>NC_059425.1:169916072-170258558 GCF_021028975.2 Sphaerodactylus townsendi | reverse complement strand
AGAAATTTTCTCTGTAGATGCTCAGAGACAGGTCATTTCCTGTCTTCCTCTTACAGCACCACCTTGTGGCGTGTTAACAAAAAAAATTCAGTGACTGAAGTTACAAGGAGACACTTTGGTCTCTCTTCAAAGAGAAATCCTTTATTCAAAAGAGAGAGAAAAATGATGAGGAAATCAACGGTTATCTCTAAAACTGAATTTTTTTGGGGGGGGGGAGGGGAAATCCACCTTTCCTATAACAAACCCTGGAGAAAACGATTTAATTTCTCATCCTTGTGCTCCTCCCAGTGGCCTGAGAGATTAACTACACATTACAAACACACTCAAACAACCAAGACACTTGCTTTTTTAGACCAGGTGTTTCAGGAGGGAAAAATACAGGATGGAAAAACGGAGGGAAAAATGTGTGTTTGTTCAGCAGCTTTTCCTGGGCAAAGGAAGGTTGTTGAATATCAGTTCTATGCACTGCTGGAATGAGCATGCCCTTCACGAGGCTTTCCCCTGAGCGAGTTAGTTCTTCTCTGCCTTCAGTCTGGCTGTGTTCAGGTCCTTTCCCCTTCGGTCCTCAGGTTGTAATGTTATTTGTAATGAGTCACTGAGGTCCAGCTTTTTGTATTTGGTCACAGTGTGAATAGATGCAGTAGTATCAAAATGTATTAAAATCTAGCACAGGTTATGCCGCGTGATGATTTCGAGGCTGGGGTCAAATCCTTGGTCAACTGTACAGTTTCCTCCAGAACTCAGGCACGTTTCTCCCCCTTTTATTTGCCTGACCTCAGGATAGGAGTAAAGTTCTTGCACAGGTAGGCCTGAGGGGAAATTATGAGAGCACATCGTAAAACATACTGTAAACACTACAGAAACGGTACAAGCAAGACATACTTCTTTGCAGTACTTACGGGTAGTAATCGTCCCTTTGTAACTTAGTGACTGATTACCCCCTGCAGCAGTGGTTAAGAGCGGGTGCATTCTAATCTGGAGGATCCGGGTTTGATTCCCTGCTCTGCTGCTTGAGCTGTGGAGGCTTATCTGGGGAATTCAGATTAGCCTGTGCACTCCCACACACGCCAGCTGGGTGACGTTGGGCTAGTCGCAGCTTTTCAGAGCTCTCTCAGTCCCACCTACCTCACAGGGTGTTTGTTGTGAGGGGGGAAGGGCAAGGAGATTGTAAGCCCCTTTGAGTCTCCTACAGGGGAGAAAGGGGGGATATAAATCCCTTCTCCTCTTTCTCCTCTTTCTCCTCTTTCTCCTCCTCTTTCTCCTCCTCTTTCTCCTCCTCTTTCTCCTCCTCCTCCTCCTCCTCCTCCTCCTCCTCCTCCTCCTCCTCTTCTTCTTCTTCTTCTTCTTCTTCTTCTTCTTCTTCTTCTTCTTCTTCTTCTTCTTCTTCTTCTTCTTTAAGAAATCTTGTCGCAAGGTGCTTCCTGTTTGCTGCACACAGAGGGAGGATTTCTTGTCCTGACGTGCTTCCTCATGCTCCGTGTGTGCTTCTCGCATTCCCTGGGGAAAGTGCGAACACTTCTGGCATGACTTTTCATGCCAGAGCGGGGCAGGACTGGGGGATGCCAGCAGTGGGTAATCACCAGTATAAAATAAAAGCCCCTGATAGTTCATAGTAAAAATACTTTTGTTGTAATATTGAATAGCAGCATATATAGTTTCTGGAGGGTATGTGGTTCTTAAACTGGAGTGTTTTCGAAGTTCAGTGGTTAAGAAACAAAAATGTGAGTCAGAATCTTTCCTCTGGCCCAGACAGACAGACAGACAGACAGACAGACAGACAGACACACACACACACACACACACACACACACACACACACACACACACACACACACACACACACACACACACACACACACACACACACACACACACGAGAAGCATTTTGTTCATTCTAAAGCCCTATACAAAGTATTTTTTTAAAGGGGAGGGCATGTGGGTTTTTTAAAATCAAGTTTTAATACTCTTGATGGATTCCTTTGCTGGAAGAAGTAAATATCCTTGATGTAAATCTTTTGTTTTGTTGCGTCCAGCTAAATGTCTTTAATTACTGTCAGGTTTTAATGTAACTTTGTATTGCATACAGATCTGGTTTGTAGTGTGAGGATTATTTGAATAGGTATGCTTATCTTCTGTCCTCAGGCTTATCAGTAGCAGCAGAGCAAATAAATCCTCATGACGCTGTACAGAAAACAGAAACCAGAATTGAAGAGGCTTTTCAGAACAAACAAAAAAATGCAATGTCAGTCTGGCACAACTCCGCAAATAAATGCGCATGTGAGTATTTTTAGTCATTTCATTCAGGTGGTAGTAAGCAAGACATGCATGTATCTGAAGCACATCTTTTTTGTTAACTCAGTCTAAGGCAGTGGTTCTCAACCTGGGGGTGGGGACCCCTTTGGGGGTTGAACAACCCTTTCACAGGGGTCGCCTAAGACTCTCTGCATCAGTGTTCTCCATCTGTAAAATGGATAAATGTTAGGGTTGGGGGTCACCACAACATGAGGAATTGTATTAAAGGGTCGCGGCATTAGGAAGGTTGAGAACCGCTGGTCTATGGTATGTTTTACTTGGCATCTTTTAAAAAATCTCCTTTACATAAGTGGTTCATACGAACTGAAAGATTTTTGTATGGTCAGCTAAACGGAATTTCTCCTCCTAAAATCTTTCAGACAAACTGAAGAGATGGTTTGATCGGTTTCATAGGCCCTTTCTTCACAAGGCACCTAGAATGTTTCCAGAATGTTTACGACACCCCCTGTTTACCACAATGTTTGTCCGCACTCATATTTCCTCCAAACGTTTCATGGCTGCTCTGAGGGTTTCTTTTTTATTTGGGGTTTTTTTCATAGTAACGATGCTTCAGTGATTCTTGGCTACAATTCCCTGTAGCTCTGTTTAATCGATGCTTCGTAGATTCAACCAAACAACAACAAAACCAACAGAAATGACAAAAATTAAGAGGCATGGGGAAAGGAGTGAAGTCAGGGATGGGAAAAAATGGCGCTGAGGAGGAAGTTGGACGATGGCACAGGTGTGGAAAACGGCAGTGGGAAAGATAAAATGTTATAAATGTGTCTGCACAATGAAGGAAGACATTTTGGAAACGTTTCAGCCAAAAGAATAATTGTAAAAAGAGTTTCACCCCCCCCCCCCCCCCCCCGAGAAAAAGCTGCTTGAAAACGTTTTGCAACCAAAGGGGGAAAAACAATATGGAACTCAAGAAGAAATGGGTTTTTTTCCCCAACCTGAAAATGTTGTAAGTTTCTTGTGTGGAAAGGATCATATGTTGCGGATTACTATAGGAAGAAAACCTGTATTTTTACCATTTTCTTGGTCACAGTCTCAAGCATATATATTAATAGGGAATACTATAGCATGAATTAACTTGATGTTGGTTGCTGGTGACTCTATCTTACACGTAAGAATCTTTTATAGCTCCTCCTTGACTGCCTTTCCCAATCTTAATCTCCTGATTTCTTGCTTGCAGTCTCCCTTTTGGTTTCGATGATGGAGTCAAGGAATTAGAAACTTTTGAACAATTTTAATTTCCTCACTGTCAACCTTAGAGTTGAATAATTCCTCAGTAGTCATTACTTTTGTCTTGATGTTCACAGTAGTCCTGCTGTAGCACGTTCCACTTTTAACTTTCACTGGTAGTCATTTCAAGTATTATTTAGAATCCAGTGATTGTGGATCAGAATCACTTTTAAGTGTGAAAATCTTCTGCTTTGTACATTTCCCAAGCAAAGTGGCAGCTTGCAGGTTTCAGATGAGGAACAAGTACTGCCATCTTTCTGACATACTCCCAACACGTCTCTCTCCCCCCCGCCCCAGCCAAGACAGAACCAGGTTTACAACTAATAGCTAAATTAGTATTGCATTTTCCTTCTTAGCTATATCTGACAGGGATCAAGTACAACTATATTGCATATATGGAAACACTATGATTTTCTACTCTCAACTTGTTAGAAAACTTGAGAACCTAATCAATGTTGGAAATTGATATGCGTAACTGACTTCTCCCACAAATCTCACCCTTGCTAATTAATAACAGCAAGTATCTGCAGTTTTCACATGACTCCTCTTTGAGGAAGACGTCTCCATCTAAGTTAATACACGCAGCAGATTAGCCTTTTGGCTGGAACAATTGTTAATGATCGTTTCTTGTGGTAGTGAAGAAATGGCCTGATACTGGCTGAGGCTTCTATTGTTGGTAGTTTTACATAGATTATTTGAGCCTTGAACAATCTTGGATAAGGCATTTAAAAGACTGCTTTATACCGTATGTACCTGGTCAACAATTGGTCATTTGAAGAAGAGAAGAAGAAGAGTTTTGGATTTATATCCCCCCTTTCTCTCCTGCAGGAGACTCAAAGGGGCTTACAATCTCCTTGCCCTTCCCCCCTCACAACAAACACCCTGTGAGGTAGGTGGGGCTGAGAGAGCTCTGAGAAGTTGTGACTAGCCCAACGTCACCCAGCTGGCATGTGTGGGAGTTTACAGGCTAATCTAAATTCCCCAGATAAGCCTCCACAGCTCAGGTGGCAGAGCTGGGAATCAAACCCGGTTCCTCCAGACTAGATACACGAGCTCTTAACCTCCTACGCCACTGCTGCTCCTGTATCTGTTCCCTGTATACACCAGGCCTCAGAAGTTAGTGGATTATTATTAGCAAAAGGACCTTTTATGTCAATAGGTCCTTATTTATGGACTATTCTTGCATTCCTGGAACCTGTAAGACGGAGCTTTTCCACCAGGCCTTTCCATCTACCCTGTTTCCCTGAAAATAAGACAGGGTAGGGCTTATTTTCAGGGAATGTCTTATTTTTTTCCATGATTTTGCGCCCCCCACGTGACCAGATCAGCTGCGCTGCGGAATCTGTAACTAGGGCTTATTTTTGGAGTAGGGCTTGTATTTCAAGCATCCTCCAAAAATCCCCAAAAAATCATGCTAGGGCTTATTTTCGGGGAAACAGAATAGCCAGCCGGCTTGACCATTACTATCATTGGCCTCCCATGGGGGCAGTAAGGGGGGGGGGATTTTTCACCATCTATGGTTGGTTTTACTGTTTTAATTACTGTATTGTTGGTTATTTTATCATGTACTGGATTTTGTGTTGTTGCCTCCCTGAGTTCTGTTGGGGAGGGTGGGATATAAATAAAAATATAAATAAATACAATAAAGCTAATCACCTTTAACTTCTGTCTGCAGATTAAATTCTTACGTTCCCAGGCATATGATTGTTTTATGCCCCCCCCCCCCCCCCCCGGTATTTTTTTTTCTGTTTTATTTGCATAATTGTTTGGGTTGTCCCATTTCTATGCTGTTAAACTTTTGAGAATTTGATTTGATATTCTATTTTTGTCATATATTTACCTTTTTTTTTTGCTTCTTTAGGAATCTGTGACTGAGGGCAGAATACACATTTCTTAAACAATTAAAATAAGTGTGCCATAATAATAACTGGGTAATAAAATAGACATGGCAGCGGGAGACTTGAATGTGTTCCCTGAGATCCTTGCAATTGTTCTCTTTTGATGTCCTACTGAAGGCCCTCCATATGAAGCCAACGAATGGCCACGCAGATTCCATTGTGTGCCATTGGAAGCTAGAGAGTTGTTATCAGCTCAGCCCTAGTTGACTTGATACCATTTATAGTTTAGTTTGTCATAGATTTGAGCCTTGTGCAGCTGGTGTAACACATAGCTAGTGTAACACACACAACCAAAGAAACCCGGTAGGGGCAACTTTTAGACAGCCAGATTTGATTCCTTGAAGACAAAGTTCTTCAATGAATCCCTGGATAAACATTTCTGGAAGTGCTGGTATAGTGTGGTGTGTAACAGAACAAAACAGAGAACTTGGACATCAAGCCATATTTTGGTAGGAGCTAATATGACAGCCAGGAAATGGAACAGTACTTGAGGCATTATGTTTGTTACAACTTTGCTTTGTGGATCTTTAGCAGCATGGATGCTCAGTGAGGGCAGATCATGCTGACATATATGTTATTTTTGTTTTGATTGCTTGTGGCAGAGATATGGCTGTTTTCACACCACTGATCCAGTGCTGTGTATGTCATCCTTGCAAGTTCCATTCTAGGATGCTGGATGTGTTCAACGTGTACTCTCCCACTATCTATAGGAAGTGGACGTATACTGTTCCTTGTTTTTCCCAGTAGGTGGTGTGAGAAGCGTGTTGTTTTGTGTGTTTGAATGAACTACTGAGGAGGCGGGTTCAGTTACTTTTGGAGGGAAAAGATCAAGTGAAATATACTGGTGAAATGTAGGGTCAGATCCTTCAGATCTAACCTGCACCTTCTCCTCCATTGCAAAGAACTTTCTCTGGCCCTCTTTGAAAACCGTGAAGGACCACAGCATACAATTTTAGACGCCCAGTTTTAAGAATACTGTGATGAAATGTATTTATTTAGAATATTTATATGCCACATAATAAATCTAGTTCTTAAGGTGTAACATTTTTAAAAAGAAAGTGCTTCAAAACAGAATAAACGGTACAACTATCAACAGAGGGGAAAAAGACGGCAGGAGAGTTGATTACAAGTCAGGTAAACATCACAGAAAGCTTGGGTAAATAACAGGCCTTTTTTAACCTATCACCTGCACATCATCCTAGGAATAGAAATGTCCCCAGTAAACAGTGTTGGAAAACATACAAAAGCTTTGTGGTTATTTTTATTTGGCTTACTTAAATACCATCCAATCTAATAAGCTTGGGAAGTGCGAGGTAATAAATTCCTGCCCCCGAGATACTAGAAATCCTTGTTAGTGCTCTTTCAGCCTGCCCCCGATTTCCTCCAATATCACCCAATCTCTTTCAATCTTCTGTGTACCACTGTAGACTAGATTGTTCTCATTTTGTAAATGCAAACTGCGATTCTTAGATATAGAGCAATTTTGCCATGCAGTGGAAATATACACAATCCTGCTCCTCTGCCACACTCCTAAAGATAATTATTTGGTATTGTGTGATGCTGATTTGAAACGACGGTGTTCGGAAGGGTGCTCTCAGCTGTCTTGTCACGACTCGAGTCCTCAAATCTTTTGAATCAAAAATAGGTTTGGTTATTTGATTCCCTTATAAATTCCCTGCCTGAGGTTGGAAGAAAAGCCGCTTTTAGTTGCAAATTATTCCTCCTCATTGATGACCAAGAAGACTGTGTCTATATTGGAGAGGCCTGAAAAGGAAATAGTAGACAGCTGAAAAAGTGGCAGGGATTTTCACAAGGTTTTCCGATAGCACATAGCAAGAAATTTAACATGAAACGTTTTAACTTTCTCAAGCTTGTTTTTGAAGGATGCACATTTTCTTTTTAGATAGTCGAGGGGCTGTGAAGGTTAGTATTTCTGTTCAAAAGGACAGTGCGCCATGAATATATTTACATAGGAGTACATCTATAAGTTGCGATCGAAGGGTTTTTTTGTTGCCTACGAACTAGAGTTATGGTTTTTAATAAAGTTAAAGACACTTATTCCTTTGGTTAAGGTGGTTTGAAATGGAAATTAACCGACTTAATATTTCCTTGTTCTTGACAATTAAATTATGTTTTCCTTGAACCTTAGTGCAATGTTGGTTTTACTTTAGATAATGTTGAGAGAAGCTTGTTTTTAGAAGTTGGGTAAAAGTCTACTTTTAATGCTTTTTTCTGATCTTCTTATTCAAGCTCTGGAAGTTTAGAGGTACTAGAAGTATTCAGTATTTGTGTAAATAGCTGTGATGTGACAAAGGCGATGGTGTATTGTGAATAAACACACTAGATTGTTGTATTGTCGAAGGCTTTCACGGTCGGACTCAACTGGTTGTTGTGGGTTTTCTGGGCTGTGTGGCATTGGTCTGGTGGATCTTGTTCATAATGTTTCGCCTGCATCTGTGGCTGGCATCTTCAGAGGTGTGTTACAGAGAGAAGTCTGCTACACACTGTGTCCTTCTCACTGGGCACAGTGTGTAACAGACTTCTCTCTGTGATACACCTCTGAAGATGCCAGCCACAGATGCAGGCGAAACGTTAGGAACACTAGATTGTGTTTACTTACTTAAAGCATTTTCCGACTGTGCAAATGTTTGTACCTCTAATTGCTGTTTCCTGTCTCTTTGCCATTCAGTTCGGTTAAGAAGGAAATCAAGGCGCCGTTCACAGTGGGGCAAAGGCATTATTAAAAAGAGGAAAGTCAATTATCTGAAGAAAGATGAGGATGATGCCAAATTTGCCGATGATGAAAACCAGGGGGAGGACAGCAAGTTGCTGGAGAACGGAGAGCTGGAGGGAAGTACAGACTGCGTCGAGGAGAACGGAGAGGAGACAGGCGATTTCTCTATGACAAACGACGAGTCCTCTTGTGATATCATGGATATACACGCAGTGCAAAGACTCAATAATGGGACAGTAGGGAAAGAAAATAGTATTCAGTCCACAGAGGAGAGTTCAAACGAATCTCTGCTAGTGAGTAACAAGGTTACTGTGAATGCAGGGAAGGACTCGAGAAAGGGGTCATCGTTCAAGAGCGACTGTTTAAATGGAGAGGTCTCTGAGGGCACACCGGCTCCAGCGTGTCAGGATGACAAATGCGATTCGCTGAATGCTGCTTCATCTTCGGGCATCCTCGACGCATCCGCTCCCTTACAAAACACAGCCACTGACGAGCAACAAAAAGAAAACGCAGAAGCTTCCGGTGAGAGCCCGGAAGTCGAACTGATAAAGCAGTCTGGTACTGAGGCACCACAATGCAGCGATAACGAAAAGAGATTGCAGAGCGGTGATACTGAAGCTAAAGAAACTGAATCAGATAAAGAAGGTATACATTTACATTTTGTTTTTAAGCCCTGATAGGAGCTCACTGTCAAAGTACGTGTGTATGTATTTTCCTTGTGGCAGATGATTCTTGATTCAACAGATACGGAGCTTTCAATTCTGTCGCCAGCACCACCGGTCTCTGACTTGCGGTTTTTGCTTTTTAACTGCAGGTACACTGAAAAATAAAAGGCCTCGTAAAGTTTCTTTGGCCCAGGTTCCAGAAGAGCAGTTGGATCCTGCACCTCCTGTAGTTGTTGACCGTGACAGATTAAAGGTACAGTAATTGGACAGGCCCTGTTCTTCATAAGGTATTTTGAATTGTGGGAAATTAAGAGTGTTTGTACCACAGTTCATATTCGTCATGTTTGTGATCTTAAATTCACTTACAAAATTTATATCTTGCCTTTCGGCCTCGTCAGGGCCATTTTGTACAAATTAAACTCTGTTATAAACTTTGTCAGTATATTTATATATCACTTTTCTGTCATGCACTCAGAATGGCTTCCACGGGGTGGGATGGATGCGATTTGAGGGTTGAGGAGACAATGATGTTTCCTTTGCCATAAACAAATTGCTGTTTGCTTAGGTCTAACGTACAAAGGCTTAGGTCTAGATGTACAAAGGTGGGGGTGGAAAATCTATTAATTTGATTTGCCTCTGGAGCCAGATGGATTTGAATGACTTTCTTATGGCTCTGGGATTTTCCTGTTGATGTGGTTGGTGTTCCTGATGCTCTGGTTGACCCCTGGAAGGATGAAATGACCCAGACAGTTGACAGAATCACTTGCAGGTGTTAGAGCACAGGTAGTCCTTTACTGAGGGGTTGCAGGTGATGAAAAGACAAGGGAGATGGCTTAGAGCCATGGTGGTGAACCTTTGGCACTCCAGATGTTATGGACTACAATTCCCATCAGCCCCTGCTAGCATGGGCAATTGGCTCGCCAAAGGTTCGCCACCACTGGCTTAGAGCAACTATGGAGGAAGACTTGATGCACCCAATGAGACATGGGCTAAAGCTCATTTTAAAGTGTACTTTGTGGGGGTGATGGCAGTAAAGAAAAAATAGGCCTGCTGGGGTCTGGACTACAGGAAGAAGATGACTGTTAGGCTGTTCTGTGACCATTTAGCTCAATACTTGGCAGATCAGATCTCTTGTGTCTGTACCAGTTTGGAGTGTACATTAACAGTGATAGAGTCTGATGGGACCAGGATACCAACTTGTCCAGTTGTTTGGGATGCTTTTTATTCATTCAGTCGGAGGATGTGGATAGGATTCTTTGAGATTTGAGGCCTGCCATCTGCTTGTGTGACCTTTGCCCTTCCTGGATACTTACCATTTCCAAGAGGTAGTAAATGAGGGAGCAGGTGGTTGCCCTAGCCTTGAAATAGGCTGTTCTGTGTCCCCTACTAAAGAAGTCTACCAGGAGATTTCGAGAACTAATGATCCACTGTCACATGTTCCATTCTTGAGCAAGTCAATTGAAAGAGTATTGACAGGACAACTTCAAGCATTCATGAATGAATGGGATTGTTAGAATCTTTTCCAATCTGTTTTCAGACCTCCTCGTGAGAACTAACCAGCTCTGGTCACCCTGGCGAATGACCTGTGCCAGGAGATTAACGTGATTTTTGGTTCTCCTCAACCTCTCAGCGGATTTTGATAATGTTGGTCATGGCTTCCTCCTAGGCTGCCTTTCTGGTCTGGGACTGGGAGGCAACCATTTAGTGGTGGTTCTGGTCCTACCTAGAGGGTAGATTTCAGGTGGCAATTCTGGAGGAACAGTTGCTCAGTCCCTTGGCCTTTGGCCTGCAGGGTCCTGCAAGGTTCCACTTTGTCCCCAATAGAATCGAACGGGAAATTGTCCCCTGTAGAATTGAACGGGAAATTGTCCCCTATAGAGTTGAACGGGAAATTTGCAAGCCTTTACAAATACAGTTGGACCTCGGTTTTCGTTGGTAATCCGGCCGAAAAGAATCGATGAAAACTGAGGCAAACTTTTCCATAGGAATCAATGTAAATCCAATTAATCCGTTCTAGGCACTACAAAAAACATACCAAAAACACATTTTTTTGGTGAATGAACATAGTGTTTAATGCTGAAAACAGTAACAAACAATTACACTAGGACCAGCTTCAGAGCCAGTGGACCAATGTCGTACCAGAAAGCTGTCCAAAGAGGTCTGTTTCTGACGCCTCTTTAAGATTTGTCTGAAATGGGGCAAAACATTGTCATTAAACAAGTTGCGGACACGGCCTGCAACAGCTTTGTCTGGGTGATTTTTCTCCACAAACCTCTGCACCTTACTGCAAATTGATGAAAACCGAGGCAAATCGATGAAAACCGAGACAAATTTTCCACTGAGAAAATCGATGAAAACCGAAACCGATGAAAACCAAAGGCAATGAAAACTGAGGTTCCACTGTACCTGTTTATAATCTTGCTGGAGCAGCCTAAGATATAGTTGAGATGACAGTACGTGCATACGGTTAGAGCAGAAGAGAAGAGAATGATTCAAGGAGATTAATTTTTTAATCAGTGGCAGTGCATTTAAACTATCTAAACGTTTTAATCTAGATGTTTGATAAGTACTATGTTAACTTTGTTTGCAAACTTCTGAATCAATCTGCTCGTTCATGTTGCTGGAACAGATTTTAATAGTAGCATGCTGGAATTTTTTTTAGTATTTTCCTTCATAATAAATACGGTGTTTTTTTTTAAAGGATTTCATTTACTATTTCATACCTGGCGAAAGGGTAATAGCAGTGAAACGAGTCAGGCATTAAAATGGGACTTGGCAACATGATTGAATAAAACTGATACTGTGTATTCTGAGGTGCATTTTAAAGAGAAGCTGAGGGGCAGGAGTAGAGAGGCCTGTGAGTTGGGGTATAGGAGTCAGTGAAGTAGTAGTTAAGAGCAGGTGGACTCTAATCTGGAGAGCAAGTTTTATTCCTCGCTCCTCCACATGGAGCCTTCTGGGTGACTTTGGGCTAGTCATAGTTCTCTCAGCCCCACCTACCTCACCAGGTGTCTGTTGTGGGGAGAGGAAGGGAAAGGAGTTTGTAAACCACCTTGAGTCTCCTTAGAGGAGAGAAAGGCAGGATATAAATCCAAACTCATTCTCCTCCTCCTCCATCTTCCTTTTTGAATTTAAATGCGTATTTATTTGGCTCCCCACCCGAATATGAAATGTGCTCTTCCTCCCGCAATTTCATATGCAGCAGGAATGAGAAGGGTGGAGAAGAAGAGGAGGAGGAGGAGGAAGAAGGATTTATATCCCCCTTTCTCCCCTGTAGGAGACTCAAAGGGGCTTTCAATCTCCTTGGCCTTCCCCCCTCACAACAAAAACAAACACCCTGTGAGGTGGGTGGGGCTGAGAGAGCTCAGAAGAACTGTGACTAGCCCAAGGTCACCCAGCTGGTGTGTGTGGGAGTGCACAGGCTAATCTGAATTCCCCAGATAAGCCTCCACAGCTCAAGTGGCAGGGTGGGGAATCAAACCCGGTTCCTCCAGATTAGAATGCACCTGCATTTAACCACTACGCCATTGCTGTGTTATGTGAATGCTGTGACAAGCCCTTTATTCCTTTTTCTGAGGTGGCAAACTCAGCCTCCTAAGATTTTTGGGATCTAGGTTTGTTTTAAACAATAAACCTCCTCCTCAGTTACCAGATGTTCTAAAAGTAGCAAGTACAAAGCCTTCGGGGAATGCTGTGAGGTGCATTTTGTGGTGCACAAGAGGTTTACGGAGGTCACTGAGGCAGGTTCTGAGTATAACCAACAAGGAAGATTTATTTAGGTACAAGCTAGGACCAGATCAACAGCCGCTCAGGTTTCCAGGTGGACAAAGTAGAAACCCGACTGAGGCACATACATTTAAATTAGTCATGGCTTCAGAGTGTAGTTAGATTGTTCTAGAATGCTTTCAGGCACCACAGGTTTTTGCTTTTTGCTTACCAGCCAGTAGGTTGGATCCTCTCACACAAAGGATTGCACCCACACCAACCTGCCCTCTTCCCAGAGTCAGACTAAACTGTACAAGGTCTGCTCATCACCCAAGGCAGGCCTAACAATCGAACACTCTGTTCTCTCCCAGAGATAGAGCCAGTGGTGGGATTCAGCGGGTTCGCACCACTTCGGCCGGTTGTTAAAGTGGTGCTTGTAAACAAACAGTTGTTAAATTATTTGAATCCCACCACTGGATAGAGCTGAATCGCTCTTCCATACTACCATACTTTCCATACTTTGTCTGCTCTTTTTTTTCCTGAGCCAGACCCTGAGGCAGAGCTCTACTCCCTCTCCTTCTGTGTTCCCTCCAACATCTCATCCCCCTTCTCATTTTCCCTTTGGGGCAGGACAGCCTCCTGTCCCTTACAAACACATGTTCAGTTTCTCTCCATCAAATTCCATCTTGCTGGCTTATTATCTGGCATTTAAATAAGAGATGTTCCTGCATCTTTACTCTGCTGCAGCGTTGCCATCATGTCTTTGTTTGAAAACTCGTAACAGGGACATTATCACAAAGCCAGTCAGATTTGGCTGTCTGTTGTGACACCAGTACACATAAAGTTGCCTTGATCCTTGGTCCATCATAATCGGTATTGTCACCTCAGCTTTGCGGTGGCTCTCCAGGGATTTCACATCACCTACTGCCAGTGGTGTAGGGCCCACAGGGAAAGAGGGGGCATCTTGCCCCAGGCGCGCGCGGGGGCGTTTCAGGGCGCGGGCGCAGTTCCCCCTCGCTACAGCTCTACCTACTGCCTGATCCCTTTATCCCAGTGATGGCGAACCTTTTCGAGGCCGAGTGCCCAAATTGCAACCCAAAACCCACTTATTTATTGCAAAGTGCCAACACGGCAATTTAACCTGAATACTGAGGTTTTAGTTTAGAAAAAATGGTTAGCTCCAAGGCATGCGTTACTCAGGAGTAAGCTTGGTGGCTTTACTTTGTAGTCGGTGGCTTTGCTTTGAAGCAACCATGTAACTCTTCCAACAGGTGTATCACGACCATAGGAAGGTTTACTCAGAAGCAAGCCCTATTGCCGAGCTTGCTCCTAGATAAAGGATTGTGCTTTAATTCTTTGCATGAAAATCAGTGGGGTTTAACAGCGCTTAACAGGGTTACCTACACTGCTTCCCCAAAATTAGGACTTAGGTTTAATGCTAATAATCAAGCCCAGCGGCCCCGGCCAGCTTAGAGGTGTGTGTGTGTGTGTGGGGGGGGACTCTGTTTGCACGTGCCCACAGAGAGGGCTCTGAATGCCACCTCTGGCACCCGTGCCATAGGTTCGCCATCACTGCTTTATCTGAAGATTAGTGTCAGGATGGAACCTGATTGTATGAACTTAAGGGGCCAGGACTCACTCCTGCCTATGGGGAGTGAGGAGGCTGTCTTCACCTCTGATATGTTAATTGGACCTTTCGTGCTCTTTCGTTTTCCTTTGGTGCTTGCAACCGTGATCGAAGTAGAGGCAACCCTGGCACCGGCCCGGCCGGGGGAGGTGGCAAGTGGCCGGACACTATCACTGCACTGTCCTTGGGATGTTTGACTCCCAAACAAACCACTTTCCGCTGTAACATTCTCACATTCCATGAGAACCAAGGGAGGGGGGTTTCTGGCGGGAAAGTCACAGGGATAAATGTAACGGTTTTACCACAGCCCACCAGAATTGACTTTGCCACAGCCAGGTACCTGCCATATCCCATAAAGACTCCTGATCCACTATCCAGAGCCTGATTATTGACTTCAGTCTAAGGCCTGACAATTAGGTGGATTGAATCTGGGACCTTCTGCATGCCAAGTAGAGACTCGCCCACTGAGCCACAGCCCCTCCCCTTTGGAGGTAAATTAAGCTAATTCAGAGTAAGGACACTGACATTAAACTGAACTGGCTTCATTTATTCAGTGATGTCACATAACCAAATCTGATTTTGTTGAAGCAGCGGCTTACTTGTGAGTAGGGCACCATGCAGGATGCAATGCAAATGTTCTGACAGATTTGCTCTGTGATGTCAC
The DNA here is from genome assembly GCF_021028975.2 of Sphaerodactylus townsendi. Lineage (NCBI taxonomy): Eukaryota > Metazoa > Chordata > Lepidosauria > Squamata > Sphaerodactylidae > Sphaerodactylus > Sphaerodactylus townsendi. Next base: position 170,243,725 of record NC_059425.1, on the reverse strand, counting down.
TGTTACTAGGAAGAAGGGCTACTGTACATAACGTTTACTTAAGTAATTTGCTACAATTAAGGTCTAGTATTTTAGTGCCTATGCAGCCTTTGGTGTGTTGTTTATGTTTGATGCAGAATTAACAAAGACCCTCAGTCGATTATCAACATGAACAGAGATCACCAAATACTAAATTGTTTGCATGCAATTGCTGTTTCGTTGTGGTGAACAGAGTTGTCTGCTGTCAAGACAGTTTTTTTCCTTACTGGAGACAGAGATCATGCCAGTTTTCTGTGTGGTCCAGCATTTAGTCCTGCAATGCCACTGCCGAAGGCTTAAAAGTAATTTAGTTTCTGTATTTGGAACAAGTGATGAGTTGGGTTTCGTGAGCAAAACCTTAATCCTGATGTGATCTTTTCTTGATAGAACTTGCTCGATTTGCTGGTTAAAAAAAGTGACAACTTGACTGTCGCTCAGCTTGAGAGGCTGTACTCACTTCTCAATCAGTGTATCTACCGGCATCGTAAGGATTATGACAAGTCACAGCTTGTAGAGGTAAGTTAACACAGCTACTTCTATTGAGCGTTTCTTCAGTGTTAACTTTTGATAACGTTGTCTTGAGTTGTTATTTTAGTTGCTGGCGATTAAAACCAGTTTGAAAAAGTATCATACCCTTTGAGTCCTGATCTTGCCAGCAGTTCTTGTATTTAAAAATTAATTTAGTCCATCATTCCCTGTTCAGGGGCACAGAGAAGGAGTTTGTCAAAAAGGTTGCCTCAAACTTGGAAGCAGCTGTGATGTGTAACAAGCTCCGAAGGTCAAGACTTTTCAAACTAAATAAATATTTGTTTCTTTGAAATAAAACACAGCATCTTTGCTCATGGAATAACATCAGTGCATTGGGATGACCTTTATTGGAAGGCAGCATGTTTTTGTAAGAAATGTGTTTTGTTAGATATATTCAGTGACTATTTAGATGCATAATTTAAATATTTATTAGATTGTAATTATGACCTGATTGAAAAACTAGTGAAAAATCTGTGACACGCAATTTCTTTGACACCCGCTGTGACGCCCCCTTCCGCACTTACCCAGAGCGCCTGGCACCCTCGACACTTCTTTCAGGTTCAGGGTATATGTAGGTTAGGATGTCACAAGCTATGACCCAACGAAGAAAGATCGGATACAGAAGGTCACAGAATATTCGGAAATAGCAAAATAACAACTTCATTAAGGGATACTAAAACTGGAAACCTTTTACGGACTACCTATTGAAAAAATATAGTAGAAGAGAAATAATTGTAGGATTTGAGATTAAAAAGAAAACAGCAGGTTGAAATAGAATTTTAGAAATGATAAAGTGTGTAACTGATAAATTGTTCCATTTAAATAGATGCATGAACCTAGAATGAATTAGAATTTAACAGTGAGATAGCTGGAAGTCATTGTTTGGTGTTATGGTGTGTAGTTGGATAATAATAGGTTGAGTCCAGTTATTGTATGAGTTATGCTTTAATTCTTTTGCATATGTTTTATTTTTTATGCCTAATAAAGGTTTTTGGATTGGATTGATATGTTTTATTTGTAGTCCATGAACATCTGGAGAGCCGCAGGTTGCAGACTCCTGGGGTAGCCCATCCCCCTTCAACAACAGGCTGTCACTTACACAGAGTTACTAGGGTTGGGGGCTCAAACATTTCCATTCACACACTGCCACCATTTCTTCATCTCCTATTTTAGAGAGAGGGAGAGATTAACTAGTGTGTGTATGTGTGTTTCCTTCTCCTAGACGTGCAGTCCGTAAGGTTAAACAAAATGAAGTTAATTTTTATTTATGATAATGAACATAACACTCAAGAAAGTAAGGCAGAAGTTACAACATTTGGTTTCCATTCAACCTTTGAACTGTGTTCTTATTCTGGCAGCTGGGATCCTTCGGTTACAAACTGACTATTTTCAGCCAGCCCCTAAGCATGTCTTCTCGACAGTTTCACTGGGCCCCCCTCCTTTTTCGCTCTACTCCCCAATTGCTATTTTTCATCTGTCCTTCCTTAGCATTCCCTCAAGCTCTCAGTGTCAGGGAAATGTGGAATGTAACCTGTCTGTCACATACATATTTATTCCTATTAATATAACTAGGAACTAAAGCCACTTGAATGCCCAAGAATGGGTTGTAGTAGAACTCTGCTTGATAAGCTACAATATTGCCGTGGCACAAAGATAACTTATAGTTTGAACTGTGATCGTTCGATTTGTGATAGTACCCTGCGTAGAGAATTGTCCTTTCAAGTCCTTATGCTTGCGAGAGTTCTGCGGGACGTTTTTACTTGACTGTTTCCTTCTACCACCACTCTTTATTCGAGTACCTGTGAGTACTTAACTTTTTTGCCGTTTGCTTTCAGGAGATGGAGAGAACTGTTCATACATTTGAAACATTCCTGTGAACTCTTCAAGGCACGAGAGGTTGATCTCTTCATAAGCTGCTTGCAGGAGAGCAGTCTTCTGAGCCATTCGATTTCCAGTCGCACCAAGTATATGCAGAGCCTTGGTCTTCGCATGCTTGCTCTCTTCTCACTTTCTGTTATGAATTTGGTGCTATTGTCTCAGGTACCTGAAACCAGCCAGCCTACAAGAACCAAACGGAACTTCATAAATATTTGTATCTTGATATAAATAAAGAATACAATGCCACAACTTGGGGATATTTTTTGTTTTGGTGCTACAGAAACTGCTGCTCATTTCTGCTGTCTACATGCATTATTTTGTGAGAAGCTTCGGGCAAAATGGAGCCGGCTGAGGAGAAAACAGAAACAAAAACTTACCACACGCAGACTGGATAATGCTGATCTAAAACTGATTGTTTTGAAGTGGGCAACTTCTACAATTTTACTTTCAGTTCCCCCCCCCCCTTTTTTTTGTTATTCTCCGAGGTAACGGACTGAAGTTGGTGGTGAAGAATTGTGGTAACAATGAATTATTAACTTGGTATACAATAATGTGAAGATGAGGCTCTCTAGGGCTGCCTTCAAATGTGCCTTTTTAGTCAGAGGAGGAGGAGGAGAAGGCTATTCAAATAGTTGGGATTGTAGCCAGTGGCAGAGTTAGAAAGTTATTTTCAAAATCCTGTGTTCCCAAAGAACAGCTTTAGGTTCCCACACTGTCAATCAGCAGATTATGTTTCAACATTTCTGTGTTGCTCTGCAGAAGATTAAATTATGGGGAAAAGACCTCTCAAATTGGTTAAAAAAATGCATTTGTTTCACAGGTGTATTTGGTTTTTAAAGCAAATTACCTAGTGAAAAGTTTGCAGTGGTTTAAGGTGGCTGTAGTTAGGTTTTTACATGTTCCATCTTATCTTTTAGATCTTTATTTAAAAACAAAGATTTATTTCCACACTTTCCGTTATGTTGGAAGCTAAGACTAACTCGACGGCTGTACGCAGGAAAGATGGTTTGTTCTGCAAAACCTTTACAGTATGAATTAGACTAGGCTCATGTTCAGTTCAATCCATATTGAAGCATATTGTTCAGTTCAATCCATATTGAAGTATTAGTGAGACAATAACTGAATGGCCATTCTTCGGTTGACTACTGTTTTTTTTGGACCGCTGAATTGGCCCGTAAGGGTTGCAGTTCTCTGGAGAGTAATGATAAGGTGATAGTTCTCAAGCTCTGTTCTGTTTCGGGAAAGTAAAAAAGGTGGCCCACTCTAAACAGCAGGAAGTCCCTTCAACTTGTCTCCAAGACAGATTTCTCTCAGACTACCCCATAGAAAGAGAGGGGAATAGGGGGAACACCTGGTATTAAATGTTGTGACGGGGAGAATCCATTGATAACTTTACCTGAAACTGCAGGAGTGTCTTCTAAAATATGCAACTCAGTAACACTTCGTTGTAAATCAAGCAAAAACAGTCTTGAACTGCCGCAGAGTCCTTCAGCTACCTCAGCTTTTTGTATTTTCGTTACCAACAGTGTTTACAGAAAGCTGTAATTGCTCTGCTGCTGTTCACCTGCTGAAATTAGGGTACATGTCACCCAGGTGTGTTGCTTATTTGCAGTAAGTCACTGCTCAAATTCAGATGCCAGCCTCGGGCTGCTTCAGTGATCCAAAGTGCATTCTTTTGGTTCGAGATTTTGACAGATTCCAGCCAAATCTTCCCCGAGCCCATCCACGCCCAAATACCACTTGTTTAGTTCTTAGTATGCGTTTAGTCAACAGTGTTCAAAACACAACTCCTGTAGAAAATGCTGTATTTTTAGGTGGGAAAGTGCGATTAAAAACAAATACATTTTAACCTAGTACTTTGTTCCTTTTTAGAAATTTGATTGTGGGGGACTTTTTCCATTATTTTTTTTCCATTAGTATTTATTGCCATCAACTCTGTTTAGGATATTTTGCTGACAAATCCATTAGCATTTTGTATTTTGATGGAAATTGTTACGAGACTCTTTAAAGATTTGAAGAAATAAAAAAATGTAGCAGATTTTTTGTAGCAAGTTTCTGGTAAAACAGTTTTTTGCAAGTCTCGGGTTCTTGCAGCATTTTTTAAAATATTGTAGTTAGGAAATTCCTTTGTTCAAGTAGCAGCAGCACTTGTGAAAAGAAAAAAAAAACTGCATACATTTTCTAACAGGTTGCTAAATTTGTACAAGCAGAAATAATTTAAATATAGTAATCAGATAATTTGAAGAGTATCTTGAATTTGTGTCCAGCATTAAAAATGCTTCCGACCAGTCATTTATTAAAAAAAAAAATACAATCTTTAGTAGTTTTTGAATGTTGATAAAGTGAGGAACAGCCTCTAAATGTTTTAGATCTTTCGGAAGAATTAGCTTATATAAATGTATTAGTGGACAACATGAATAAAATTATATATTCTCCCTTTTGGCTCCAAAACTACACTAATACGTATATTGTTTTTCTTTACTAATAGCTTAGTGGTTGTAGGGTAAAACCTGTTTATCTCTCCATGTTGTCAAAGCTGTTTACTATTTGTAATTTTTTTTATTATTGTTTTTGCCACATAAAATTGGCAATAATTTGTACAAATCAATTCCTGTTCCTTGTTATGAATATTACCAATGAACTCCCGGGCAAGGCTTTCTCCTAGGGCCGGATGGAGGTTAAATTGCTGTGGGGCTAATGACGGAACTGCTCTAAGACGAACTTGGCTATGGAGTTTAATTGTGTTTTGCAAGCTTGAATTTCACCTGTGATTAATTTATGTTTTGTGTCCTCTGTATCGTTACTTGAGTTTTCTCATATGCCAATGTATTTATTATAGGATTATTGGTTTTGTTTTTTGCTAATACCTCGTCTTCCCATTCTTTTAAGTTGGAGGGTCAGTTCTGGCTTTGATATTTTGAATGGCAGGTCCTGTAGCTGGTAGTCTCTTCTCTCCCTCCTTCCTTCGCCTCCACACTCTTAATTTTTTTGTAAATTCAACATGAGCTTAGATTTCAGCTTGTACCTGCTTCTCTTCTATATTGTACATTGGTTTGCTTAGGCAATGGGGGTGTCTTGTTTTTGATTTCGTTCTTGTGTGTCTACTTTTGAATTACGTAAGCTTACATCATCAGCTATGGTAAATTTTGGATTCCATATGTTGTACTCAGAATTGTGTTTCACTTGACTTCTTTTTCTTTTCTCTTTTTTTTGCATCTCAACTTTATTTTGCATTAGTTAAGTAAATTATTTAATTTTTTTTTTTGAATTCCTGGATATTTTGAACATTTTACTGTAATTTGTAATATAACTGCTGTGAAATACTTGAATAAAGATGACAAGTAAGATGGGTTCTTGGTGTCTTTTGAAAGCCTTCACGTTGTCTAGGAGCAGCAGTGGCGTAGGAGGTCAAGAGCTCGTGTATCTAATCTGGAGGAACCGGGTTTGATTCCCAGCTCTGCCGCCTGAGCTGTGGAGGCTTATCTGGGGAATTCAGATTAGCCTGTACACTCCCACACACGCCAGCGGGGTGACCTTGGGCTAGTCACAGCTTCTCGGAGCTCTCTCAGCCCCACCCACCTCACAGGGTGTTTGTTGTGAGGGGGGAAGGGCAAGGAGATTGTAAGCCCCTTTGAGTCTTCTACAGGAGAGAAAGGGGGGATATAAATCCAAACTCTTCTTCTTCTTCTATTTGGGTATCCGATACAAAATTATTAAACAGCTTGGGTGGTATCTGCTTAGGAAATGCAAAACTGGACTCTAGATGTGTGAGGGGGTTGGAGCCTATTTTAATATGCCTAATAAAGGTTGTTGTATTGTATATGTGAGGGGAAGACTCTTCTCTAAGCAAACCTACTTTACCTGCTTGCCCTGCCCCAACCCCTCATTTTCCTGTCAAATTCTTATAAACAAAACTAGCAGTTTTGGGAAGTTAATCAGAAATTGCTTTGAGCAGTAAGTTTTGAAGCAAATTTATGCTCCTGAAAGAGTGGGGGAGGGAGGAATTTGACCTTGAATTTCACCCTCTATGTACTTTGTGTACATGCTGTCAAGTCACAGCTGATTTATGGGTAGCTGTAGAGTTTTCAAGACAAGTTGTTTGGAGGGGTGTTGTTGTTACCTGTATCTGCCTGGCCTGAGAGAGTTTTGAGAGAACGGTGACTGTCCAAGGGTCACCCAGCAGACTTCATGTGGTGGAGGGGGGAATCGAACCCTGTTCTCCAGATTAGAGTCCACCACTCTGAACCATTACAGCATGCTGGCTCTCAGAAGTTTCAGGGTGTGTGTCTGGGGGCAGTGGTGTGGGAAGACAGAAATGATCTTGCTTGCCATAAATCTGAATTCAACCAGAGTTTCTGGCTCCATTTCAACAAAACATGGAGAACTTTTCATTCCTTCGGGTCCATTGTGTTTAATGAGATTTTATTTACTTTCCCCTCCTAGACAGCAGTTCCATACTGAAAGCGCCTTCCGACATTCCCTCACGTTTCCGGAGAAATGCTCCATTTGTCCTCTAGGGTACTCTTTAAGAAACACAAGTCCCAAACATATTCGGGCTCACCAAATTAGTTAAGGGATTCCTTTTTGGTCCAGATCGTTAGGTATGGTCAGCTGAACAACTTCACAAAAAGGCAGGCACCACAAGACAAAAACGTGTTTTGCCACTCAATAAGTGGAAGAGATGCCTATTATCACATGTACAGTCCTCAGCTGTACTTTCCTTTTGGCACCCTGGAGGTGTGGTACATTGTTCTCTAATGGGACAGCTGAAAGGATTGCCAGACAATTAACTGTTCACATGTAGGCTATTAGTGGCACAAAGCCTGTTAGGGAGACTCAAACTCCAGAGGGGGTTGACTGTAATTTAACATACATTGTACTCCTCGTATTGTTTGGTTTAATTGTTAATGTGAAATGGCTCGTGTCCATGTGCATTTAACAGATTTCCATCTGAGTCTTTATACCATTATGCTGCACCCAGAATGGAAATCATCATTTAGTTTAAAAAAGCAATTAAATTAAAGCATTTAAAAGAACAGCGTTTTAAAAAATAAAGCCCCAGTGGCAAAACTGTGCACGTGGTTCCAAATTTCTGGTGGTTCCCATCACAACTAAATAGTCAATATTGATTAAGCATATGTTGAATGCAGCCAACTTGTTTAAAGCAAGTAGAGGTCTTATGACTGACATGGTTAACAGAACAGTTAGTCTGACTCAGCAGTAAACTCATGAAAATTTGATCAGTTTGGCCTGGCAAAATAGTTGCCAAAGGCTTTATTAATTAAAATAGCAATTTCTTGCTCAGAGTGAATCTCTGCATGGCCTTTTAATGCTGCTAGAATGGGACTAGCAGTGCGCTGGAAAAAGATGGGCAGCGCAATCCAGAGGGAGGGGGTGAATCCCTCTCTGGATGCGGCATGGGCTTTTGCTGGCGTAAATGCTCTCTTGGGGGCACTTGCACTGATGGAGGGGCAAATCTGAGATTCCCAGCCATGACACTTGGCCTCGTGTAGATAATGGAACCCAGAAACAACATTTCTGCTATGCACTCTATACCTAGGTGGTTCTCTGGGAGGATGAATACGGAGGAAAAACATACCCTGTTTCTCCAAAAATAAGACACCCCCTGAGAATAAGACGTATTAGAGGTTTTGCTGAAGTGCTAAATATAAACATCCCCGGAAAGTAAGACTTAGCAAAGTTTTTGTTTGGAAGCATGCCCGCCAAACAGAACACCAGAGCATGCAGCTGTAGAGCGGGAAACTAAGACATCCCCTGAAAATAAGACATAGTGCATCTTCGGGAGCAAAAATTAATATAAGACACTGTCTTATTTTCGGAGAAACACGGTATCAAAGCTGGGTGAAAATGCACTGCTTTTAGATTCCCATTTTTCAGTTGAAGGTCTGCAAGCTGGACGATGCAAGTTGGATGATGGAAGAATTTGGGAGATTTATCCAACAAAATTAACTAAAAATAAAAGGGGGGGGACCTTCAAATTAGTTAAAATATGCAGCTCTTTGATCTGGAATTTACTATAAAGTCCCAAGAGTTAGAATTCTTGGGTACTCCTCAAGCATGCTTTTATTTGGTAGAAGAGTTTGGATTTCCTTTCCTGTAAGGAGTCTCAAAGCAGTTTACAGTCACCTTCTCTTCTCTTCCCCTCCCCTCCCCACAACAGACACCTTGTGAGGTAGGTAGGGCTCTGAGAGAACTGTTACTAGCCCAAGGCCACCCAGCAGGCTTCATGTGGAGGACCGAGGAAACAAATCCAGTTCACCAAATAAGAGTGTACTGTTTATCTAGAGGAACTGGGAAGCAAACCCAGTTCCCCATCACTGTTAACCACTACACCATGTCTTTGTGTGCCAAATTTGTGTTTTGCAGCATTTACCTCTTACAGCTAGACTATGCACTATTGCTGGGAATGCAATACTCCGATAATATTGTCCCATTTTATTTGTAATTGATTTGGTGGAGAGTTCAACTAGGAATGGTGACCTTGGTTGACTTCTTTCAGAAATTCTTGCACTCTTAATGTTTGCACTTCGATATCATTAAAGGATTGCTCAAAGGTGCACTTGGTGAAAGATATTTGAACTAAATGTACATGGTCTGACTGAAACAGTGAGATTTGGTATGAAATGATACCTTGGATTTGCTGAGAAGTTGTCTTCAATACAGTAGGGCGAAGTTATCCAGCTGGTTAGGTCATACCCTCAATAGTTCAGGAAGGGTATGCAAATTTTTGAACCCTCTTCTGGCTGACGGGGGTGGGGGGAGTCTAGTATAGCAAACCCTACCTGACCCCCTGCTCGGAGAAAAATGATTGTTAACAATAGGTGGGTTCTGGATAATTTCGCCCCACTGTAGGAAAGACACCTTCACAGGTTAAGTCTAAGGTATTGTTCTCCTACTGTAGGGCTTCAAGTATCCTGCTGAATATCCACCAGAACTGAACAGGGGGAGGGACAGTAATCATCAAGCCACATAACACAATAACAGAAAAATAACAGATTACAGTACTCGACCTTAATAGTGCAAAGAAACCTCTGTAGTGTTACAATTTTAATGGCCTATAGATACATGTCAGTTTTCCCTCAAGGCTGCAGTCAAGGTATGCTGAATTTGTTCCTATGGAAAACGCCTTTATCCAGCAGGGTATGACATGTCAATGCATCTTCTTGTTAAAACTTGTCCAGGTACCTTGCAGATATGTATGACAGTAAACATGATGTAAGATGCTAGGTTTCCCTTGTCATAGTGAGGAATGCCTAGCAGCTCACATTTGTGTGTATGCATTCCAGCCCTTTAAAAAACAGCATGCGATTCCCTTAGTAAAGCAAAAACTGGTGTTGTCCAGAGGTGGGTTTTGAATTTCTGAAAGTTTTTAAGGGAGAGATGCTGCATCTCCTAGCAGGTGTGTATATATTATTCTTTTGTCACAGGCTTTCCATCAGTATCCCAGAGGAAACAATTTGTACGTACAAGCAAAATCAAAATATCCCCTGCCTTCCTCATCTTACCAAGTAGTATTGACTTGCATTGCATAATACCTCCTTTCCAATGTTGGTAAGGTTGGTAGCGCCTTCAACTCACCCTGGGTTGTTACAGTTTAGGGCTGTTTCTCACTGACTTGGGAAATCTCTGATGTTCAGCCTCACCCCACAACACAAACGAACATGGTTTAAAATACTGGAGGAAATATCTCAAAGTTGGCCAAGTTGGCCATTAGGTACACTGGCTGAAGCCATATTTTGGCTTTAATTGGTAAACTAGACCTAGTCATATTACGCAATGTTGTATGGCTGAACCAGTTCTTTCAACGAGAGAGGAACTTGGGATCAGGAGCAGCAGTGGCGTAGAAGGTTAAGAGCTCATGTATCTAATCTGGAGGAACTGGGTTTGATTCCCCACTCTGCTGCCTGAGGGAATATCTGGGGAATTCAGATTAGCCTGTACACTCCCACACACGCCAGCTGAGTGACCTTGGGCTAGTCACAGCTTCTCGGAGCTCTCTCAGCCCCACCCACCTCACAGGGTGTTTGTTGTGAGGGGGGAAGGGCAAGGAGATTGTAAGACCCTTTGAGTCTCCTGCAGGAGAGAAAGGGGGGGATATAAATCCAAACTCTTCTTCTTCTTCTTCTTCTTCTTCTTCTTCTTCTTCTTCTTCTTCTTCTTCTTCTTCTTCTTCTTCTTCTTCTTCTTCTTAATTGTACTTGGCCAATCATTTATTCCCTGCTGAGTAGTTATAGCAAGCATGTGACGTCCAATGGAACAGCAGAGGAATTGCAAACCTGTTTTAATGTTCTCAGAGGAAAGTCTGGGCGTTATAAAGCATTTTATCAAAGGATTGATGTGAATTTTGTTCTCATGAATTAAAACATCAAGGTGCACGCGTGTGAGATTGCACCGATGGACTGTTTGTGAGAAACTGATGTGAAAACCAAAGATAATTTTGTGATACTTGATGGAAAACGTTCTAGATGCCTCAAGGAAAAGAATGGCAAAACATCAGCTGGTGGGAAAAATCAATTCTAGATTCCATATTCCCAAAGATTTTTTTATTTAAAAAAGGTTTTGGCAATTGGGCCCGGAAAGGAAGCTTTATTAAGACCAATGATATAATGATGCTCTGGTTTATTTAAAATAAAGTAGTCCAATTAATGCTGGATCTAGATCTAGAAATAGATTTATTTTAACAAGAACTTAACAGTAAACATATATACAATATCATTACAGAAAACCCTGTGTTTTAGTATTCACAGAAACAGCCAGTTTTGCTCCAGTGTGAGAAAAGAAGAAATAAGATAAATTTGGAGATCTTGAATATTTAGCAAGGCTTATAAGCTAGCACCTCCTTTGGAGGTAGACACATTGGTGCTAAGATTTGACCTGCCCCAGGCAGTTAGGAACGTGCATGCCAATCTCTTTGGGTCCATCTTTGCACAATGGTTAATGAACACTTCACTTGACTTTTTTTTCCCTTTGAAGAATAAAGATAAGACTACGCAAGCCTGAATGTTATCGCCCGTAGGTTCTGCCTAACTGAGTATTTCTTTTGAAATATGGCAAGATACAAATTTCCCACTAATAATCTGTTTTGTATAAATTTCTCTTTAACAAAATAACTTCAACGTGATTGGCCAGCCATCTGTCATATGCTTATCCAAAACTTTCCAATTAAAAAAAAAAGCTTATTTGGTATCAAAATCCACTAGCCATTGGCTTCTGCTCTGTGGCTAATTAAGGCTGTGATTCTAGCCACACTTGCTGCGAAGAGACCCGTTTCAAATGGATGGGCCTTGCTTTCAAGTTAATGTGCTTAAGAGTAAGCGCAGATGTCACGCACCCGCGGGAGAGATGCTACTCAAAATAGCACCCCTGTGGTGAGCCCCTCTCTGGCTCTTGTAGTTTTTAGCAGCACTCACCATATTGACACGGTTATCAAGCTGTGATTTGCTTGGCTCTCCCCCCAGCATCACCCAAGGACTGATCTCACAGCATGACAATGCTACGCTGTGCGGTGAGAATCCTAAATGTTACCAAAGGGACACTTTCCAACAGCATCCCCGTGGAGGCACAACAGCTGCTCCCACTAAGTTACTTGCGACTTAATGGATCAAATCCCCTCGTGGGTGTAATCTTGATGTCATTTATTTCCAATGGCAAAGACTTTCAATTAAAGTAGGGCTTACCGGTATGGCTATTGTAGTGGACAATAGTGTACCTCTGATTTGGAAAGGTCTCTTTCTAATGACCATGACGAAGCTCAGTGAAAGATCAAGAGTGCGTGTGTTTGTGTGTGTGTGTCTGCTTCCGTTTTTCTTCCTGGCTGATGCAAAGGAGATCAGCAATAGCTCCTTGGCTTGGGTGGGAGCGGGGTCATCGTAAGATGTTTAAGTTGTTACGACTGCAACCACGTCTGACCTCTTCCATTTACAACTGTATAAAGAAATTTCCACGTCACAATGCGTCTCTGAATATACAATATTTTAATATACATATAAAAATATAGCCCTGCTGTGTATATACTTACAACTCTACATAGTAACCTTTCTCCTCACCCTTTCTCTAATGCCGGCTCTAACCTGATGCATTTTTGAGAAAACCTGTGTTGTGAGAAGCCACAAAAGCACTTTTTTTTTTTTGAAAAACAGCCATTGAAGCCTCTTTAAAAGAAAAAAGGTTTCCTTAAGACTTCTGCATATTCTTGGGAGGGGGAAGGGGCGGAGAAAGAGAGAGAGAGAGTGTGGGTGTGAAAAAATAGATGAGATCTTATAGATTCATTTGTCAAAAATATAGACAGTAACATACATCCTGGCTATGGGACTTTCCCCCCAGTGGTGAACTCAATCCCCCAACACAAGCCAACGCCTCAAGGAACTGGCCCCAAAAATATGGAAACCCAACACAGAATTTTCATTCTAAACTTTGATTAGATAAATAAACGTTTAATAAAAGCTCCTAGATGCCTCTTGCTTTACAGAAACGTAGCTTGTCACTTTGCTCATACAGTAGAAAAACAGTAGAAAGGCAGAAATGAGCCCCTCCCCATGACCACACATTCACATTGGCATACGACGTCAGAAAACCCCTTTTTCGTTTTGTTTTGTTTTGTTAAAAGGACATGGAATGCTAGGAGACAGACAGACACACCTCTATCCTTTATTAGCTCTGCTATAAAGAGCTGGGAGAAAGACGCTTGCTCTGATGGAAGACTGGCTTCACTCTACGCAGTCTGTCACGTAAGTTCTCTCGGTCACTGGTACTGAAAAGCGTGTGTTGGTTTAAAAACAAAGTCGCAATCAAAGTGGTAAGGGCACTTTGACCTTCCTTTCTTAGAGCCCCCTGATGCTTAACGGTGTAATACCAAAACTGAATTGCTGCAATTTTTTTTCAAGAATCACACTTCTTCTCTAGGAAGGTACTGCAGATTTTCTTTCCCTCCCCCCAACTAGTTGATCATATTATGAGAAATGCTATTGCACCTGGGTAGGAAAAAAAATACCCTATGTCAGTAAAGCACCACTATGACATCTAGTGGCACATCTGTGTAAAGTTACACAAGCGTGGACATAGCACAAAGTGCTCTGCTCGTCATTCACCGAAAGGTGAGGATGGATTCCTACATTCGCTGTAGAGATTGTGTCATTTTAGAGCAATATATTTATCATTTGGATTTCCTTGACTTTCCCCCGTTGTGACAGTTTCTCTCCTGGGCTTGCTGTAGGCAGCTGGCAGTTGGTTTGACATCCAAGTCCTTGTGTGCATCAACCACTCTGAATGTATTTTTTGATTACTACGCAGCCATGTCGGAACACAGGACACGGCATGTTGGGTAGAAGCGTCCATGTGTTCGTCTTGGGGTCATAGGCTTCCATGTTTCCTAGAGCAGGCCCTTCGCTACTGACAATTCCACCAGTGGTATAAATTTTTCCATCAAGTACGACCGCGCTGTGTAGAAAAAGAGAGAGAGAAATGATAAGGATAGGTAAGCATATCTCGCTGATCTCTGATGGAAGCTGCTGCTCAGAAGGAATGCGTGAGCGCCAGCACTGCTTCGTTACAGAGGCTGAATATGCACAAGGTCTTTGCGGTGTGGTGGAGGCAAATATCCCCCGCAGCAAGATTTCTTGTACAGACATATTTCCTCTAGCCCTGCTTTCACTTTCCACTCTCTCTGCGGCAAGCAAATCCACTTACAGCACAATTTTAATTTTGCTTTGCTGCCTGAGTGGGACAGATTTGCATGTGGGCACAGCTTTGCCCTGCACCTCTTTCCTCCGCCTATTAAATCAATCAATTACCAATTAAAAAATAGAGTAAGTCATTACCTCATCATCCACACAAATTACCAAAGGTTCTGCTTTGCAAAACTCATGAAACTGTAGTGGTGCTAAATGTGATGCAGAACAACCTGTGGCTGGAGCTTTCAGTGGCTTTTTCAAATAATTAAATTCAAAACACATGCCAACTAACAGAGCAAGGGGCTTAATGCAACCCTCTGCCCCCCCCCCCCCGACAACAGCCAGATTTGCAATTGAATAGCTTGTGGCAAACATGCAAGGTACACAGAAGCGTAGCTGGGCAGGAGTGTGCCCAGGGTGCACTCTGTGTTTTCCATCCCCCTGCGGCCTTGGCCCTTCCGTGGTTTTCAGTTTTCTTAAAACGGGCCAGGCTGGTGGTGCAGAGCCAGGCCTGGCAAGGTGGGGCGAGGGGGACGGGGTCAAGGTGATTTTTGCGCCCCCCAGGCACATGCCCGGTGCAATGTGCCCTCCCCCTTGTAGCTCCACTACTGAAGGTACGTATTAGCTACTGGGTTCTGTTCAGCTAAAGTAACTGGCAAGTTTCTCTTCTTCTAAAAATAAATATGGTATCAGGTTTGGCCATAGCAATGAAAGATCAGAACAATTACAGAGGTACGTGGATGGCAGTCATCCAAAGAAAGAATGCAGAGAGCTTGGTGGCTTGCAGGCTCTTACATTTGCCTACTGGAGGAGTGGCTCTCTCACACATGTCTTAATGGCAGGACAAGAAGACTAGGGACCAATGTCTTCCTGTACCACTGTAGTGCATACCTTAGAAGGAGCTGGAGGTGCGGACAATATTGAAAGCAGAGAAATACAAAACTAAGAAATGCAGATACAATGCAATGAAAAAAAAACCAAGCTCAGTATGTGAAAAATGGGTTCAGCTTGCTTTGTGAACTGCTTGGTATGACTCATATTTGCGACTCTTCATTCTTATCAGGAAGGGAAAACCAGTACAATTAAGCTGCTCATGGAAGCGGCTATTTCGGGCAAGGCAGGATTTGGACTTTGAGGTAAGGTGACCAGGCGTCCGCACTTTTGGCAGGTGGACAGGGTCCCCAACCTTACCCCTAATCTGTCCAGCGCGTCCATGGTTTTGTTACCTGTCCTGATTTCCTTACGCCTTGCATGGGGAAACGCTACGGTTCTCGCCCTCGTCACAAGGCGGGAAACGAAAGGGAATAGCTTCCCCCAGAAGGCTAGCAAGTGTGGCAGCCCTCATCGCAGCATCTTGCGACGCCGTCAGGAGACTCGCATTGCCTTTTGGGGCGCTTCCCGGTTTCCCGCCCTGTCACTTTGGAGCGACTTTCTCACTTCCCCCAGTCAAGCTAAAATCTATATACTGACAAGACATTCACATCTGTAGATTAGTTCTCACTGAATGTCACTAAGTTGGACAGGGGAGCAACAGACCGAGGAGAATAAGGGTTAGGTCCTGTCTAGAATGCCATGGGCACAAAGGGTGGATGATTGTTGCTGGTTCCCCCTCCTGCAGAAGATGTCTGATTCCCCCCACCCAAGCTATTCCTGGGGTGTGTGTGTGTATGGGGGGGGGTCCTTTACCCCTCATGAGCAGCATTTCAGCGTTTGTTTTGTGCTGCACTGGGATGGAGGAATCAGTGAAATAGCCCCCCTGCTCTTGTATCTGTGGAAATCAAGGCGGGATCCAAGACAAAGTCCAGTAGCCTTACTGAGACAAGATTTCTTCCTCTTGAATCCCAGTGACAAAGACAGACCATAAATAAAGTAAATAAATATTAAACAAACAAAAATTAACAAGCTATTCAGAGGCTCTACCACACACCCAGAAAACTTCCCTCATTAGGAAATGAACAGATATTTCATTATTCTCTTAGGCAAGCTGCTATTCAAATATTTTCATTTAACCAGACAGCTGATTTCTAAAATTAAAGCCAGGTAGCAGTTAAAACCAATACCCTACTTACCAGGGGGGAAAAATGCTTAATTTTTTTTTTCTGCACAAGTGCCATCAAGCAACTTTAACTTTATTTTAGATTTATATCCCACTTTATTCCAGCAAGTCAGGTTCAGGGCGACAAACAACAACAACATTACAGGAGATTGTCTTAAATTTGCACACACATTCTATTTGGTAATTTTTTTTGTTTATAACAGGTTTTTTAAGGCAGGATGTGTCATCTAATATTCATGGCTGTCTTTTGTGTAAATACTGGTAGATATTTTAATATGTGATGGACCATGGTCCTAGTGTTATTAAAAGGTATTGTCGAAGGTTTTCACAGCCGGAATCACTGGGGTGTTGTGTAAGGTGACCAGATGGTCACCTTCGCTAACCGGGACAGGCAGGTGGGCGGCCCCGCGTGTGCGTGTGCGCGCGTACACTCGCGCAGCCGCAGGAGCGCACAGCCTTCTGGGGCGCTGCCGTTTCCCACCCTGTCACAGGGCGGGAAAAGGCAGCGCCCCAGAATGCCGTGTGCACCTGCGGCCGCGCGGGAGGCTGCCGCACTGCCTTGCGCCCCAGAAGGCAGTGCGGCAGCCTTCCAAAACCAGGGACTTTGGGGAAAACCCGCGGGACACAGGACAAGTTCGTTAAAGGCGGGAATGTCCCGCCAAAAGCGGGACGGCTGGTCACCATAGTGTTGTGTGATTTCTGGGCTGTATGGCTGTGTTCTAGCAGCATTTTCTCCTACTAGAATGCGGCCATACAGCCTGGAAACCACACAGCACCCCAGTTATTAAAAGGGTTTATTGATTTGTCAAAGGCTTTCATGGCCGGATTCAACTGGTTCGGGTGGGTTTTCCGGGCTGTGTGGTCGTGGTCTGGTGGACAAAGTGTGTAACAGACTCCCCTCCGTGATACACCTCTGAAGATGCCAGCCACAGATGCAGGCGAAACGTCAGGAACAAGATCCACCAGAGCACGGCCACGCAGCCCGGAAAACCCACCAGAACTGGTTTATTGATTGTGTTTTTAAAATGGATGGTGGCTGTTTTTTCCTTTGAGGCTCTGGGTGGCGTCTGTAGGGTTCCCTGGCAGTCTCCTATCTATGCACTATCCAGATCACGTCTGCTTAGCTTCAGTAGGACTGTTTCAGCAAGTGGCTTGCTTCCAAGTACACCTCAAGACAGGTATTCCAAATAAGTGAAGCAATTGCTTCTTAAGTACAAGAGGCCTTCATATCTACTTTATTTTGCAGTTCAGCAGTCTACAGGAGCAGCAGTGGCGGAGGAGGTCAAGAGCTCGTGTATCTAATCTGGAGGAACCGGGTTTGATTCCCAGCTCTGCCGCCCGGGGAATTCAGATTAGCCTGTGCACTCCACACACGCCAGCTGGGTGACCTTGGGCTAGTCACAGCTTCTCGGAGCTCTCTCAGCCCCACTTACCTCACAGGGTGTTTGTTGTGAGGGGGGAAGGGCAAGGAGATTGTAATCCCCTTTGAGTCTCCTGCAGGAGAGAAAGGGGGGATATAAATCCAAACTCCTCCTCCTCCTCCTCCTCCTCCTCCTCCTCCTCCTCCTCCTCCTTCTTCTTCCACTGCAGCTGCTGAAAAATATACAGAAACGGGCAATCCTGTTGGGGTGGGTGAAGGGTTGGAAGCCTTCTTACACCAACATTTGTGCACTAAACTGAAATTTGGTAGGAAGGGAGGGGGAGAAAGCTGCAGGTTTCTCTTCAGGGGGAAACGGCAACTTCACTGCTAGCTGCTTTTGATAGCTACAATTCTTTTTTCTTTTCTTTTTTTGGTCCTCTGTCTTGACATCTATTATGAAGATATTATTGATGGCTGACATGTTAAGATAATTGCAATAATTAGGGCACAGCTTTTGTTGCTTAGATCTATTAATACAAGGAGATTAAATGTGTGCGTGCCACCAGGACCCAGACGGAAAAAGCAATGGCTGAGATTAAGCAGGCCCACACTCAGTGACACAAAAGCAGTGAAGAGAAATCTCAGGAGAGAGGTTTGAGTTTTGCTTAGGACAGATTCAGATCCCCCCCCCATTCTACCATGGAAGCTTGCTGGGTGACAAAGGGCCATTCATACACTCTCAGCCTAAACTACCTCACTAGGTTCTTGTGAGGATAACATGGATGACAGGAGAATGATATAAGTTCTTTTGTGTCTCCATTGAGGAGAAAGCTAGGTATAGAAATGAGTCGAGATATATTTTAAACTGTTTTTATGGTACGCTTCCAGCCCGAGGGCTGTTTCATAGATATTAGTGTAGACTGCCGACACTTTTTTAAGAAGGTGAGGAAGAAGAAGGGTTTGGATTTGTTGGAAGTGAAGGACTTTACACTGTTACGCTGTTTCCTGCCTCAACCTACAGAGGGTTTTTTTACTAGAGAGCTAGTAGCTAGATAGGGACCTTGGGATCCATCACGCACACGCACGCACACGAGGTAAGGCTTCTGCTGTGTTCTAGCCACCCGTGCCGCTCTGCTAACTACGAATAGGGATAATCTCCAACTACAAGGAGCACTTATCCCAACAGGATCTATATCTTGCCTTCTCTCCTGTAAGTCCCAAAGCAGTTTAAAAACTGCTTTCCCTTCCTCTCCCCACTACAGACACCTTCTGAGGTAGGTGTGGCTGAGAGAGTTCTGAGAGAACTGTGACCGGCCCAAGGTCACCCAGCAGGCTTCATGTGTAGGAGTGGGAAAACAAATCCAGTTCACCAGATAAGAGTCTGCAGCTCATGTGGAGAAGTGGGGAATCAAGTCCGGTTGTCCAGATTATGACTACCACTTTTAAGCGCTATACCGTGCTGGCTCGTCTTAATGTTGACTATGTTATGGCTGGTGCTTCTATGTTATCGAGAGTCGACATTATGCAGAGGTTAGAGTTTCAGACTAAGAAGTGGGAAACCCAGATTCAAATCCTTACTTTTACCCCTTCCGCACACGCAAAATAATGCGTTTTCAAACCACTTTCACAACTGTTTGCAAGTGGATTTTGCTATTCCGCACAGCTTCAAAGAGCACTGAAAGCAGTTTGAAAGTGCATTATTCTGCATGTGCGGAATGAGCCTTTGTTATGGAAGCTCACTCGGTGACCGTGGGCCAGTCACTCTCAGCCTAACCTGCCTCACTTTATGTAGGGAAAATGGCCAAAGGGAGACTGCAGGGTATGCTGAGTCCTTTAGAGGCAGGCAGGCAGGATAAATAAGTAAGCTGAAAGAGTAAAACAGGTGCAAAAACTCGAATGGATGCTTTGGTGGGTGTAGAGGGCTTTCTGAGGGAAATAAATGCACTGAGGTAGCACCTCCCCCAATATAAATTATTGGGCACAATCTTTGCTTGGCAACTCTTGAAGGGATGGGGTAGATGACCTTGCTCTGAAACTCCCCCAATCTCCTTCCACTTTCCCAAAGGTGACAGATTTATTTCCTGTTATTTATTACTGCCCTTCCAACCTGTCATCTCGGCCTTGCCATGATTGCTACAATAAAAATCGCAAGCAAAACACCGGCCCAATGTAGTGGCCGGACAGCCTGATTCCCCCGGCCATTTGATCATCCTCTACTTCAAATACTTTCTGAAAGCTCTAAATGGGACAGCATCTTAACAGAAAGGAATAAATGGTCCCGGGAAACGGAAGAGGCAGAACACTGGAAAAGCTTTTCACAGTGAGAACTGGAATGAACAGCCACTCCAGCTGCCTGATTCTTGATAAAAGTCTACCCAATAGAGCAGTGGTTCTCAACCTTCCTAATGCTGCGACCCTTTAATACAGTTCCTCATGTTGTGGTGACCCCCAACCCTAACATATAATCAATCTTACAGATGGAGAACACTGATGCAGAGAGTCTTAGGCGACCCCTGTGAAAGGGCCGTTCGACCCCCAAAGGTATCCTGACGCACAGGTTGAGAACCACTGCAATAGAGACTTCATTAGCAACAGAAATGAATAGGGTTTTGTTGTTGTTATTATTATTATTACTACTACTACTACTTTTATTTATTTATTTATTTATTTATTTATTTATTTATTTATTTAATATACCGCCCCATCCCCGGAGGGCTCTGGGCGGTGTACAACATAAAAACCGTGTATAAAATCATCATAGTCAAACTTCATAAATATAATAAAAACAGTAGTTATATCCCAGGATGGCATCCCACCTAAACCTAATCCTCCTAGAACAGGGGTAGGGAACCTTTAACATGCAAAGAGCCATTTGGACCCGTTTTCCACGGGAAAAGAAAACACTTGGAGCCGCAAATAATTTTTGACATTTAAAATAAAGATAACACTATATATTTTGGGGTTTTTTTTACCTTTTACTTCGCTCATTCTGAGAAGCGCATGGATGCATCTGCCCTGCTGCCTGCAGGGCGGGGAAGGATGAAGCCGGTGGCTCGGCCTCGCCGGCCGCCGGGAAAGCGCCCACCCCGCTCCAACGGGGCGGGCGAGAGGGGAAGCCCGCGGTGCGGCCCAGCTGACTGCAGGCAGTTGGTGCGTCCGCCCTACTGCCTGCAGGGAAGGTAAGGATGGGGCCAGCGGCTCGGCTTGTGGAGCCGCAGTGCAAGGGCAGAAGAGCCGCATGCGGCTCTTGAGCCGCAGGTTCCCTACCCCTGTCCTAGAAGGAGGAGGGAGAGGTAATGGGTCCTGATGGTATTAGGACCTGTAGGTCTCAATAAAGGGTCCCGATGATATTGGGGACCCATGACCTGGGGGAGGGGGCTTTGAAAGATGAACTGGTAAGGCATAACCATGAGGATCGTGAACCACTGCCCTAGGATTGCCTCTGTTGGGTGAGCTCAGCCTTGAGGATGTATTTCCTTTTCCTTTGCTGGACCCCACTGCTCATACGGATGGTGAGGAAGGAGGCTGCTGGGTATTTACAAAAATAGTAATAGGAGCAAAAAATATTAATGTTCCTAACAACTTAGCCTCACTGTAGTTCAGCAGAAGCAGGAAGTTCGTGGTCTCAGTTCAATCTGTCGGTTGTGGAAATGTCCTAAGAAACCAGGCTCACAAAACCCCCAGTGCGAACACGAATAATTTGCACCGCATCTTCAGAAACACAGCAGAGGCATGGCTTATTTGGATGGTGTCAATTTTTGCACTCCTGCGTTGGGTTCTTAAAGGAGAAATAACTCCCATTTTAGTAACATGGGGCCTTTCCCCACTTATGGTAATCCCCCCTAGAGCAGCGCGTGGCATCCCTGGCACGCGCCTAGGCACCTCCATGACCCCGCGCTCTGTGCGGAGTCATCACAAGGCGCCGTTTAAAAGAGCGCCAGGGATGCCACGTGCTGAGGGGGCGCGACAGCGGCAGCGTCGGGGCGGTTGCGCTATCGCTGCCCCTGTTGTGGGGCGTGCTGGGGGACCCCGCACTACTTGAGGAGAGTAGCGCGGGGCTTAAGGTAAGTGGGGAAAGGCCCATGCTAATTTCTGGGAGGGCAGCATTGTTTATGCACCATTGCTTCTGTTGAGCTCATTATATGAGTGCCAAAAAAATTTCTAACCACCTGCATGGAGGAATAGCACTGGTTTATATGTCATCCATATGTCATATGTCAATCCAAGAAGTGAGGTTTATTGTAGGCTGGGTTGTTCTGGAATTGGAGTGGGGATATTGTTATGTTATATTGCTGTTGTTACTGGATTATTATTATTTCATTTGATATACTATGTTACCGTTATTATGTAATTATCATATTGTTATTGTTATGCAATGTTATATTAATGTTGTGAAACGCTATATTAATGCTGGGGATGTTATCATAAGTTGCTTAACTTGCTCTGAGCTGTTAACCTGATAGTATTATTTTGATCTTGAATTGTTGATTTGTGGATCCACTGAAATGGATATTGTCTTTATATGTAGCCTTATGGTTTTGTATTATTATGTTATTGTTATTCCTATTATGTTGTACACCGCCCTGTGCCCTCCAGGGGAGGGCGGTATATAAATTAAATATCCTATCCTATCATGTTCATTGGATAAAATTGATGGGGGCTCCAGATATAATTAGGCCTGGGCTTCTCCTGGAGTCCCCACCAAGCAGATAAACAAATGCGGTGAAACCATGCTGCCTGCCTTCCAGCGTGTCTTCGTGTGTCAGCAGGTTCAGACTGATTTCACTTTTATCTCAATCTGAACCACCAATAATGAACTTCTTCGCATGCAACCTGCATTGATTGTTACAAAGATTATGTTACTTATTGATTGTAGACCTGTGTATACCACTGAACAAGGCCTACAGGCCAAGACGTGTATGGTCTTGATAGTTTTTTATTGTGCAACCAGTTTCGCTGTTTCATGCAATTCCTCATATGTATGAAATTTACTTTTTCAGGTTTATGTTTTTTAACTCTTTTAAAGAGCAACTGCACAATAACCAATATGTATTTGTAATGTTATTTTTAATTGTTGTAGCTCAGCTTTCTATGTTCCTAGCCTGTTTTATTGGTTATCCCTTTATACAATTGGGTCCCCCCCCCCACTACCAACAAAAACAAGTACTCTAATCCAAGAATTATTAGAGGGTATGGATTACAGGGAAGATCTGTGACTGGGAGTAATTCATATATTACTAAGTCCTTGTGCTCCCAGGTAGGCTTTTATTCAGATGTGTGGCAGGAATGGGATGCCTGGGACTTAATTCTCAGGTGTGAACGTGCTTGATTTGGATGGGGACGGAAGTGCATGGAGAGTGTTGGCTTTAGCTTCCCCTGTTCTTTGCCATTTGCCGGACCTGAAACGACCTCAGCGAGTTGATATTTACCCTTTCCACTGGGGACATTTACATGTACTCATGGATAACATGCAATCAGTGAAGCTTTATTACGGTCACAGACCAGCATAAGAAGAGTTTGAAGAGTTTATACCCTGCTTTTCTCAACCATAAGGAGTCTCAGAGAGGCTGACAAGTGGAAAAGTGGGGAATCAAACCTGGTTCTCCAAATCAGAGCCACCTGCTCTTAACCAGTGCACCACGATGGCTCTCTAACGTAGATAAGACACAAATAACTAAAAATATAAATATATCTGAAAGAATCTGCTGGAAAAAGTGAGAACACAAGAAAGAATGTAAATATTAAAAGGAAACAAAAAATTAAAAAACTACAAAAAGGAGTCAGGTATAAGGGAACTACAACATAGGCAAAAGACTGTAACTATGAAATCACAGTATACTCTAATAACATTAATAATTATTAAGCATGATTTGCAGCGCAGACCATCCTATGATGTATTTCAAGCGCTGCTATACAAAACCTGGCAACATAGTATGTTATATCAGGATTGGTATCTGTAAGTAGCAAAGAGGATAAAATTGTTCTGTGTGACCTGGAAATCTATGCAGCAGTGATGAAATAAAACTAGTACATATATTTTTATAGTACTGACATCAGAGAAACATATGTTCATGGTTTCTATGTGTCCAGATTCACAGGGACATTGTCTTTCCTGATAAAGAATCTTTCTATATCAGCCTTCAAGGACAGCTGAAGAGAGGGCATGCACGGTGCCAGAGTAACAGCCCTCCGATATTTAGGTAAGAACATAAGAAGAACATAAGAACAAGCCAGCTGGATCAGACCAGAGTCCATCTAGTCCAGCATTCTGCTACTCACAGTGGCCCACCAGGTGCCTTTGGGAGCTCACATGTAGGATGTGAAAGCAGTGGCCTTCTGCTGCTGTTGCTCCTGAGCACCTGGTCTGTTAAGGCATTTGCAATCTGAGATCAATGAGGATCAAGATTGGTAGCCATAGATTGACTTCTCCTCCATAAATCTGTCCAAGCCCTTTTTAAAGCTATCCAGGTTAGGGGCCATCACCACCTCCTGTGGCAGCATATTCCAAACACCAATCACACATTGCTTGAAAAAATGTTTCCTTTTATTAGTCTTAGTTCCTCCACCCAGCATTTTCAATGTATGCCCACTGGTTGTGAGAAAAAGAGGAAAAATTTCTGTGTCAACATTTTCTATCCCATGCATAATTTTATAGACTTCAATCATATCCCCCCTCAGACGTCTCCTCTCCAAACTAAAGAGTCCCAAACGCTGCAGCCTCTCCTCATAAGGAAGGTGCTCTAGTCCCTCAATCATCCTCGTTGTCCTTCTCTGCACTTTTTTTCTATCATCTGCGATATCCCTTTGAGATGTCGGCGTAATTCAAGAACTGAACATACAGTTACACTCCAAGTCGCGGTCGCTACTCCCACTGCTTTATATAAGAGCATGACAATCTTTGCAGTTTTATTCTCAATTCCTTTCCTAATGATCCCCAGCATAGAGTTTGCCTTTTTCACAGCTGCCCGTGCACTTGAGTTGACATTCCCATGGAACTATCTACTAAGATGCCCAAATCCCTTTCCTGGTCTGTGACTGATAGCACTGACCCCTATAGCGTGTATGTGAAGTTTGGATTCTTTGCCCCTATGTGCATCACTTTACATTTTGCTACATTGAACTGCATTTGCCATTTCTTAGCCCACTCACCTAATTTATCATAGGGTCCGCTTGGAGCTCTTTCACAATCCTTTTGGCTTTGGTTTTCACCACCCTGCTACACTTAATTTTGGTATCATCCCTGCGAAACTTGGTCACCTTACTTGCTGCACCCATCCCTACTTCCAGGTCATTTATGAATAGGTTAAAGAGCACTGGTCCCAAAACGGATCCTTGGGGGACACCATTCCCTACATCTCTCCATTGTGAGAACTTCCCATTTACACCCACCCTTTGCTTTGTGTTCCTCCATAAAAACTTTAATCCATACAAACTTCACGATTAACTAAATATGCTATAGGAGAGACAGACTGGATTCACTAACAATAAAGGTTAGATTCTACTGGTGCTCTATGTCTGCCACATGATGTTTAATGGCATCTTTAACCTTCATTACCCATACTGAGTAAAAGATTTTAGATACCACTGCCTGTTGACATGTAAGTTTCCCCAGTAGGACAAATACTGGTTCACCAGGATAATTTCAGGCTGTGAAAATTGAATTGGTCAGTGGGGGAGAAGGGGCATGGCTTAAGGAGGAGTCCCCTCTCCTCCAAGTCCTGACACAAATCAGGCCTGCGTGCATCTGGGAATTGTTCCAGGCATGAAATTCCCAAGCTACATCTGCTAACAAACCATATGGAGGACATGAGAACTTTGTGACACATAAAATGCTGCTGTAACTCTAACCTTGACTCTAACCATAGGGCTTGAATGTCCCTTTTTGGAGGGATATTTGGCTTTTGAAAATTGAAAGTTATGCAACCAGTCATTGCTAGCTTTGCAAATTCTTGACTTGTGCTTCTAGTGGTGACGGTGACGGAAAGTGGTGTCACATTGCAGTTGACTTACGGAGACACCTTGGGATTTTCAAGGCAAGAGACCTTCAGAGGTAGTTTGCCATTGCCAGTCTTGGTGGTCTCCCATCCAAGTACTAGCTAGGGAGGGCCCTGCTTAGCTTCTGAAATCTGATGATCTCAGCCTGGCCATCAAGGTCTTTTTCTCTCCCATTTGAACGGGGCCACTTGGCACACTACCTGTATTGCTTAATAAACCCTGCTCAAAGGAGAGCCATAATGCTCTCCAGGTTTAATGTTATGCCTTCAGCCTTGTTACATGTCAGATTTAACAAGCAAGAAAAGGCTAAAAGATTGTGCCCATGTAATGATGGCTCAGTTGAATCTCTGGCCCACCAATTACTGCACTGTCTCAGATTCAAGGAAATCAGATCCAAGTATGTGAATCTTACTCCTTTACACTTACCCCATCTCCCCCGATTTAATTAGATTACACTACTTGTTGGACAATCCTGATCCTTCTCTCTGTATGATAGTGGCAGACTTTCTCCTGGAATTTACTAAACGCCAGTAGATTTCCTTCGACCTAACATTTATTTCCTGTATTGTATATGCTTTTTAATCAGTTTTTTTATTATTGTTGTACTGTTGTCTATGCCAATAAAGGCTTGCTTGCTTGCTTGCTTGCCATCAAGGTCAAGGCCTTGCGGTTCGACTGCAAATGAAGGTAGGTGAGATTTCAGCATGGTCTACTTAATGGGGAATACGCCATGGTATGTACATTCTGAGCAGAAGATAAGAGAAATATGGGTACTTAATTGGGCAGACAACAAATTACTAAAAGACAGTTTTGCTTGGGTGCTAGGTTTTAACTGAGTTCTTACAAGCTCTTCCATTAGTGACCACTGAACACATTTCTTCCCTGAGACCAGATGTGATTAAACTAGCATTTCCAGCAGCAGTATGTTCATTAACATCTGGTGAGATATTCTGCTCGGTGCTGAATCATCAATATCACTTTGCTCTGAAGCAGCTATGACTGGATGGTTATGTCTTAGGGGACCCCCATGTGCTGGTCTTTAACAACCATCCCTTATTTAGAAGCGTCTCGCTGCAAGATATTTTACTATCTCTGCTTGGCTCAACCATAAACATCCATCCTTGTCCAGATGCAGCGTTTCAATGAAGAAATATTCTCTCTAGCTGTCCTAGAGGTTATTAAAAACCCCACTTAAATTACTAAATTAACATGTTCATGAGCCTCACATCCTTTCTAATTCTTGCAACCCTTTTTAGTAACTCAGTATGGGCACAGAGCTTTCTATTCAGTTCCCCGGAACTGCCCCAGAAAGCCATTAAAAACAAATCAGCGAACTCCTTTAAAATGACAACAACCACCCAATACAGTATTTACAAGAAAAAAGCCACCCAAAGTTGTCATCCCCACGAAACTTGTCTGCAACGGAAGAAGAAAATCCTGCCTTCAGAATACCTGGTTTCTCTTATTTTCCTTCTGATTCTACAACACCATTATTTTCTGCGCTGTCAATACTTTAAGACAAATATATTCAAGTAGCCTCGCAGAACCCAACAGGGCACTGCTATGAAACCATAGGTACTGCATATTTTAATGTGTAAATACTATTGGAGAAGTCTGGCTGCTGTGTTGATTGCAGTAAATGATAAAAGTCCAAGCATTCAGTAGTGATCTCAGGCCAATGGTTAACAGGGAACAATGCACATCTTGCTTTTCCTCTCTGTTGGCATGCTTAATACCTTTGCCTTAAGCTTACTAGGTTGCTACACCTCTAACCTCTTCAGGTTTTCCCTGCTTTCAGAGTGGGAGAAAATGAGCAAGGACATCACAGATATGGTGACATCACTTCTGGTCGCCAGCACTGTTTCCACACCACCATAGGAATTTTCCCAATCTCTATGTTGGTCTAGTCTGATAAAGTTTACTTGTGCTGGCAGTAATTGTCTTATTATGGCTATCTGTATATCCTTGCTACCAGAGATGTCAGAGACTGAACTACATAGGTACATAAGCGCCATACAGAGGCATACTGGAGGAAAATGGCGCCCCAAGGGGCAGCAGCCGGGAGGGGGGCGGGGCTTGGGGAGCTGGCAGCTGGCAGATGGGAGGGGGACGAGGCTTGGGGGGTCCTCTGACTTCCTTGGCCCCGCCCATGGGTGGGGCCGAGGGTGACAGAAGATGACAAGACAACAGGACTTTCTGGTCATGTCAGGGGCCGATTTTGCGCCCCCATGTGACCAGATCAGTGGCGCCTGGGGACAGAGGGTACCCCCTACTCCTAGACAAATACGCCACTGGTGGCATCAAATCGCAATCAACTTATGGTGACCCCAGCAAGGGGCTTTCAATCGAAGTGAAAGTGGATTGAAAGTGCGTTATTCTGCATGTGCGAAAGTGTAAAGAGTAAGAACAAGAGATTGTTCAGACCAAGGGCACTGATGGAAGCAGGTGAAACGCTGGGAGAAAAACTACCAGACCACGGCCACACAGCCCAGAAAACCCACAACAGCTGGACTGACAAGAACTTGGCAAACTGGTAATGCAGTCAAGCCTTTATGGTAAATATTGAGTTTGATTCCTTGGCCCCTTCCGCACAGGCCAAATAATGTGTTTTCAAACCACTTTCACAACTGTTTGCAAGTGGATTTTGCTATTCCGCACAGCTTCAAAGAGCACTGAAAGCAGTTTGAAAGTGCATTATTCTGCATGTGCGGAAGGAGCCCTTGTTCCCGCTCAACAGCCACTGTTTCAGCAAAGCCACTGTTTCATAAACCACATTTTCTGCAGTGTGTCACATGTGAGTCTCTCCCCCATCCCCTCAGCAGTTCTCCTCCACCCTTTTGATCTCTCAGTTGCACGGCAGAAAGGGGAGGGGTCAGGATTCAGTGGCAGAGCACCTGCCTTGCACGCAGAAGGTTCCAAGTTCAATCCCCAGGATCTCCACATAAGCATCGGATAAGATAGCAGGTGATATGAAAGGCCTCCCCATGAGATCCTGTACAGCTTCTGCCAGTCTGAGTAGACAACACTGACTTTGATAGAGCAGAGGTCGGACTCAATATAAAGCAGCTTTGTATGTGTTCTCATGCCCTGCCTTGTCCAAATAATGTAAAGTACAAGGACTCTGGGTAGCAATCACATCGGCTTGGTACACTAAGATTCATATATCAATGCAACATCAGCGTTGCCCCATCAGAAGCGATGCCGGAAAAGGATCTGAAGTGCCGCACAGGTGAGTTGGGACCAGTCCTCACACGAGACAGCTCCTGTTGCAATATCCTTTCTCTGCACGGTTCCGGTGACATGACCCAGTTTTGTTTGATGCCGCTCTAGCAGGGTTTTGCAACTTACAGCTCCAGGGGCAAATGCGGCTTAGTATGGAACTAAATAGGGCTCTTTTAAAAAAGAAAATCAAACCTTTGAAGTCATGTTACACTGGAGTGGTCGGTGGGATGCTAGAATAACCAGCATATTAAGGGAATGACAGGCGAATATTTTTTTGTAGGAACAAATGGCTTTTATGAAAGGCTTTGCAGAAAGAAAAATGACAAGAGTTGAATAACTGCCAGTAACATGAGTGCAAACTATGCACAAATGTAGTGCATGGTGGTAATAATAATAATAATAATAATAATAATAATAATAATAATAATAATAATAATAATAATAATAATAATAATAATAATCAATAATAAGCAACTGGAAAAACTTACACGATACGAGGATTTAAGGATTGAACTACAAAGACTCTGGCACAAACCAGTAAAGGTGGTCCCAGTGGTGATCGGCACACTGGGTGCAGTGCCTAAAGATCTTGAACGGCACTTAAAAACAATTGGCGCTGACAAAATCACCATATGTCAGCTGCAAAAGGCCACCCTACTCGGCTCTGCACGCATTATTCGTCGATACATCACACAGTCCTAGATGCTTGGGAAGTGTCCGACGTGTGATGTAATACAAAATCCAGCATATTGATCTTGTTTGCTGTGTATAACTGTTTTGTATCAATAATAATAATAATAATAATAATAATAATAATATGAAACTGTAGATCATGTCCTCGGCTGCTGCACAAAGATTGCCCAGACTGAGTACAAACAGAGACACAACTCAGTGGCCAACAAGAATTACAACATAAGAACAGCTAAGAACTGGTGGGAACATTGTCCAGAGAAAGTAATGGAAAATGAGAAGGTCAAGATCCTGTGGGACTTTCGAATCCAAACGGACAAAGTGTTGAAACACAATACACCAGACATCACCGTGATTGAGGACAAGAAAGTGACCATTATCGACACAGCAGTCCCCGGTGACAGCAGGGTCATTGAAAAAGAACAAGAGAAGGTCACTAGATACCGCGATTTGAAAATCGAGCCTCAGCGTCTATGGCACAAACCAGCTGAGGTCGTCACAGTGATAATCGGCATGCACTTGAAACATCTTCGAATTGACAAAATTAACATCTGTCAAATTCAGAAGGCAGCCCTGCTGGGATCCGCACGAATACTACGCCGATACATTACAACTTCCTAGGCCTCTGGGTGAGGCTCGAATTGTAATGAAGGCCAACAACCAGTTAAAGATCTGGCAGCTGTGAAATCTACCACAACAACAAGAACAACAAGAACAACAACAACTTTTTATGCCACTTTCCCACAACATCAAAAGAACTTTTAAACACACACACACACACACCCCAATTACAAACAATTAAAATGCATAAATGAGAAATAGATTATGCTGATGGAAAATACTGATAGAAAGAGGTAGACAAATTTTCTAACTGCACAGGAACATCCTATGTGTATTGATTACTTATTATGAGACCTTGCATGTGCCATTTCCTAATAAAGCACTCACAATAGTCAAGGTTTATACAGCAGAAACTTTATGGATTATTAACTGACATGTCAGTAATCAGCAATATTCAATAATTTATTTTAATTTATGCAAATAGTCTTTCTTATACTGATTCTTTGTTGTCCTCTGGATCTTTGGTTATAAAAAACAGGCAGCCTTTCCATATTACCATATGTCTGACCATGGTAGACTTGGGTAGAATAACATGGGTTATATAACCATGATATATCGCAGTGATGGCGAACCTTTTCGAGACCAAGTGCCCAAACTGCAACCCAACACCCCCTTATTTATCGCAAAGTGCCAAAGTGCCAGGCAATTTAACCTGAATACTGAGGTTTTAGTTTAGAAAAAACGGTTGGCTCCAAGGCGCGTGTTAGGAGAAAGCTTGGTGGTAGGCGGTGGCTTTGCTTTGAAGCTACCGTGCAACTCTTCAAATGGGTGACTCACGACCCTAGGAGGGTTTACTCAGAAGCAAGCCCCATTGCCAGCAACCAAGCTTACTCCCAGGTAAAGGAACATGCTTTAGTTCTTTGCATGAAAATCAGTGGGGTTTAACAGCGCTTAACAGGGTTACCTACACTGCTTCCCCAAAACTAGGTCTTAGGTTTAATGCTAATAATTGAACCCAGCAGCCCAGGCCAGCCTAGATGTGTGTGGGGTGGGTGGGGGAGACTCTGTTTGCACGTGCCCACAGAGAGGGCTCTGAGTGCCACCTCTGGCACCCGTGCCATAAGTTCGCCACCACTGATATATTGCAACTTCACTGACTCTGATACTTGCATTGCTGTGCCCTAGTAACAAAAGTCAATTGGCTGACGAAAGAAGATTTATATCCTGCCTTTCTCTCTTGCAAGGAGTCTCAGAGCAGTTTACAAACTCCTTCTCTTCCTCTCCCAACAACAAACCCCTTTGGAGGTAGGCAACTAGCCCAAGGTAACCTAGCAGGCTTCATATGTAGCAGAGGGAAAGAAATCCAGTTCACCAGGTTAGAGTCTGCTGCTCATGTGGAGGAGTGGGGAATCAAATACAGTTCTCCAGATTAGAGTCCGCGGCTCTCAACTACTACAACCATGCTGGCTCTCAAAGGGTTGATAAAACAATCAGGAAGCTTAATCTTGGGGTTGGTCAACTGAAACACCTGGACATTAGCATCATACTAGTCCCGTGGGGGCGAACCTTTGGCACTCCAGATGTTATGGACTACAATTCCCATCAGCCAATTGGCCATGCTGGAAGGGGCTGATGGGAATTGTAGTCCATAACATCTGGCGTGCCAAAGGTTCGCCACCACGGGACTAGGGTGTGCATACAGAGTTTCCAGCATCATTTGTATTCTTTGACTCTATTTAGCTGTGGCATTTGATGTCTGTTGGCAGTTTCGTTAGCATACCACTTTGAGTTTTTGGAAAAGCAGTATAAAAATTGCCCGTAATGAAATGCATCGTAACATGTCACGCAGTCTTGGGTGGTCCTAACTTCACAGCCGTTGCGAACGTTGACGCACAGTCTTCGAGATTCTGGATGCAACTCACAGACATTTTTACGAGTCGCTACCACGAAAACACGCACAAGCTTAATCTCCATCAACGGCGTGCATTTCTGAAAGCGCTTGCTGCGTTCCTTCCCCTCCCTTTTCCGCTCACTCCCTTTCAACTACCAAAGGACCGGGATTACAGCTGCATGAAGACAAGCAGGTTTTAAATCTGTGAATTCTTGAGCAGCGGGAAACCATTAAAGAATTGGTGTTTCTGAACAGCTCCCTCGTGGGACTACTTCTCTCCTTCTCCCCCAACCCAGACAAGTGATGTGCTCTAACTTGTCTCGGCGCCTTGTGCTTACCTTCCTAGCTCTGTAAGAAGGAAATGAGTTGGTTGGGGATCAGTGGCTCACACTGTGTGCAAGAAGCTCCTATTAGTCAAGCGGAGGAGACACCATGCTTCACTGTTCAGGAACAAACGCTATTTTTCAAAATAAAGGGGAATAAACTTCTGCCTCCTCCTCCTCCGCCCTTTTGTTGTCGTGTAGCATGGCTTGAACTTAAGTTTTATTAAGGGTGTCTGCTTGGCAGGGCTCGACAACAAATCTGACTGCCAAACCGAAGCCAGAGGAAGAAGAAACTGCCGACTGGGAATTGCTGGTTCTAAATTAGCTTCTCTGGAACCACAGCTTCTGCAGGTGCATGGATGTGGATACCCTGTGGATAATCTCTGCAACGCAGGTCTGTTTGCATGCTGCCTGAATTCCAAACAAACTAGGATATGGTATTTTCAATCACACACAGAAGACACATTCAATATTCCTTTGGCTTGAAGGTGAAATAGAAAAGGGCTGCATGGATCCATGTAGCCGTAGCTCCATGATTCTGGGGAGATGCAGATTATAGGAAAAAAGCCTGAAGTACTGGGATCTGTTTGGAAGCCTATTATTATACCAGATATGAAGAAGAGTTGGCCTTTACAGTCCACTTTTCTCTGGCTGTTTCTGCAGAAGTCAATCTATGGCTACCAATCTTGATCCTCCTTGATCTCAGATTGCAAATGCCTTAGCAGACCAGGTGCTCAGGAGCAGCAGCAGCAGAAGGCCATTGCTTTCACATCCTGCACATGAGCTCCCAAAGGCACCTGGTGGGCCACTGCGAGTAGCAGAGTGCTGGACTAGATGGACTCTGGTCTGATCCAGCAGGCTAGTTCTTATGTTCTCATGCATGGCCTCACGAGCAGAGGTGCACCGGCATAGTTGACGCTGGTGCACTCCTCAGGGCTGTTTGCACAGTGCCCTGCGAACGGCCCTGGTGCCCCAGCACCCCACAGGGCCGTGTTTGCACGCCGGGCACACTGGCACAGATCCCTCTTACCTTGTCTCCCAGCCGCCATCGCACTGGAGAGGCCAGGGGACATGCCCCAGGGCCGGAGGCCAGCGGGTGTGTCCCTAGCCTCTCCAGAGTGACGCGGCTGGGGGACAAGGTAAGAGGAATCTGCACTGGCAAGGGAAAAAAATGTCGGCTTCCATCCAGTGGAATGGAAGCCGTCATTTTCTGAAAAATGCTGTTGTGGAGGGGGGGGGGGGGCGCTGCAGCTGCTGCACTACAGCAGTGGTAACTGTGCAATCTCCCCCGCCCTCATAACAGTGTTTTTACTGGTCCCACGCTGGTCTAAATGGGCCGTGCAGAAGCGGCCTCTGCCTTTGTGTCTAAAAGCAGCTTACAATCACCTTCCCTTCCCCACAACAGACACGTGGGGCTGATAGAGTTCTGAAAGAACTATGACTAGCCCAAGGTCACCCAGCAGTCTTTTTTATGTGGAGGAGTGAGGCATCAAACCCAGTTCTTCAGATTGGAGTTTGCCGCTCTTACCCACTACACCACACTGGTGTGGCACCCAATTCCTTTTCCCCTAAAGGAAGGCCTTGGAGCATTCCTTCATTCCTTGGAGCAGGAGGTGCTTCAGAATGCCCCAAGAGGCATCACCTTAGTGTTTGCAGGAAGCAGTCAATCGGAAGCAGCCAACTCCATCATAGGAGGATGCTTGGCTTGGAACGTCCCTTGAAATGTTCTCAAACTTCCAGAAATGCTCACAGGTTCAATAAGGTTGGGATTCTAATTCAGACCTTTTGGTGATGGAGCCCATATAAGTGAGCTATTGCATTGTGTGAGGGGCAGATTTTAACTGGCATGCAGGCTAGTATGGGAGAGGTCAGCCCTTCAGGTTACCCTGGTCTTAAGCTGCTTAGAGTCTTAAAACTACGAATCAGCACTTTTTGTGCCTGGAATCAGATGGGTAACCACTGTGGCTCTTTCAGCATGCCAACAGTCACCAAATACCACAGCTAAATACCACATCATTTCCACCCCTCTGGTGGAACAGGCTCCCTAGAGAGACCAGGCCCCTGTGGGACTTGTTGAGTTTCCGCAGGGCCTGCAAAATGGACCTGTTCCACCAGGCATTTGGCCAGCCAGGCTGAGTGGGATTCCATTGTCCCAGCCTCCGGTGGGCTCAGTGGGGGCATAAGCAGGGGGTGGGGTTTTATCGCCATCTGAGTTTTATTTTGGCTTTATTTTAATACACTGCATTGTGTAGGTTTTAATACTGTTATTATATATTATTACATTATGTTGTGCGCCGCCCTGAGCCCTTCGGGGGAGGGTGGCCAATAAATGAATGAATGAATGAATGAATGAATGAATGAATGAATGAATGAATGAAAGACAGACAGACAGACAGACAGACAGACAGACAGACAGACAGACAGACAGACAGACAGACAGACAGACAGACAGACAGACAGACAGACAGACAGACAGATAAAAGAACACAAATGGGGTTATATGTCCCCGGTAACTAATTTTAGACAGTAGCTTGGCTGCTGTATTTTGAACCAACCAACGTTCCCGAACTGTTTTCAAGGACACTTTAAGAAGGCAGCTGA
Organism: Sphaerodactylus townsendi; assembly: GCF_021028975.2. Lineage (NCBI taxonomy): Eukaryota > Metazoa > Chordata > Lepidosauria > Squamata > Sphaerodactylidae > Sphaerodactylus > Sphaerodactylus townsendi. The sequence continues at coordinate 170,208,912 of NC_059425.1, read as the reverse complement.
AACTTCTGCTACATCTGTTCGGCTTTAAAATGGCACAAGACTTCTTTTCGGTTTTGTTTCAACAGATGAACGTGGCTGCCCTTCTGAAATGAACTGCCTGACCTGTGCCAAAGCCTCACGGTTTCTCGACCCATCAATTTGTTTGTAAATTCTAGGGTTGTGTCATATGAAAAATCACCTCTGAGCATGTACAGAAAGTCTTTCTTCATCGTTTCCTGCCTGCCTGCCTGCCACCTCAATGATTCTGGTAGGACCTAAATAAATAGACCTTTCTCCCCCTCCCGTAATACTAGAATTAGGAGGCACTTTGTGAAGTTGATAGACAGTAGATTCCGAACAGACAAAAGGAAGTACTTCAGGCAATTAGTAATTAAATTATAGAATTCACTGCCAGTGGATGTGCAGATGACCTTGAGATGATTTAAAAGGGGATTAAGCAGATTCACAGAAGAGAGGTTGATTAATGCTAACTATAGGGAGTCTTCACATATAGAAAATCCAATGCACCCTGGGCTGCATCAATAGGAGTATAGTGTCTAGATCAGGGGTCTGCAACCTGCGCCTCTCCAGATGTTCATGGACTACAATTCCCATCAGCCCCTGCCAGCATGGCCAATTAGACTTGGACTTCTTGAAAACATAATAAGAGGCCAAAATGGTAAATGGTCTAGTTTCCATGACTTACAAGGAGTGGCTTCGGGAGCTGGGTTTGTTTAGTCTGGAGAAGAGAAGGTTAAGGGTGTGACATGAGAGTCCTGTTTAAATATTTGAAGGGATGTCATGTTGAAGCGGGAGCAAGCTTGTTTTCTGCTGCTCCAGAGACTAGGAGAAGGAGTAATGGATTCAAAATGCAGGAAAAGAGATTCCACCTAAACTTTAGGAAGAACTTCCTGGAGGTAAGCGCTGTTCAACAGTGGAATACACTGCCTTGGAGTGTGGTGGAGTCTCCTTCTTTGGAGGTATTTGAACAGAGGCTGGATGACCATACGTCAGGGATGAATTAATTGCACATTCCTGCATGGCAGGGGATTGGACTTGTTGGCCCTTGTGGATTCCTCCAACTCTGTGATTCTATGAAAACTCTGAGTGTCAGTGCTCAGGGGAAGGTCTTTGCCTCTATTCTCTGCTTGTTGGCTCTCCATATATAAAGGGGACTTTCATACAGAAGGGGAGTCCACAGTCACTTTCTTCCAGAAGCGAAGACAAACACACACACTCCTCTAGCGGTGATGTGTTTCCAGGTACCCCCTGGTCTGTTTCCTGACTCACTGCTCATTTGACTCCTTTCTTCTTCTTTTCCTCCTTTGCCCTGTTCACCCTCTCTCTTTTTCTCCTCTTTTCTCTGCCATCTGTCCCATTCTTTCACCTTTTCTCTCTTCAACTCACTGCTCTTAACCCTTTACCCCTCCCAGCACTTTGAAGTGTGCGAAAAGTGATGAGTGGATGGAAAACTTTTGATGCTGTAACTGACGGGCAGCTGGGTGGAATTTGTGAAATGCCAGATGCCTTCTCCTGTGCTCTGGGTGGCAGCCACATGTTTAGAGGTAAAGTGCCTGAGCTGGAATCTTAGCTTCATTTCTGTTCATGATTGTTAACTTGAAAGTTTGCAACTAGAAGGGAGAAGGAGAGGAACCCTTACTATAATAAGAAGTGAAAAGTAAATATGAGAACAGATAAAGGAATGAGGAAAGGGGGAAGAGAAAGATGGAGGAATTACATATCAGGCATGTTAGCCAGATAAACCCATAGCACCATCCTAGGATCTATCACACCCAGAATATCTTCATTCACACACAAAATTAAACCCATTGTACACAGGCTTATGGAGTCCCCGTACAAGCTTTAATTAGCTTTCCCTATCAGTTTCTAAACCCACAAAGGTTTGTGGCTAAGGTCACTCACAATTTGACTCAGCTGAATAAATACGCTAAAGCTGTTAAGACCTTACTTGAAAACTTTGCTGGCCTTTTCGTTTCCCACCCTGAACATCCCATTTAATTGAAACTTTACATAGGAGTTAGGCCTCCAACACTGCGGCTATTTTGTAGTACTACCCTTTCTCAAAATACCCAATGTGCTGACAGGCTCAGCATGATGGCCTGAAATGCAATCCTGATCCAGGAGTACCAACCTGCACGCAGCATCCCACGCCGAGATAAGGAGATCCCAGCTGGGTGACCATCGAGTTCCGCATGCTGCTTCAAAGAGAGGCCTGCCAGTTGCTCTGGAGGGCCAACAAGCAGTGAACAGAGGCCAAGGTCCCTCCCAGAGCACTGGTACTCAGAGGTTTCCTGAGTCTAAATGGGAAGGCTCCCTATAGTTAGCATCGATCAACCTCTCCTCTGTGAATCTGCTTAATTCTCTTTTAAAGCAATCTATGCTCAAGGCTATCTGTACATCCACTGGCAGTGAATTCTATAATTTAATGGTTGCATAGAAGAAGTACTTCCTTTTGTGTATTGTGAATCTACCGCCCATCAACTCCACTGAGTGCCCCTGAATTCTAGTATTATGGAAAGGAAGATGAAGGTCTGTTTGTTAAGGTCCTACCAGAAATCTGAGAGCAAAAGCACAGAAGTTTAGACAACTGTGCCATTTAAGCAGAGAAAAGAAAAGTAAGCACGAAATAGTCATTTCAAAACACTGGTTCTACACAACCAAGTGAGCTCAAAATCCTGCTAAAACACTCTGAGGATTTGAACAGAAGGAAAGGTAACCTGCACGCCTCAAAGGCCCTAGTCCTTGCTTTCAGACACTCTAAAATTCTGTATAAATACCACTCTCTGTTGTTTCTCAACCCCCATCTTTATTAAAAGGCAATATTGGAATACATAGGAGTTAGGTCTCCACCCCCCCCCTCCCCTTCACTTGCATGCCACCCCTCCCTCCCCTCCCTCTCCCTCCACTAGGGTCGGTGGGCCATGTCCAGATGCCGGGCCCCCTCCCTCCCCTCCCTTGCAAGCCACCCCTTCCTCACTCCCTTCCCTCACTCCTCTTCCCTTGCATGGTATCCCTCCCTCCCTCCCTCCTCTTCCCTTGCATAGCACCCCTCCCTCCCTCCCTCCCTTTCCCTTGCATGGCACCCACATATTATTGCTGTGAAGTGCATATGTTATTTTTATAGACCAAAAAAAAAATCAAATGACTTCTATATGGGAAAGAGCAACAGAAAAATGTGAATAATGCAGAGAGCTTACATCATTTATGGACTGCGACTTTCTAACATCAGAAGAAGTATGCAAGGAAATCTAAATAACACACTTCATAGATTTTGCTTGATGGACTTGAAGTACTAATTTCCTCCGTTCTGAATTAAAAGCCTAACACAGACAGGGAGGTGCTCTATTCCTACAGGTTTTCAAAACAGAAATGAATATAAAATTTTTCTCATCTCTCGGATAAAATCTTCTGTTCAAAGCCAAACTGCAGTCTGATAGGTTCTCTGTGATCTTGGCCAAAGAAACGTCGTATTAATAGCTATTCAGATCAAAGTAATTTTAATGTGGTTAGAGAACGTCCCTTGCTTTTTTAAAACAACAACAACAACAACAACAACATTCCCACATAACAAATGGAATGAATTACCAAGGGAAGCCATGTCTGTAGTGTCACAGTGTTTGCTTCTGGTTTACAGTCTTTAGAGAAAAAACATAATTAACTACTGCCTGGACACAGTGGGGTTCTCCTGCATTCAATTTCACTCTTGTTAACACAGAGGAACAATGAAAATCTGTAATTAGCGTGGAAGCAGCGGGAACACAGTGGCTTTGGCTGGGATTTGGCCTGAAATATTTGTGCAAGCGCTCGCACAGTGCAGCTCCCGGACAAAATTCTCTCAACAGCCGAGAGAGGGCACTCTTTAAATAATAAAAAAAAGAGAGATTTTAACGGGATTTGTGTTGCGTGATGCTTTCCTAGCTATGCTTTTCTTTCCGCAAAACCCCCCAAAAAACAATCCAAAGAGGCTTCCCCCCCCCTTTTAAGCTTTTTTAAAAAAGCGTTTATTGCAGATGCACGTGAACACAGGGCCTGGAATTCAGGTGAAGTTACTAATCCGGATGAAAGGCAGCCGGCCCTTTCAAGGTGGATCTGATGCTGCCCTTCTATGAGAGATGACTGTGTTTTATTTATTTATAACCTTCTGTAGTGCCTCTAACACGGAAGCTGCTTTGGCCTACTGCAATTCATTTACATAATGTTACTTTAAAAAAGAGAACAAACATTGTCAAACATCACACGCTGTGGTAACTGGAAGGCCTCTTCCACACATGCAGAATAATGCACTTTCAATGTACTTTGCAGGTGGATTTCACTGTGTGGAATAGCAAAATCCACTTGCAAACAATTGTGAAAGTGGATTGAAAGTGCATTATTCTGAATGTGCGGAAGGAGCCTAAGATCCATTGTATTTGATTTCAGTTGTGGACTTTCATCACATTCCCTCACAAAACCTTAAATATGTGTGACATCCCCGCCCACAAGACTCTCTGGTCATTTCCGCAAAGGCAAAAAAAGCAGGTAAAAGGACAATAAAAACAGCGTTATGAGCTGAGACTTCGCATGGCCGCCGCCGCAGAAACGACATTGCACCGATGCAGCAACGCTGCTGCGGGCCCACAATGGTGTATTCGAAAACTGCTAAACTAGCGAGTCTTTTCAACAACGACGCTCTGCGGCTGGCGTTGTGAAAAGGAATTGGTGCTGCAGAGCCTGCCCCCACAATGGTGGCCCAACTGGCAGAAAAAAATAATGCTGTTCCACCGACGCGCTATCTGTCCACGGAACGGCCGGCCATGCGGACGCTCTGTTCCTGCAGCGTTGCCAATAACACCGACAGCCCAACGCTGTAATTAGCTGTGCAGAAACGACCCCAATGTTGTCCCCCCTTCAACAATCAAATTGGTCCCTTCTGCATGTGCAGAATAATGCACTTTCAATCCACTTTCAATCTACTTTGCAGCTGGATTTTACTGTGCGGAATAACCCTAGCAAAATCCACTTGCAAACAATTGTGAAAGAGGATTGAGAGTGCATTATTCTGCATGGGCAGAAGGGGCAAAAGTTTTGTTCATGACCGACAATGCAGGCCTTGCATGACTCCCTCTATAACATAAGTGTTTGGCACAACCCATGCGGCACCTAAAAATCAATACATGTATTGAGCATAAGTCTCCGCTGATTACAACCCACTTCAACAGACAGCATGAGTTTTACACAGTGGGGCCGAAATGCCAGAGAAATTGGTGGGTGTTTCTCCTCACTGTGCAGCAGACATGAGACATCTTCATGCAGAAAATTACTCTTGTGCGAACTACCTCTAGAACTGTCTTGTGCACTAACCCGCTCTTCCCCGTGATGGTACAGCAGATGCCGGCTCTCAGCAGGGGGACCCATTGCAAATATAGAGAGATAGTCAACAATCCGTGAGATTAGTTAAGACTGGTGGCTACACTTGTATTCAAGATATATTTGCAGCAGGTTCAAGTATTTCAGCACAGGACAAACAAACAACAACTTAATGGCTTCTTCTGCCTGACTTGTATTTAATGTGACATTTTTCAGAACTCAACAAGATTTCTGCTCAACCAGCAGTTTTCTGCTTTTGAAACCAAGTGTCTTTTTTTGAGTCAGCCGTTCTTTCCTGTTTAGAATGATAAAGCTGTTGTTCGAGTTTTGCGCAACAGACGCTGAGTTGGTCGGAGTTCAACAGGTGGATCCCATGTTATTTGTTCAACAGCAGGTTGATATTGATGCTCTCATTTTCCAAGCATTTGGATTCTCCCAAGCTATTTCATTAAACACAGTTATAATAATATAAGGCACCAGAAGGGAACAAGGTCTAGAAGCCATATGTGGCTGCCAAAGCTTCCAGTCAGCATTTCCAACCTATCTGAGCCTCCTGTTTGGCAACCCACCAGTTGGCTGGTTAGTTTGGGGAAGTGTAAGGTTGCCAGTTCTGGGTTGGGACATACCTGGAGATTTTGGGAGCGGAGCCTGAGGAAAGTAGGGTTTAGGGAGCAGAAGGACTTTGGGTATAATGTCATGGAATCCTTCTTTCATGAGGTCATTTTCTGCAAGTGAACTGATCTCTATCACCTGGAGATACCTGGAAATAGCAGATTTCCAGCTACTACCTGGACGCTGGCACAGAGGCGGAGCACTCACGGGAAAATGTGGGGTCACATGTCCCCGGGCGCATGCCAGCTGGTCATGTGGGGTTAGCATGTCCCTGGGCACATGCCAGCTGGTCACGCTCCCACACCCCTCCCCTCGGCATCACCACGCGAGGCTGCTCCTCCGCCGGCCAAAGGAGCAGCCTGGCACGGCGGGCTGAGGGGCGCCCGGTGGCAGCCCAGCCAGGCTAAGGTAAGAGGTGGGGGGACAGGGGAGGGGTGTGTGTGGCCGGAGCAGGTGTTGCCCCGGGCGCCATTCCCCCCCACACCTCTGGGTTGGCCACTCTAGAAATGGGGCTTATCTGATTACAGAGCAATTTTATAAGGAATCAAACTTGATCAACAACTTACATGGATTGTTCCCGCTTTCTCCCATATTTATTCTCAAAGTTATTCTAGTTCACAATAATGTAGGAACCAGTGTCATATCGGAGACATGCTGTTTAATGACGACGAGAAAGCATTTGGAGTGAAGTCCAGACAATTCATTAACTTGAAGTTCTTATTAGTATACCCCAGAGAACATTACACCCTTAAAGCATATATTCTCAGAATAAGTAAAGAAGAATGCTGCCCGCGACTCTATTCCCGTTGTGCTTCTCAGTCTAATGTGATAATTTTCTCCCGCAGAGAAATATTGAGATGCTGGTAATGCAATGATAATTTATTTTCTCTCACCTGCAGAACTGCCTGGAGTGGTTCATGTTGGGGCCTGCTTTAATATTGCCTTTTTCTGGGTCATAGATGGTAGTTGCTCGTGCGTAGGCTCCTCCGAGAATAAATATGAAACCGTTGAGGGTGACTGCAGGAGCGTATTTGTTATCTGTCAATGGAAAATGACATCGAGATCAGTTGCCAGGCTTGTTGCTAGAATCTTTTTCGTTTGTTTCTTTGGTATTTATAAATTTCCCGTATTTATAGATGTCACATTTCTTGAAACCTCCATTTTGAGAGGGGAAAAACAAAAAAGGCCCTATTGCTGCTTTTTGCTGTTGCTTTTATTCTTCACTTCGAAACTTCTTTTCTAAAAAGTTAATTCGTTTCCCCCTTTCCTCGCACACGGAGGCTCATATCCAATCTCTTTTGCTTCTGCATACCTCCAGTTATGAACTGTCATCTATGAGAACAATGTGGGGCTCTCTGGAAGAGCTCGTTGCAGCAAAAAAAGGGCCCATCAAATTAATTCTTAATTATTTATTAAATTTATAGGCCGCCTCATCCCCGAAGGGCTCGAGGCGGCTCACAGCACGGCTGTTTCCAAACAATAAATCAATACAACATAAAATCTAAACCCTTTAAAACTCAAGCAGCAATTAATAACAATAGATATAGATTATAGAAATGATTTCAAACTAGCAGTAAAGCCCATTTCATGAACAAATGAAATGGGCTCTAGACAACTGTAGGTGAGTTGAGGGGCACCCATTGAGGGGGCAACCCCTCTTGTCTTTCTTCCCCCCTGTTGGCCAATGCTTGATATTTCACTCTCCCTCTCTGCCTGATTCTCTCCACACACACACACACACACACACACACACACACACACACACACACACACACACACATGCACGCACATTCCCATTTCCCAGATCCTCTCCATCTCTCGCTTTCTGAGCACCCTCTTTTTTTTTGCAACTTTCCCCATTTTTACGTACTGGCTGTCAAGTGGATTTATGACTGTAAACATCTCCCTGGGGTGTCAGGCAAGGAAAAGGAAGGGGGAAAATGCACGTTTTCTATTAGCAGGGAATAGTAAGATTGGAGACCTCATTTCTGCGAAGCTGAACCTCCAAAGCCCTGGCTTGGAGGCAGGTGCTGGACTTAAAACAGGGCAGGGGAAGAGGCATCTTCGCACACCCACTGTTTTCTCTTTGTGACAACACCAAACAACTTTGTGACAACACCAAACAACAGCCTCCTTCCCCAAAAATGGATCCAGGCTGATGCTCAAACCACCCAAATAAAACTGTGACGAGCCCTCAGGAGATTGAAACGTACACAGCGTATAACCACAGATCGCTAAGATCAAGGGAGGGAGGGCAGGGGATGTTGGAGACAACTGATGAGACCTGTGGGTGGCAGCCTTTTTAAATGCTGGGGGGTGGGAATAAGAGTCAAGACTCTAGTCAGCATGTCTGCCCGAAAGCCTGTCCACTCCCACCCCCACCCCCACCCAGTCTAGGCGTCCTGATTGGACGACCTTGTTGCTTCTGGGGCCAATTGAGATGCCTCCTTTCTGTTGCAAACAGGAAGGGGAATTTTTATTTATTTATTATTTGTTTGTTTGTTTATAGTTTACATTTAATATACCACCCACCCCCAAAGGGCTCTCCTCCTCCTTTCATTTGCTCACAGTCCTGTGGCTACAAAAGAAGTCCCCCAGGAAAGTCTGCGGGCTTCAGGTTCTTCCTGAATATACACATGAACTCCATTTCTATCAAGACCAAAGGGAAAGCTCAATAGGACGATGCATGGGCATAATTTCAGACTACAAATGGGGGAGGGGGAATTAAAATATTTTAATCCCACCTACTCCAACAAAAACATAATATTTGCACTCAACTGTTTCACCTCTAAATGATAATTCGTAGGTCACATCTATTTAAACGGGAGGCTCATCTACATATTTGCACACATTAAAAAGTATATAGATTTTATGAACATTTCAAGAACGATGTATTGTCAAAGGCTTTCACGGCCGGATTCAACTGGTTCTGGTGGATTTTCCGGGCCGTGTGGCTGTGGTCTGGTGGATCTTGTTCCTAATGTTTTGCCTGCATCTGTGGCTGGCATCTTCAGAGGTGTATCACAGAGGAAGTCTGTTACACACTTGTAACAGACTTCCTCTGTGATACACCTCTGAAGATGCCAGCCATCACAATAAGAGGTTTAGATTGGAATAACTCTGCACAGGCTTGCTCTGTTTGCTTTGGATCTCACCGTGAAGCTATAGGGGGAAAAAATGAGATATGAATGTGTTACTAATTAAAAACATAGGGTTTTAAGGTATTGTATTAAAGCATCCACACACAATGTCTGAGTAACCATATGTGCAATCATAATAGTTTGCTCTGTGCAAATGAATTCTAAACTAGTAACTTATTATTACACAAACACTGTGGACACATTGGCCCACACATCTTTTGGATCACTTTTTGTAGCAACTGAAATTTTCACAAGGCTGAGCTCTAGAAGATAGGCCTGTAATAAATAATGGGTCTGCTAACGTTGCTGGCAGGTTAATAGCTTAATTCCAATAACCTCATTCCAGAATTTCCAGCAGGTATCTACGTTAAAGAGCTTAATGCTAAAACAGTTTCTTAGCCTGCAGATCTGCTCTTACAGCATACACTTGCACGAGAGCGGTAAACTGACCAGTAGAGTTCTCAAACCGTTCATCAAGTTATTCCTTTAATTAATGTGATAGACTTGTACAATTAGACTAGAAACTTTGCCACTCCCTGCTAGATAACAGTGACACACTTTCTGTCGAGAGGCGTACACTTTTATGTTCTGAGAATAGCATTAGATTTTATAGGTTGTCTACAGCAAATGTATGTACCTATGAAGCGGACATATACTAAACTGGACAATTGATCCATCTTGGTTAGTGCTGTCAGTGGTTGTCTATGGTTAGGCTTAGTTCTGTGCGCGGCACCTGGAGCCAAAACCCACTATTAACTTTTTAAAAATCCAAGGAAAGTTAAATTCTGTGCTCAACTTAAGTGACTCAGCATAACAACACTTCATTCACAGAAGCTGCTGCAATTGAAACAAAATCTGATTTAAGAATATACCAAAGGTTTACAAAGATATATATCAGGAAAGAGAAGGAAGTCCAGGTAAGACCATAAAGAAGAAGAAGAAGAGTTTGGATTTATATCCCCCCTTTCTCTCCTTGTAGGTGACTCAAAGGGCTTACAATCTCCTTGCCCTTCCCCTCTCACAACAAACGCCCTGTGAGGTGGGTGGGGCTGAGAGAGCTCCGAGAAGCTGTGACTAGCCCAAGGTCACCCAGCTGGCGTGGGTGGGAGTGTACAGGCTAATCTGAATTCCCCAGATAAGCCTCCACAGCTCAGGCGGCAGAGCTGGGAATCAAACCCGGTTCCTCCAGATTAGATACACGAGCTCTTAATCACAGAGTGGGGCGTGCAGGACAAAGACGTTTTGTCTTGTCAGCACTGCAAAGCCAACCTAAGATCTCTTCCATGTAGCATACATCAGCTACTCATGCTCAAGTTGAACTTTGAAACCTTAAGACTCCTTCTATAAACTACAGATTTTACACCAGATTCCAACTGTGTCTTACACACAGAAGTCACATGAACACATGGAACTGTCTTAAATTGGATCAGACCCCCTTTATTTATTAGCTACTGAGACTGGCAGCAGTTCTCCTGGTCTTATGCACAAGTCTAGCTGCGTCATTCAAAGACAGACCTTTTAACTGCAGATGCTGGGGATGGAACCTATGACCCTCTGCATGCCAAGCGCATGATCTAACACTAAACCACAGCCTTAGTTCTCCCAGTAAAGAAATGCACTGAACCAGGGGGCATTCATTGAAAATGCTGGGGGGAAGTATTAGGACTAATAAAAGGAAACACTTATTCACGCAATGTGTGGTTGGTGTTTGGAATATGCTGCCACAGGAGGTGGTGATGGCCACTAACCTGGATAGCTTTAAAAGGGGCTTGGACAGATTTATGGAGGAGAAGTCGATCTATGGCTACCAATCTTGATCCTCCTTGACCTGAGATTGCAAATGCCTTAGCAGACCAGGTGCTCAGGAGCAGCAGCAGCAGAAGGCCATTGCTTTCACCTCCTGCATGTGAGCTCCCAATGGCACCTGGTGGGCCACTGCGAGTAGCAGAGTGTTGGACTAGATGGACTCTGGTCTGATCCAGCAGGCTAGTTCTTATGTTCTTATGAAGTGAACTGGCTTTACAAAACACACACAAAGGGCTGTTTTCCCTGAACATTTTGATTTATTTTTCTAATCTCAGACTAGGTATACGTGCCAGCACAAGGTACATTGCTTGTATCTGGGGGCTGGGGTGGTGGTGTTTCAGTGCGAACATAAGCACATTACATTCTTCAAAACTCTTTGAACATGATGAGCTTAGAAGAATGTTAACTCTGCTGAGGATGTAACTGCGAAGTCTTTTTCTTTTTCCCCCTTTTCTTATATGATGGTGAACATGGAAGAGTTCAGGATGTGTGATCTATGCTCACTCTCCAATAATTATATAACTAGACTTGGGAAGGGCTGGTTTAGACTTTTCTAATATTGAGTCTCAGGCCCCTTCCACACATGCAGAATAATGCACTTTCAATCCACTTTCACAATTGTTTGCAAGTGGATTTCGCAAGTGAATTTTGCCACACAGCTGTAAAGTGCATTGAAAGTGGATTTAAAGTGCATTATTCTGCATGTGTGGAAGGGGCCTTAGTCTCCAGGAAATCACCATGTGCGTAACAGATGGATAGGGAGAATCTCCCCCGACTCCCTGGATCCCAAAGCGCCAAGCAAGAGTCAGGGTATTAAGGAGGAAATTCTTTTGACAAACAGCAGCCCTCTGTTAGATAATCTACTTATGCAACATGAAAACCAAAAAAGCACAAACACATATATGAGAAAATACCATTTTATGTGAGTGGTTCTTGAGAAGGATAGGAGTGGATTCACTTAAAGCTAAAAAAGCAGCCGTCTGCGTTTTCTCAACTACACCATTACTATAATTTGACAGCGTTCCTGAGCAACCTTCCCCCTTTTATTGCCTGCAAAAGCCAAAACCGTGCACGCCTGTTATTGACACAAAAAGCTCTCTCATATGTGAACACTCCATGTATGCTGATCACATTTTCACAGGGCCTTTTGAGCTAATGTGACTTTGTGGAAGACACATTAATCTAACAAAAGAGATATTGAAACTTAACCTCAAAAGCCCACAGGGACATTCTTCTGGGTTTCCTCAAGGCAGAAACAATAACTCCTCAGGAGGCTAATTCCCTGCCTTCATATTCTTTTGTTGCATCAAAGAAATAACATCTCCCTTTGGTGTTTTAATAGCAGAATTTTGCTTTTATTTCACACAAACAGTTAGCATGGTCTCTCAGATTCCTTTGTACCGGCCTAGCTTTAAACAGGTTTGGGTGCCCTGTAACTGTTTCCAATATTCAGCTTGTCTGCTTTATTTCATAAAGAGGGGAAGGGAATGAGATTTTACTTGCTGGTCGCAGGAAGGAAGAATATTGTATCAAGTGACCTCAGGTCAGGACTTCTAAATTACAAAAACCCGAGGGGAGGGGGGAAGCAGACCGACAGTCAATCAACACATTTTTTTTTTTGGTTACAGGGCTGTGCACTGAAACCCCTCGGGTGCCACAGATGGGAATATTCTCATTATGATTTTAAATTTATTTTATCTTTTTATGGAAATTTTAACATTGAAATTGCTTTGCAAATATCTTCCTTTCTCCCCACCCCCATAACAAGAAATTGATCCGTTATAGCCATTTCTCAAACGGAAATACATTACAGGGAAATTCCCGTAAATTTGGGGGCAGAGCATTGGGAAGGGTGGAGTTTGGAGAAGGAAGGGTGTAATGTGATAGATCCCTGTTCTAAAGGTCAATGATATTTCCAGGAGATCTCAAAGCAGGACATAGAGGTTGGCAACCCTAAAACATAGGAGTCTGAGAACCTGAAAGACTAACAGCTTTATTACAGAATGTTAGTTGTTAAGATGTCGTTAAGAAGAAGAAGAAGAGGAGGAGGAGGAGGAGTTATATCCTACCGTATCCTCTCCTGTAAAGAGACTCAAGGTGGCTTACAAGCTCCTTTCCCTTCCTCTCCACACAACAGACTCCTTGTGAGGTAGGTGGGGCTGAGAGAGTTCCGAAGAACTGTGATTAGCCCAAGGTCACCCAGCAGGAATGTAGGAGTGTGGAAACACATCTGGTTCACCAGATAAGCCTCTGCCACTCAGGTGAAGGAATGGGGAATCAAACTCGGTTCTCCAGATTAGAATCCACCTGCTCTTAACCACTACACCAAGCTGGCTCATTAACACATTTTTTAAGATGCCAGTTTTTAAGGTAGCCTGGATAAGACCTCAGAAGCTAGGCAGGGTTAGGCTAGGCAGGCTAGGCAGGGTGGGCCCTGGTTAGAATTTAGATGGGCAGCCTCCAAAAACTACCAGAGGCATGACACACAGGCAGGCAATGCAAACTACCTCCAAATGATTCTTGCCTTAAAAATCCTATGGGGTTGCCACGAGTCAGCTGTGACTTGACACACCCATGCACATTGTTTTTGCTGCAATAGATCAACATGGCTAACCCCTTGTGAATTTCACCAATGGGTGACACAAGGTCAGAAACAGAATAGTAAACACATTTGTATTTCCTTTTGATTCTTTATTTACCTCTTCTGCCATTTTGATATAAATGGTCAATACCCAAACAGTGCAAATAAAGAAGAGTCTGGCAGCACCTTAAAGACTAACGCGTTATTCATCTTCTTCCTGCGACTGATGAACACAGCTGCTCATCTGGAATCCAAACCAGTAAAGACTCTAAAAGTATTTTTTTTAAAGCCCGTGATGGGCTATTGTTATGACTACCACCCAAACAATAATAAATACAAAAGAAACCCGTGAGCAGAGTCTTGTAATAAGTACAACTATGCACAAATAAAAGGTCTGTAAAAAGAGAACCAATAAATGGAAACAAAATCTGCTTTCAAAAACCAGTGCCTGAAAATCTGCCCGCATATCTCAGGCAGTGCAGAATCCCAACCCAGCCAATTAACATATAGAAATGGGGATAAGAGAACACCAGCTGTCTAGTATGCGACTGTGGATTCCTAGCAGAGCTAAGAGAGGGGTGAACAGCAAATAGGGTAAATTTGTAACCACGTCTAGGATTTCAGGCATCTGGCAAGAGCTCTTACTGCTTCTTGAAACCAATACTCTATGGGAAAGCCTCTGACAAAATAAATGCCCAGCATTATAGTCATGTGATAAGTAAAAGAAATAATAAGTAAATAAGTAAAAGAACCCCCCCCCCCCCGTTAACAATTACTAATAAAAAATTGGCTAGCTTGTGTGAAAAAACTGACCCGCACAGGGCAAGAGAACAGTATGCCTCACCCTACCCACCCAAGAGGGGGGGAAAATTGGCCATCTTTAGAGAAAAGGATAGAGAAAAGATAAAGATTACACTCTGTTTTGTCGATAAAACCTCATACCTATAAAATCATGAAGTGTGCTCATGAAATGGATAGAGAGAACTTTTTGTCTCACTTTAAAATTGTTAGAATTTAGGGGCACCCAATAACAGTGATGGACAGTTGACTCAGGATAAACAAAAGAAGATACTTCCTCACACAACACAGTACCTTGCATGACTGTAAAGGAGATCAGACAAAACCATACTGGACAGGCAGTGGTGGGATCCAAAAATTTTAGTAACAGGTTCCCATGGTGGTGGAATTCAAACTGTGTTGTAGCGCCAATGGGGCTGGGCTGGGCACGACGGGGGCGTGGCCGGGCATTCCGGGGGCGGGGCATTCCTGGGCGGGCCTGTGGCAAGGACGCAGCCACTGCACCGGTCCTTGGGTGGGAAACGAATGCACGCAGGCGCAGGCTGCCACGCATGCCGGTGCACCTCCAGCTAGACTGCTTCAAGTTCTGCACGCTACTGCTGAGAGGAGGGGCGTAACTAAGGCAAAAATCACATGGCAAAATCACCAACTAGTAACCCCCTCTCGGCACACACAAATAATTAGTAACCTACTCTCGGGAACCTGTGAGAACCTGCTGGATCCCACCTCTGTGGACAGGTCCTTAAATGGCTAGTACCCATGGTAGCCAGAGGCATATCTAGGGTAAATGTAGCCCGGTGCAAAATCTGAATTTTCCGCCCTACACCGTATGGGCGGCCACCCTCCCCCACTACAACCAAACAATGTTTTCTTGCACCAGGTCAACTCAAAGAGGGGAACGATTCTCCACCCCCCACATGACTAAATGGTCACAGTCCAGGGACATTTGATCCCATATGTCCCCCTGGGCGGTATGCCCCTTATGGAAGTTGAATGGAACATCAATGTTTGAAGGCAGTAATCCTTGGAAAACCAGTTGATGTGAGAGTTTGGGCTCTATGCTTCTGGACCTTCTAGGGAATTTGGCTAACCACAGTATTCTGGACTGTTATCATTCCATGGTGCTCTATGCCTAATATCTAATTGTAACCGCAGATTCTGTAACATCTTACACACACAGGATGCCTTTCAGAAGTCAAAAGCACATGGAAAAAGTGGAACCAGGCATAACTTTGTCAATATAAAGGAACTGAAAAAGTGGGTCCTCTAATTTTTGGACCACTTCAACCTTTCAACAATTAAAAAAAAAGCTCTCCCCCCTGCTTCAAGTTCTCACTTTCCTGCTGACCTGCTGCAGTCCACGTGGGCTTGGGGGGAACAGGCGGCAGAGACCAAAATGCTGGGCTCGGTCCAGCTGGGTCCCATATTCAGCTCTGCTGCCACTGAAGCCCATGTAGACTTTGGAGGTGGTGCAGAGCTGAACAATGTCCTTGGCCAAGGCAAGCCCTGAATCTGGCTCTGACCTGCTGCCCTTGAAGCCGATGTGGACATTGGAGGCAGCACATAGCCAAACACTGGATTCGAACCCAGCATTAAGCTGTGTACAGCCTGCCGTCTCTGAGACCCACATGAACTTTGGAGGTTTGGAATTTTTCAAGATTGAGTTTAAGAGACCCCAAAATTTTTGAAAAAGACAAAACAGTCAGGAAAAAACCCCATGTCAGTATGGGGGCTCGGCTTTTTATCTTTTTTAAAAAAATTCTGAGTCTTTTAAACCCAAAAAATACCCCCCAAAATTGTGCAAAGCCCCAGAGTGTATACAAACAGCCAGCAGATTCTCTCAGACGCTCATATGAGCTATAATGGGAAACTCGGAAAATATGCTAGCAGAACTCTCCCTGGAATCTCAGCTGCTATTTACCAAGCTTTCTGTATATTCTACCAAATACTGATATCCACTGTGGGAGCAAAAATTGCCAAACACACCCCAGGACCTAGATGCAAATGTCATTGGTTAGTAGCTTCTCTGACCTTTTTGAAGGTTGGGAGTGAGATTAAACAACCCATCATACTTAAGACACCTCTGAGAGGCAAGCTGGAATTGCACACTGGAATGTCATCTGCCCGTTAATGATGTTCTTTATCTGTAATTATCAAAAGATTCACAGCAACAGAGAGTTAATCAAGAAAGGTTTCTACATAATTCCGTGGCATTGAAGTGGTTTAGTAAGGGTAGATCTGACAAGACCTATTTTTCCTGGAGTGGAGCTTCAGGAATCAAGAAATGAGATTCCAGGATTTTGTTTTTAATAATGTGCTTCTAGTCTGCCTGTCTCTTTTTCCCCCTGCAAAGGCACTTTTGCGCGTCTCACTAGAGGTTAGAAAACCTTTCCAGAATAAAACTGGGACAGGCAAATCTATGAGTCACCCAAGCACACATTCAAGGCATTAAAACACTAAATCAAATAAGTGTCTTATTAGTATTTATAGTGTTTACCAGTGTTAGGAAGGCGAGAAATCCCAGGAAAGGATGCTTACTGTACCTTTTTCTTGCCTGTCTGTAATGAAGGCTGGAAAGAAGTTTGGAAATATTACTGTTGTTGCAACATTTGTGATTCCTTAGAAGTTGATTTTGGCCAGGAAGGAGACAAAAGGCAGAAGCCAAATCGACACCCACAAGATGCTTCAAGGTGGGATAAGGAGCTGGCTATTACGTAGAGAATCAATTCCGCAAAACAGTAATAGAAATGCCATTAGATTGCTAATGTATTGAAGGGGTTTCCCCCCCCCCCCCTGCAAGAAATGAGACTGCCTATTCCTTAAAAGATCAAGCAGGCAGATTAGGGCTAGCCTGAATCCAGCCCCACTCAGGCAGTATGGGAGCAGCAGTGGGAAAGACATACAACGGAAGTTGTGGCAATGACAGCTCTAGAATAGATGCGAATGAAATGGTCATTGCCCCCTACAATGCCCACCTCTGGCCCACCTGGTTACTATTGCTGTTGCCTCGCCCTCCAAATAGCACCCTGTGACCAGGTGCTTGAGATGGAACTGACGCCCCTTCTTCCTGTCTGGGCGCTCAGCAACAGGGCACCATGGTTCCAGGTCGAAACAAGAGTCAGCGAAGACAGAAGTAGAGACCAGAAAGGCTACAGAGAGGCAGGACCGCCCTCTGTAAATTACATTGGTCTTTGTCCTACATGTGCCTTTTTACCAGTTACTTTGAAAACTGTGATTCTACCTGAGGGACTGCAGTCTGATTTTTTTGTCATTTGTGCTTTGATCGTCACAATCGATAACCTGCCACAACGTGAAGTCTATGAGCTTCCGTGGAATGTAAAATGCCAGAATGTAGATCACAGGTGTTCTGTGGTTTAAATACCTGGTTACCTGTAAGCAGAGGCGTACTGAGTCAAAATGGTGCCTGGGGCAAGACCCCAGATGTGCCCACACTGAAAAGAAGCCTATTCCCCTGCTGCCTGCCCCCTCCGCTAAAAAAACAAAACAAAAGACAATCTCGCTTCCTCCGGTGGGGGGGGATGGCTGGCTGGGGAGGGCTGCTGCCGGGCGAGCAGAACTCCTAGCTGCCCCTGACCTGTTCTAGCTTTCCTTAAACACTTTGGTGGAAGCCAAAGAGGAATACAGGTTTCCATTTGCAGGTTTCTGTACAGCAGAGGTCCACTTCTTTGTTGATAGTGTGCTGATAGGCAAACGAAGCTTGTATTACTGCTATGCACAAGTAGCAGCACAGTTGAGACCAGACTCTGAGCCCAACCAAATTCCCACAGTTGAGAGCTTTCCCTAGCATCACAATTAAAGCTGGGCCTAACTAAAATACTTGCTATCGTGTGTGTCATGCATTTATCCATTATAGTTACCTCTTAAAAAGTTAGACATTAACTTCATAGGATACCCTTTTCATACTCTGGATTTCCCTGGATCAAAGACGCAGCCAAGATTTCAGCCACCATTTTTTGTGCTGCCACTTTTGATGCAACAAAGAAATCTGCCTCTAGAATGATTTTTGCTCAGTGGGGCATTCCCTAAACCAGAAACCCCAAGCAAAGCACAGGGGCAACTCAAGTTCTGGATCAGGTTCAAGGTGCTTGTTTTGACATTGAAGGCTTGGACCTATATACTGATGGTACTGCCCCTCCCCATACTGCCCCTCAAGACCCCACCATTCGTCGGGGGGTAGGGGGTGGAATTTACTGGAGGTTCCCAGCCCTAGACAGGTCCGGTTGGCTACCACTAGGGCCAGGGCTTTTTCGGCCCTGGTCCCTACCTGGTGGAATGAGCTCCCAGCTGAGATCAGGGCCCTGCAGGACATTGGTGAGCTCCGCAAGGCCGTAAGACCAAGCTCTTCCGCCAGGCTTTTATATCTTGCCAGCCGGCCTGACGGAACATTGTGATCTCCCATGAGTGCCTATTATGGGTTTTTATCGCCATCTGTTTATTTGTTGTTTTACTGGCTGTAGTTTTAATTGATGTGGTTGCTGATATTGTTGGTTTTATATTGTAGTGTTTTATTCAGTTATAGTGATGTTTGCCACCCTGAGCCCTTTTGGGAAGGGCGGGATATAAATCCAAGAAATAAATAAATAAACTAATGTCTCATAATTTTTGACAGAGAGAAGTTCATTTATGTTGTGGTCTAACATGCTACAAAACTACAAATCACCGTTTCCTCAAAAGCTAGCCCAAGATTAAGCTAAGGAAGAACACTGGAGGTTTGGATACTTGTAACGTTAAGGTGACTTTGCACCAAATCAAAACAAAGGAGAGCTCAAGATCCAAAAAGGGTAGGCTGAGAAGTAAGGCCACATTCTGGCCCAGGACCAGAAATCTAAGAAAGAAGAGCTATGCAGTTCCAAATAATGGTTTCGTGCCTCCAAGATGAAGATCCAATACAGGAAAAAGTGTGCCAGAAGAAGTGAATGTACTCTAACTGGATTTACCCAGGTCTCCAACCCTTATTGCCAGTGAACCTAATAGGTACTCTCTCTCTCTTTTATGGCGTACTTAACTAATCTAAATAATGGAGAGCCTTTATAACAGTTAAAATATAATTTACACTCACAACAATTAAACCTTGTAATTTACAGGTTTATAAGATTCCCAAAGAGGGCCAACATCACATCCCTGCTGGCCTTCACCAACCAGGATGGACATGGATACAAGTGGGATGTGGTGGGCTTCACAGCCTGCAGGACTCTGTCCACATCATCTTAGGACAGCTGGCTGAATTGGTCCAACAAGGGACCCAAAGATGGCCTCTAGCTTGATTCCTGCATCAAAATTAGCAGAGATGTCATGGTGGGATAAGATCATATCTATAAAAATGGTTGCAAAATCATCACATCCAATTGGAGCATCTCGGTTAAGGCTGTCAACTGCCGCATTACCCTAAATAGTTGAGCTGGACGCGAGCTCGCAAACACAATATTAGCCCTGAATTATTCTCTCTTCATGGCTTTTACCACCAGCATCCTATATGATGTTCTTACTGCTTTGTCATGAGATTTCCACCACATTTGCTCTAGCAGTCTCAGTTCTCACTTGTTCTTCGTTAGCTTCCTGGTGTATCCATTTGAAGTGGGAACGCAGAGGGTGTCAGGGGGCAATCTCATCCATGGCCTCCAACTGCCAGATATTCCAGCCCTCGACCAGCTCACTCAATGAGTTGCCGGGTGGGTTTGGGTCCCGCAGAGCATTCTGGAATCCTACTGGATCCAGAAGTCCCTGTAGGTGTGCATAAATCAGCTCACCACCCATACGAGGAGGTAACACCACCCATACGAGGCGGTAGCAGCATATTTAGGCCTTTGGGGCATAGTCCAATCACGTTGATCAGACCTATGACTGTAATAAAGATGGAATGCCCCATTCAGCAAACACAGTTAGTGTGCGCATGGGCTGACTTACAGACCAAACAACACTAGGAAGAAGGTCAAAAGAGCCCATCCTTGCTGACATCAAGAAATATTTCAAAACTGGTACAGTAAAAGCCTAGAGAAGATGACAGTCTCAGTGTCAAGCTGAATGCAAACTGGACTTTACTTTATTTATTTATTGTTTGGATTTCATAGACCACCTAATCCCCGAAGGGCTCTAGGAGGTTTACAGAAAAATATCAATTTAATCCAATTACAACAGTTAAAATACAGTTAAAACCCCATTAAAACTCAAGCAGCACATCAAATCCTAAAACAGCCAGCTGAAACCCATAGTACTGGTGCCCGAACCTAAGGCTGGGAGGGGAACGACGTCCAAGATGGCCAAGAAATACGCCGTATCAGGATGGTAACAAATGGCGGGGGCCTCATAATGGGGCAGCCAATCCGCAGCCGGCCTTTCCGAAGGCCCGGTGAAACAGCTCAGTTTTACAGGCCTTGTGGAACTCACCAAGGTCCCGCAGGGCCCAAATAGCTGGTGGAAGAGCGTTCCACCAGGCAGGAGCCAGGGCCGTAAAGGACTGTATTCCACTGCGCTGAACAACTCCTTTTCTTGCATACCTCATGATTCCATTCAACATGGCACCAGTGAGATTTTGAATGAAGGAACCCTTATGCCTTGACCTGACAAAGATCTGAAGTTTCTGAAGTTCACCCCTGAACCAACGTGTTCCATTTCCTTAAACATTTACAAATCAATTGCTTGTTAGCTGTTTTTGAGCAAAAGTCACAGATGACTCCATTGTTCATTTTCACCTTCAGAGAATACCACAGACGGCAACTAATTAGTTATATTCCTCCTTATGAAGCATAAATATCCTTTCATTATCTGCAGTTCTGACATATTTTTTGTTATGGCATGAAGCTGTTTCTTTGCAGATTTCTATTCTACCTCTGGATGGCCAAGGATGATTTTTTTTCCAATCCTGACTCGGTTGACAACCGTTAAGATACCATAACGAGTCTTTGGAAGGAACCGCTGGCTTCTGCAGCGCTTTTATTATTTTGGTAAGGAAGAAGAACGCTTTTTTTCTTTTCTTTTTTTCTTTTTTTGCATAATGTATTCAGATTTGCAGTCTGCTCAGGGAATGGGGAAAAACCTCATAATGTCACTCAGTGGATTATATGAACAGCGGCACTATATGCATGTGACAGAAAGAGCCAAGAAATGGGTTTGTTTGCACCACTGTAATACATAAACATGATTGCCAGTGCTTAAAGTCTTCCTGCTGAGTGTTTCATGCTACATCATATGCATGTCATGTCACGTTAAGCTGAACACCGAGAGCCGCTACAGAACAGGGAAGGGGACTGTTATACCCTCCACAGATGCTACGAAGGAACACGGACTTGCTCCTTCCCTTGCTCCTTCTCCGGATAATAACAACATTTAAAAAAAAAATTGTAGCCCACTAAGCAAAGGACTTCATGCGTTTGCACTTTCCTGCAGGTTGCTTTTGTACAACTGGAGGAGAAAGTCGTGACAACGTGAGTCTTTCACTTCAGTTATTATATGACAGTATAATCTGGTGAAAGCGTGGAAGCAAATTACCATGGAAGAAGAAGAAGAAGAAGAGTTTGGATTTGTATCCCCCCTTTCTCTCCTGTAGGAGACTCAAAGGGGCTTACAATCTCCTTGCCCTTCCCCCCCCCTCACAACAAATACCCTGTGAAGTAGGTGGGGCTGAGAGAGCTCCGAGAAGCTGTGACTAGCCCAAGGTCACCCAGCTGGTGTGTGTGGGAGTGCACAGGCTAATCTGAATTCCCCAGATAAGCCTCCACAGCTCAGGCGGCAGAGCGGGGAATCAAACCCGGTTCCTCCAGATTAGATACACGAGCTCTTAACCTCCTAAGCCACTGCTGCTCCTTAGAAGGAAAAGATCTAAGCATGAATGGTTTTGGATCACAGGGTATATATAAATGAAGGACCCTTCATTTGGATCTTTAATTATATATCTGAGGGAAGACAGGATTTCACTCCCATTCTCACTGTGCCTAATGATGAAAGCAAGATCTAAACAGGCCAAGGGTTTGCGATTTCTGCTGATGTAGGGTTGCCAACCTACGGGTGCAACCTGGAGATCTCCCGGAATTAGAACTCTTCTCCTGATGGCGGATATAAGTTCCCCTGGAGAAAATGTCCGCCTTGGGGAGTGAACATAATCGCATTATACCCCGCTGAGGCCTGCTCCCTCAACCCTGCCCTCCCCAGAGCCCACCCCCAAATATCCAGGAATTTCTCAACCTAGAGTTGCCAACCCTGTGGTCTATTCCTATCATTCATAGTTCCTCCCCCGCACCCTCCACATCCAATCGGAGTGGATGATTAGGAGGAATAACAATTGCACTGACGTTTACAGCGGGTTTAAATCATGTACTGCTAACACAGGAATTCCCAACCTTATTGAGCCTGGGGGCACATTCGGAATTTTTAGTATGGTGGGTGCAGCCACAAAATAACTGTCATAAAGTGGCTGTCACGTCACGCAGAGCCAGCCACACAACGGCTACTGCAGCTGACTTTCAGTCACACAGTGAAGACTCTTGTGCTGTACTGCGAAAGCAACGTTTTAAAAAATCTGCACAGCCTATCAAATCACATAAGAACATGAGAAAATAAGAACAAGCCTGCTGGATCAGACCAGAGTCCATCCAGTCCAGCACGCTGCTACTTCCAGTGGCCCACCAGGTGCCATTGGGAGCTCACATGCAGGATGTGAAAGCAATGGCCTTCTGCTGCTGCTGCTCCTAAGCACCTGGTCTGCTAAGGCATTTGCAATCTCAGATCAAAGAGGATCAAGATTGGTAGCCATACATCGACTTCTCCTCCATAAATCTGCCCAAGCCCCTTTTAAAGCTATCTAGGTTAGTGGCCATCACCATCTCCTGTGGCAGCATATTCCAAACACCAATCACATGTTGTGTGAAGAAGTGTTTCCTTTTATTAGTCCTAATTCTTCCCCCCAGCATTTTCAATGAATGCCCCCTGGTTCTAGTATTGTGAGAAAGAGAGAAAAATTTCTCTCTGTCAACATTTTCTCCAACAGCTTCTCAGAAGCCTTCCTGGACAAAAGTCCTATCTGGCCCCACCCACTTTCTAAAAACACTTGGAGGACATCAGGAAAGGTGGTGGTGGTGCCCTGGTGCCCATGGGCACGATGCTGGGGAGCCCGTACTAGCATTTTTTATTTGCATTGCTAACGCAATACATAAATATTTAAAATAAATAAAAATGTGCATTGTAGCTGCACGGTTGTCCGTCATTGGGCTGGCTGATTAACAATTTCAACTGACTTAATTGTTCTACAACAATGGCTTCTGTTTTCATCCTTATTTTTAACGATCTCATGAGATTCAACGGAGTGACGCTTGTGGCTCTACGGAGGCCTGCTTTGGAAAAATTCACATTTTTGAAATACCGTTTGTTTACCTATCATGGGTGACTCTATGAAACTCCACGCATTAGTCTGAGGGACGTACGATTGCAAAACTCCAGCGGCACGGCCAGCCTCGTTTACGCCCCCAAACACATAGATCTTCCCACCGCAAACGGTAGCAGCTGCGGAATGCACGGCCTTTGGCAAAGGAGCGACCGTCTCCCATTGATTGGTGATGGTGTCATACCTAAAACACAAAGACACATGAATAAACCTAGATGCCGAAGCGACCGGCACACAGCAACTGCCGATTCAGAGGGAAAAAAAACCTTTGCAAACACATCTTCTGACCCTGTCTCAATGTAGCCGCTTAGTCTGCGGACATCATTAACGTCTCTTTCTTGTATTTTAAATCAAACACTGAAAAAAAGGCTCAGCGAGGGAAGGGAGGGGGAGAGAAACCAAAAATCTATTTTCTACGTACGCCTTTCAGACCTAATTATATTGCAGTCTGAAGAAATCCAGGATCCCCTTTACCGTCAAGATTACTTCTGCTAATTAATTTCTGCTAATTAGAATAGAGTGAGATTTCTCCTTGCAAATCAGTGCTGTGGTACGCAACGGCAACTGGAGGCCAACAACTGTTAATGCACTTAAAATTGTTTAGCTTGAAGATCATCTGATCTTCACATAATGCAACATGATAGCTTTCGTTGCCCCAGTTAACTAGCCATTAAATGCCTGGCGCTGTGGATGTGCGACTTGCCTCCGCTTAATTTTCATCATGCGAGCGAAGCCGCCACACTTCCACACAAGAATGCTGCAAACATTAATGGGAAAACTGCTGGAGGAATAAGATTCCGCTGCTGTATCCATTTCCCCCCATGTCGTACAGCAGATAAGGAGATGCATTAGAGCACTAAATTGGTTCTAAGGTCATTGGTATCAGATTTAATTAAGCCGCTGACCATAAAGATGTACAGTTAATAAACCATGGATGAAGATTCATTTTAGACAATGTCATCAGTTCAGACGCCTATTTTTTTTTAAGCTAACATGGCAGCAATCCAAATAAACTCCAGCATAAACGAACCTGGGAGACAGTAAAAAATGATATGGCTGTTAGCCTTCGATATTTCCATGGAAGGGCAGCATTTCCAGCTGAATAGCAGATTCATGAGCATAAAGGCTGGAATGGCAGATTATAAGACTAAATTACTCTTCCTTCTCTTTACGTGCATGCGTGCACATACACTGCCACCTAATGCTGCCAAGAAACTGCAGCTAACAATTGTTTGCATTTGTGATTCTTGAGACAAAACCTTTTATTCCTAGAATAGGCTTTATTAGTGACACATTTTAAATGGGACCTCAGATTACCAGAGTCAAAGAGAAGGATGAAGGAAACGGAGGAAAGATGAAAAAGGAAAGAACACTTATTAACATCCTAAATGATGGCACGATCTCAGCTCAGAATCAGTGAATAGCAAGCAATATGACCATCCAAACTGCAAGTACATTTGAAATAAAATAAGGGACAGGGTGTATAGGAAAGAACGTAGGAAAGGCATTTTCCCCAAGGTGCCAACCTATTCTGTTTTCTTTTCTTGAGAGCATCTTTGTTGGTTAAAAAAACAATAAAAAAGGAAGAAATATAAATTCACTAGCTGGCACATGCTTGGGGCAGGCTGCATTTTTCACCTTGTTTAATTTCACAGCTGCAGCTTATAGATCTGCACCAGGAAGGTAAAATTTGACATGGACAATCAGTTTTGTAAACTTACACTGCAACTTTGTACAAAGATACAGGAGAGCCTGAAAATCTCTTGGAGTTGCAACTTATCTCCATATGACAGAGATCACTTCCTCTGAAGAGCATGGATGAAGGGTGGACTCAATGGCCCTCAGGTCCGTCCCCTTTCCAAACTCTGCTCTCCACAAGCGGTACCCTCCTAACTCCAGAAATTTGCCAATGCAGAATTGGCAACCCTGTTTAATATCTATTCAATTGAATGGTACAAATGGTACAAGCCAAGTGGTATGAATGTAGGATGCCTATGAAACTGGTCAAATGTTTGTCCTGTGCCATAGGCGTCAGGAGGGGGGGCAGAGGAAGCCTTATCCCCGGACACGGCTCCTGCGGGTCATGTGGGAGTGCTCAGCCACCGCTGCCCCCTCCCTCCCCTCCCACAGGAGCAAGGGGAGGAGTTGGGATGCCTTGTTCCCAAGTCAGAGCCCTACTTCCATTAACCCGCCCCTTCACACTGCCTGCCCGCCCAATTACACGGCTTCCAGCACTTTCTTTGGTCTGGTTAGTACTTGCATGGGTTAGGGAGACTACCAAGGAGGTCCAGTATTGCTGTGAAGAAGCAGGCAATGACAAACCACTTCTGATCATTTCCAGCCTTGAAAACCCTATTGTGAATCACCATAAGTTGATTGTAATTTCCACCATTATCCCTCAAGGTTCTTGTGAGCATGACTGAAATAATGTAGCCCTTTTCAGTCATTATGTCCTCAGAGTCTTGATGGGGCAAACCATGAACTATATCGGAGGCGGAGCTACCAGGGGTGGAGGGTGCGTGGTCGCCCCTGCCCCCCCACCCCGACCTTAGTGAAACAGTGCAGGCAGGAGAAGTGGCCTGTTCCCTTCAGGCTGAGAACGGCCTGGTGGGAACGACACTTCCCAGGAGACCTTGCGAGCCTCAAGGTCTCAAGGAAAGTGTAGTTCCCACCAGGCCGTTTTCAGCCTGAAGGGAACAGGCCACTTCTCCAGCCTGCACTGTTTCACTAAGGTAAGTGGGGGATGGTGGTGGTGGAAAACACAGTGTGTGCACCGGGCGCAGTATGGCCCAGCGACGCCTCTACACTATATTGTCTGAATAGGGCTAATGTATGTGATTTGCAAGTACATGCAGCTTCAGTAAGCATGAATTGACTCTTAGATGTTCCAGGGTTCTAGTTGCACCTACCAAAGCTGTACCCACATGTTAAAACACACATGGTGCTTCTGTTCAGACATCAAATTGACCGCGCATATCAGGAGGAGTGTGCTTTTGATACACATGATTGCCAACCTCTTGGTGTCCATGGGAATAACATCTAAAAAAGGCTTACGTAAGGAATGATTTATAATACCTGAAATGTGCTATATAAATTCCAATTAACAGAATAATAAGTCTCCCAATATTATGAAATGATAATTTCTCTCCTTGCAGACCCCTTGTGAGTTAGTTCTCTTTTTCTTCATGCCAGCTTCTTAGCAGTTTGCATTTTCTCTCTTCTCACCATCTCATTATTACTGCAAGAGAAATCTTCTACTCTGCAACTCCTGCTGAGTGGAAAAGGGACTCTGCATTATCAACTCTCTGAATTGTATCTGAACACGTATCATTTTCCCCCCTCCTAGCCTCATCCTCTTAATTTCTCTCTGTCTGGGTTAGCAGTTTTACGAGTGAGTGCTTTAATTTATTTCTCTTATAAAGCCCTTGCACTGTCATTATCTGAGGTTTATATACCATACCTTGGCTAACTTATACATTATTCAGCGAACAGTTTGCAGAAAGGTAGTCGAGGAAAAATAAAGTTGGATTGGGTCAGGCTTTGTCTTCTCGTTGGGTGGCCACAAATGACAATTGACATTTTTAAAGCAACTGTCCTTCCCATATACGTTCACCTTATCCTGAGGATCTTCTGGTGTACAGGTAGAAGCACACATGTGTGCAGGTGACACCCCGTGGCTATGTGTACAATCTTTTAAAGATATCAAGATAGTACAAAATTGTTGGAAGTGCATTTTTAACATTTACAGCCCAATCCAGAATAGGCTAGCAGGGTGAGGATGGTGCCGATAATGCAGGAAGCCCAAAACCCACAAAACAACACCCCCCATGAAAATACCCTATAACAGAGATACACGTATTGCTGAGGATGACATTGGCGCATGGGGGCTGGGCAGGCAGTGGAAGCTGACTAAGGTTGGCTCCACCTCCTCGCCAGTCGCATACCGCTAATGGGGGACATGGGGTATCCCATGTCCCCAGGCACATGCCTTTTGATCACATGGGGGGGGGGCGCCCAGCAGCTCAGGTGGGCTTTGCAGCTGCAAGCCAGCTCCTGCACTCCCTGGCCTCCCTGCTAGCAAGGAGGCCGGCTCCCTGCTAGTTGCGGTGCTCGCCTGAGCTGCCTGCTGCTGAGCCGCAGACGCATGCCGACTCCTGCCTGAGAGCTGGCCTCCCTGTCAGCAGGGAGGCTGAAAAGACAGGAGCTGGCCTCGGGCGCTCGCCTGAGCTGTTAGCCGTGGCCACGGTTACGCCACTGCTCCTTACCCACCTCCAGCTACGCTAGCGCAGCATTCTGCGCCAGGGGGCCTGGGCTAGGAGAGTGCCTGACAGATTGGGTGCTGCATAGTAAACCCCCCCCCCCACTGGCACATTTGCCCCTTGCACTGGAGGGGCGGCATTCGTGCTGGTGCAGGGCCACACTTGCTCCAGAGGGGGCTTTGGCCCCTCTTGCATTGAGTTGACCGAATAACTTGGAAAGCTTTTGTTCAACTGCACATATAATGTGTCAAAACAGTCACAATTCAAAAGGGCTATATAGTCCAGATTCACACTGTTTTGGAGTTCTTGCTTCTCACAAGTTACTCTGAAGAAAGCAGAACAATAATTACAGCAGGCAGTTTAAGCTATTCCCTTCAGAATGACGTTGCCGACCCTGAAGGAGGAGGAATTGAAAATTGTGGAGAAAGACTATTTTCCCGACGGGTAAGCGAAAATGATGAAACTGAGGCTATCGTATGTTGGCCACGTTATGCGGCCAAAGTACAATAGCGAAGAAAAGTCAAAGGCATCAGGAAAAGAGGAAGACCCAACATGAGATGGATCGGCTCAATAAAGGAAGCCACAGCCCTCAGTTTGCAAGACCTGAATAAGCGACGGGATGTTTTGGAGGACATTGATCTATAGGGTTGCCATGAGTCAAAAGCAGCTTGATGCCACTTGACACACACAAGAAGTTATAACAGGCTTTCAGTGAGCTACAATGGTATACTGAAAGAGCCTGAAAGCTATTCTAATGCCAAAGTGTTTTTGTGGTTCTATAATTGGGACAGAACCATCTTATTTGTAGAGCAGTAGTGTAGCACATCAGCAAGACTGCTGATGTGACTGCTTGTTGAATTGAATTGTTTATGATGTTTGCTGTCCACCGCCCAGAGCCCTTAGGGGATGGGGTGGTTAAAAAATATAATAAATAAATAAATAAATAAATAAATAAATACATACATACATACATACATACATACATACATACATACATACATACATACATACATACATACATACATACATACATACGATTCTTGGCTACAAATCACAAAGTTCCCAATTTGACTCTCATGTCTGCCATTAACTTACCAGGCAGACAAAGGGTGCATTCAGACACCCACAGGTGTCATTAAAAAAGGAAAAGTCACACCAACACTGCTGGTTGCCAGGCTCACATGCACACCTCACGGATCAAAGAGTTACTGGATTAGATCCAGGCACTTTTTCATTAAATCTTGCCCAATTCCCAATTTCCCCTCTCACTGTAGTCCCTGTAAATGGCTTTTGTAGATGTGGGATCTGTGATTTCCCAGGACAGCTCGTTCTGGTGGTCCATCCAGCAAAAAACAACAACACGCTCTTTGCTGTTGACTTAAGTTTTTAAAATCTGATACCAGCCACCCCAAAAAAAACATTGTCAGAAAGGGGGAAGATATACTGACAATATGAATGTATTAAAAATAAATACTGCTGACAGTGCATGGAATACCCTTTTTGACTCAAAATTCATGTTACCCGTGACAACCTCTGTCCCCACAGATACAGGGTTACAGGTATGAGGCAGGTATGAGGTAGTCACAGTCACCATTCCTCTTGAATCAAATAGAGAGCCACGGCCATTTCACATACCAAGTCTAGGCTCCACTTCTAAATCTCCAGGAATTCGACAACACATTCTCCAGGAATGTCCAAGACAGAAGCTGGCAACCCTATTTGAACATAACACTGGAGAAAAATCAGGTGGAGTTTCTTATACTATTACATGAGCTCTTATACTATTTTTCTATTTAGGTGTTTGGGATTCTCCATTAGAAGAAGAAGAAGAGTTTGGATTTATATCCCCCCTTTCTCTCCTGCAGGAGACTCAAAGGGGCTTACAACCTCCTTGCCCTTCCCCCCTCACAACAAACACCCTGTGAGGTGGGTGGGGCTGAGAGAGCTCCAAGAAGCTGTGACTAGCCC
Organism: Sphaerodactylus townsendi; assembly: GCF_021028975.2. Classification (NCBI taxonomy): domain Eukaryota; kingdom Metazoa; phylum Chordata; class Lepidosauria; order Squamata; family Sphaerodactylidae; genus Sphaerodactylus; species Sphaerodactylus townsendi. The sequence continues at coordinate 170,179,008 of NC_059425.1, read as the reverse complement.
AAGGTCACCCAGCTGGTGTGTGTGGGAGTGCACAGGCTAATCTGAATTCCCCAGATAAGCCTCCACAGCTCAGGCGGCAGAGCGGGGAATCAAACCCGGTTCCTCCAGATTAGATACACGAGCTCTTAACCTCCTACGCCACTGCTGCTCTCACTACAAGTTCTTCTTTTCCCGATCAGCATTAAACTGTCCTTCTCCATTCTTCAGCCATTCCCACTCCCAAGTGAACCAAGTGCTGTTTTCAAGGGTCTCTCTCACCAGCCTTCTCTCAGCTCCTTTTTGCGGCTCTTAAGGAGTGGTGGGACCTCATTTGTCTGTCACAGCTTGGGGTAACTGTTGCAACCTAATGAGATGTATGGCTTAAGAATGACTTGAAATAGCGCTAGGGAAAGGGGTATCCTCTGCTTTGAACTGGAGCCATGGATGACCAATATTCTTGGGCAGTTTTGCTGACAGCAAAACCACCCCTCCCTTAGCTTCAATTCACCTTGCCGCAGGAAATATAAAAACTGCCCGCAGGAAATATAAAAACTGCCTGGATGCTGCTTGCATAATTATCTTAGCAAAGCAAACAGAAGCTTACTGAGTATGAACTTTTCTGAATTCTCATTTTCCTGACTTGTAAGTTTCTGTTTCTTTTTTTTTTTTTTGGGGGGGGGGGGGGTCTGTTTCACACATGTTTTGCTCCCTCTAGCAGTCAGTTCAATATTGCAGTGGTTTATGTCCAGTATGAAAACCTAATGTTTAAATTGTAGGGACATCTGCCAGACATAAACTGGTGTAATATAAAATTGATCAGAAGAGGGAGCACAACATATGTGGAACACAATCTCCACCTCCCCCCCCCCCCGCTGCCCCGAAGAAACAGCAACTGACAAGCAAAGAAAATGAGAATGCAGAAAAGCCCTATATATGTGTGTGTAAATGGTACAGAGAGGAGAAGGGTTTATTTTTATTTATTTATTATTTATTTATTTATGGGTTTTATATACCGCCCAACCCCCGGAGGGCTCTGGGCGGTGAACAACATAATTACATCTTACAACCCATACAAACAAACCCCATTAAATTCGAATTAAAACACAGCGATAAAATTAACAAAGATGGCGTCACGCAATAAAACCCAATTAAAACCCTCTCAAAGAGGGGAGAAGCAGAACAAAGAAGTGGGTCCCATAGATGGCAAAAGGGAACTGCAAACCGGAGGAATAAAAAGGGGCACTCAATCAGTGACTGGACACTCCAACTCAGTCTTACAGGCCCTGCGGAATTCACCAAGATCCCGCAGGGCCCGGACAGCTGGAGGGAGAGTGTTCCACCAGGCGGGGGCCAGGGCTGAAATCCGGATCAAACGCAAGGGAAGGCCTGTGTAGAGCAAGTTACAATAGTCTAACCTGGAGGTGACCGTTGCATGGATCACAGTGGTTAGATCTGCGTGGGAGAGGAAGGGAGCCAGCCGCCGGGCCTGACGAAGATGGAAGAATGCAACCTGGGTTATATGGGCCACCTGGGTCTCCATTGAAAGAGACGAATCCAGGTGGACCTCCAGGCTGCGGACGGAGGAGGTCGGCGCCAATGAGACCCCCTCCCACACCGGCGATTGGAAATTCCCAACCTCCCCCCCACGGTCAAGCCAAAGGATCTCCGTTTTCGTTGGATTCAGTTAAGACTTATCTTTATTTACCATATTCATGTCAAATATTTCCAACGCAATTTCCAACCCAAGTCCCAAGTCAGGGTCCCCAACATTCCAAGCATTAAAAATAAATGTGTATGAAATACTTCTTGAAATCAAACAAAACACATAAATGCATATAAACACACAGCTAGGGAGGAAAGAATGCCAAATCCTCAACTTCCAAGTCTCCACCTGTTGGCAGAAGACAGTGATAGAGGCAGTTGGACAAATCTAGAGTTCCAGAGTTTTGGGGCCATGATGAAGAAGATCCTGTCTCAAGTTGCAATCTATCTAGCCTCAGATGATGACTGAACCTGAAGCAAGCTCTCCAAAGATGATCAGAGAGGTCGGGCAGATTCATATAGGAACAGGTGGTCCAAATGGTATGCTGATCCCAAGTTATATAGGGTTTCAAAGTACCTTGAATTGGGCCCAGAACCAAATTGGGAGCCAATGTAGATGCAACAAGACTGGAACAATATTGTCCCTACAGCCCAGTCCATTCTGGTCACAGCATTTTGTACCAAATGAAGCTTGTGGTCAGTGTTCAAGGGCAGCCCCACGTACATCACAATGCAGCAATCTAATCTAGATGTTAACAGAGCATGCACCACAGTGGCAAGAACCTCTCTGACCATGAAGAGCTATAGCTGGTGAAAATCTCCCAAGTGTCACTGTTACTTGTTTATCCAACAGGAGACCCAGTAACAGTCTGATCTAGATAGGGAGAGCAATAGCTATTTATCAGGAGCTTAAATTTTCAGATGCACCATTTATCAGGAGCTTAAATTTTCAGATGCACCATGGAAAACAATGTGTTTTTGATAACTTCTACATAACAGCTTGAATCCAGCCATGTACGTGCAGAAACATAAATAGACTTAGAACAGTTCTGCTTTTGCAAGATCTTGTGCAGCATCTAGTGTTCTCCCCCTCCATTTATTACAGTTGTAAGAAGCTGGTTGTGCAAGCTGAAACGCAAGTGGGGATACAGCAATTCTGACATAACAACAGCAGTCACTGCATTTACCTGTATTTCCGCTTGAGCACGAGCTCTATACCCTGTCTCAGAAAAAGATGTTAGTATGGTCAGTTAAGGTGCAGCAGTTGAGAAAATTGTATGCTTCTGCATTAGAATATAGTCCCAAACAAATTTGACAATTATTCATTTTTATGTCTCTGTCAAAATCATGATTTTGCGCGTGATTGAACATGGCCCTTTGATACAAGAGCATTTATAGTTTATTAAACAACTATCACCAATACTTGCCCTTTGAAAATTGTGAGCACTAGGACCCGGGTGGAACATTCTACAACAAAGTAAGTTCTGTGGTAGAGGAATATATAACCCTACTAACATCTTTTTCTGAGCACAAGTGAAAATTTTGCACTGGATCCAGTCCAACGTATTTGAAACAATGCTTGAGGCAAAGGATAGCCTAAATAACCTCCACATCGAGAGAGACAATGTTACCTACCTCTCCACATGATCAACATTTCCTGCTACGCCAAGGCCTCCGATGGTATAAATTTTCCCGTCGTATACCAGGCTGTTGTGCCGACACCTTGGGACTGTCATTCGGGAAACGAGATTCCAGTTGTCAAGTAGAGACATGTAGCACCAAACGTCGGACAGTGTGACTCCAGATTCCATGCCACCTGCCCCCAATATATGGGAAAGAAACACCAAGGTGACTTGAAGGAAAACATTGTTCTTGGGATATATTGCAATGCAAGCCAGTTGTGATATAAGAACCATTTCTAAATGATACTTGGCTAATTAAAATAAATCATCCTCAATAGCAAGCATCTGTTCAGCTGCTGCCGTTCAGAGTCATTTATTCATCCATCCCAAAGGGTACTTTTTTGTAAAAGGCTGTCATGATGTCAGACTAGGCAGGGCATTTACATATGGGAGTGTGCCCGAGCAACATTCATAAATAGCCTAAAGTCTATTCAATTACACGTGCGGCTGGTATGAACACATTGAGCAGCTTGCTCGAACCCCTCTGGTCCAAAATCTTAAAAGCCTCATGCTGCTTAGGCAACAAATGCAAAGTGGTGAGAATTAAAGACAGACACAAGAATCTGAAGATGAATGTGGCAACACAGGTATTTGAAAACACATCCATCAAAAAAAAGTATGCTAGTTAGAGAGTTCAGATTGAAAGCAAAAACAAAGACAGCACGCCTAAGTTTATCGTTATGCAATGTGCGAAATGTAAAGTACTTTACCTTTAAAAGTGGAGCCAACCACAAAATGGCTGTCATTGTATGTTTAAGACATAGTTGTCAAACGCACGGCCCTCCAGATATCATGGACTACAGTTCCCATCATCCACTGCCAGCATCATGCTGGTGGGGATTATGGGAACTGTAGTCCATAACATCTATAGGGCCGCGAGTTTGACACCTGTGGTTTAAGATATCACAACATCATTTGCAAAGGTAAAGTACTTCACATAAACCCACTTCCTGCTTTACAGAGCAGAAGTTCCCCATCTTTTTCAACCTGAGGGCAGCTTGGGAGTTTGGATACAAGTGGCAGGTGCAAGCACGAAACAACAGCCACAGAAAGTGGAGCCAACCACAAAAAGGCTGCCACTGTTTATTTAAAACATGACAGCATTATTTGCAAAAGCAAAGTACTTTTCCTAAAGCCACCTTCTACATTACAGCATAACCATCAAAAACTTTAAAAGCACCTACTTGGCTTCACCCACTTTCTAAAAAGAAGAAGAAAAAAAGAAGAGGGTTTCTATCCTGCCTCTCTCCTGGAAGGAGCCTCAAAGCAGCGTACAAGCTCCTCCCCCTCCTCTCCCCACAAAAGACACCTTGTGAGGGAAGTGGGACTGAGAGAGTTCTGAGAGAACTCTGATTAGCCCCAGACTTCATGTGGAGGAGTGGGGAAACAAATCCAGTTTACCAGGTAAAAGTCTGCCGCTGATGTGAAGGAGTGGGGAATCAAGCCTGGTTCTCCAGATTAGAGTTCACTGTTTTTAACCACTACAGCATGTTGGCTGGGCACTAGCAAAAGTACTGGCAGGAGCTATGGTGCCCACGGACAGCATGCTTGCGATGTCTGTCATAGAGGCAATCATAAAATTATATGAATTCCTAAGGCTACACACTAATAAATGAAGATCACTTTGATAATATTCCAACTGCAAAAACTCGACAGATGTGCTGTTTACCACAGTGGCATCTAAGGGCCTTTCCCCACTTACCTTAAGCCCCGCGCTACTTGAGGAGTGTAGCGCGGGGTCCCCAGCACTCCCCACGAGAGTGGCATCCCTGGCGCTCTTGCAAAGGGCACCTTTTGATGACCCCCCCTATGCCGCAGGCTGTTTTCAGCGTGCGGCATCCCCGCGGGGTTGCGGGGATGCCGCGCGCTGAAAGCAGCGTGTGGCATAGGGGGGAGAGTGGGGAAAGGCCCAGTGGCTCTATTTAGATGCTATATTTTAAGATGCAGTTATCCAGGTACATTTCCAAGGTGTGTGTGTGTGGGGGGGGGGGGGACCCAAGCATTATGTTAGTAGATGGACATTTCTGTACTGCTCCAATGTGGATCAGTCAGAAGAGAGTGTTCAGTTCCACTAAAGCTAGCGAGAGGTTCAAAAAAGCTAGCAAATGCAGTTCATTTCCGCCAAGAGATTTTTCAGAAGTGGACGAGAGGGAACCTTCTTGTAAGCAAATATGGTAAGTGCAGGTCAGATATTCAGCAGCTCAGTCAAACTGAGTCGGACGCGGAAGCCCATCGTTTAGATCCTTCGCTAGCCAATGTTTTACACACTGTGTCGCAGTAGCAAGGGGAAGCTCTTCACACGCTTGATGGGGTGTCGAAACTATCCTTTGCACGTTACAAGCGTCGAATGCACTGGGGAGAAAATCTGAGCTGAAGTGAAATGGAGAGTGATAAAAGGAAGTCTCTCCTCGCCTGGGAAGCTGGCTTACATTCATTCTTGTTTGGCATGTCACACAGAAGCAGTTTTCAAACAGAACAAGGCCGAACCCCTCCCCCGAAACCTTCTGCTCACCTGAGAGATAGACGTTGTCTCCAGCACTCACCACACTAAAAAACTCCCTGTCATAAAAGGGCAGGCTGGCCAATGGGTACCATTTGTTGTTCTGAGGGTTGAAGCAAGTTACAGCTGTTAAGGCTCTTTGATTCATGCCAATCATCTGTCGGCCTCCAACCAGTACGATTACTTCAGCCACACCTAGAATGAAATTTACCAAAACAGGCTTCTTTAAGACAAAAGGAACACAGCCACCATGTTGCACTCATGAATGGAGAACCTCCCCCAAAACACTAATTATCTCAAGCCCTAATTTAATTTTTTTTCCAAGTGTATTTACTCAACATTTGTTTTGAACCTGTTAGGTGTGGGTGCTAATTTTAGCACTGGAGAGTGCTAAAATCAAATTATTTATTACTGTTTTGGGATGTGGAATGGAAGAGTATAGCTAGCTTAAACTCATTAGATTTCAGAGGCTAAGCAATGTTCAGGCAGGAGATCAAACAAGGAAGACTTTGCAGATAAAGGCAATGGCAAACTACCTCTGCTTAATCACTCTCCTTGAAAACCCTATGACAGTGATGGCGAACCTATGGCACGGGTGCCAGAGGTGGCACTCGGAGCCCTCTCTGTGGGCACGCGCACACAGAGTTCGTCATGTGGGGGGCGGAAAATCACCCACCCACCCACACACCCACCCACACATCTAGGCTGGGCCGGGCCACTGAGCACAACGTGCATGCACCGCGGTGAGCAAGAGGACTTGGCTGGTGGCCCTGGGACTTGCTGGAGGCTAGAGCAGGCTGGCCCCTGCTTGAGCGGGTGGGGCGGAGGAAGAGGGAGCCAACCAGTTTTTTCTAAACTAAATCCTCAGCATTCAGGTTAATTGCCGTGTTGGCACTTTGCGATAAATAAGTGGGGTTTGGGTTGCAATTTGGGCACTCGGTCTCAAAAAGGTTCGCCATCACTGCCCTATGAGGTTGCCCTAAGTTGGCTGTGACTTGATGGCACTTTACACACAAACACACACACGCTGCTGGTTATGTGATAGATCATTCATGGAAATATTTTCTAACTAAAACTGAGTAATGAACATGGGGGTTTCCAATCATCCTCCAAGTAGAATTCCCCTAGAGTGTTGCTTTCCCCCAACTTAAGTAGCTCCTCTTTCTATGGAAGATCCGCTTAAGTTGAAGTTGCCTTAGCCTAGAGGAAGTCATTAAACGTTGCTCAGTGGAGTGGCAGGAGAGGGTCTGGATTCTTTCTAGTACAATAAACATGACATGAGTTTGGAGTGGAAATATAATTTCTCATCAGCATTACTTTTTACCCAACAATTATGTCCTTTTTGGTTTCTCTAATCTTGAAAGGTTTGGTAACATGATGAAGGGTTGGGTGGAAGTACAAAGATCGGAAGAGAATGTAGTAAAAGTGGAAAAGGAAACATATGAAGAAATTCAAGAGAGTCCCAAAAAGAAAATAACTTTCTTTCACAAATAAAAAAAACTCCTAAATAAAACAAAGCCATATCTTATTGTTCATTGTGACTGTTGCAACTATAATTATCAAAGGACCCTTCTGCACATGCAGAATAACACACTTACAGTCCACTTTCACAACTGTTCGAAAGTGGATTTTGCTATTCTGCACAGTAAAATCCAGCTTCAAAGTGCATTGAAAGTGGATTGAAAGTGGATTATTCTGCATGTGCGGAAGGGGTCACAAAAGTTTCACCAAAACAAATAAAACTTCCTTTTAGAAATGCAGACCTGATGATTTTGTTTGTCATGCTCAGCTTTACTGCTGCTCTTGTTCTAAGAATCTTTTTGTACTTGAACATAGTTCAATCTAACATTGTACTCAGTTCAAAACCATGTTTTAGAGATTTTTTTTAAAGGATATATGAAGAACCAGATCAAGCAGTGGTCCTTCTAAACCTGCATCCTGTTTCTCAATGGCAAACCAGTTGTCCTGGGAGACCAACAAATAGGGCACAAAGTCCAAGGCCTTCTCCTGATGCTGCCTCCAATCCACTGATATTCAGAGACTTACTATCTCTGAACATAGAGGTTCCTTTTGGTCACCATAGCTAGGAGCCTTTGATGGACCAATGAATCTACCTAATCCCCTTTTACAGCCATTTATATCCATTGCCATCACTAAGACAACTAATAGAGGTCTTCCACAGCTTGAATTCCCAAATGCAATTACTCACTGAGTAAAAAAAGTGTTTTTGTTCATCCTGAATCTACTGCCTATCAACTTCAATGGGCACCTCCAAGTTCTAGTATAATGTGGGAGGGAGAAAAAATTATCTCTGTCCACATTCTCTACCCCAGGGGTCACCAACATGATGCCAATCGGAGCATGGCGCCCACTGACCCATTTTTCTGGCACCTATCAAGTGCTTTTAGGAGGTGGGTGGGGCTATATAGGACTTTTGCCCAGCAAGACTTCTGACTGGCTATCGAGATTTGATTGACTGTGGAGTTTTTTTTTAATGTTGCTTTGGCATTAGTTGCTACCACAGCAAAAGAATCTATACTGTGTTACTGAAGTTACGCTGTGCAATCGTTTGGTAGCTGGCTCCATCTCCTGTGACAGCCATTGTGTTGCTGGGCCCACCATGTCAGGGGACTCCTGCTCTACTCCAAACATAATTGTATATTTATGTCTCCTTTTAGCTGACTTTTTTCTAAATTGAGAAGTCTCTGGAATTTTAAGCCTTTCCTCATAGGAAAGGTGCTCAACCCGTAGGCTACTTTACCCACTTTAGCACTTGCCAGAGAGACAGACTTTATATTACAAAGGCAGTCACTGAAAATGCCTTGCTGCATGAAGAGGGCCCTCAACACCATGGCCACAGTATAAATCAAGTGAATTGCTCAAGACATTCTTACATTCCCACTGCTGCCCTCAAGCAATGTAATGTGCTGGAGTAGGGAATTATCACACACACTGCCCAGTTCATAGCTTAGAAATGCCATTTAGAATTCTCAATAAGCAAAAAGTAGTTTCTCAGTGGCAATAGCTGCTTCACTATGAAGCAAATTTGATTGTGTAAACACAACACACAGTCCATATACAGTCTGCAACAGCCCACTTGGTTTTCACTGCTCACTGAACTGGATGAAGTAACTCTAAGGAAACACCAGGTTCTTTTTTGGGGTACTTCAGATAATCCTATTGTCAGGTCACACTACATTATGTACAACACACTACGTTACATACAACAGCATGATACCAGCCTGCTCAGCCAGTGCAATGGTATCCAGAGCTCCCTGTTAAGGGGCTCAGGATGGTATATGTGGTTCTCCCTTCTCTATTTTACCCTCACAACCATCCTGTGAGGTAAATGATGCTGAAGAGAGTAAGCTGCCCAACAGTAAGCAACCAGTGGGAAATAAGGACTGGGGTGGGGGGGGGGGGGCGGCGGTCCCTTGCCACTGGTGATGCCATGACATCATTTCCAGGAAAAGTCTGAAAGTGACATCAATCCCCTCTGGGAATTGTTGGAAAGTAGGGTTTTTTCTCCCAGAAGGAATGCCATCTTGACCAGCTGATGGCCATTTTTCTTCCACTGCTTCTCAAAGCAGCAGAGGGAAGCAGGAGCGAGGGGGGGTGGCAACCTAGGAAGGTTGCCAACTCCAGCTTAGGGAATTCCTGAAGATTTGTGGGTGGTGCCTGGGGAGGCCAGGATATAGGGAGGGAGTTTGATGGGGATGGGATTCCATAGTGCAGGGGTGTCCAACTCTGGCGCCCCAGATGTTCATGGACTACGATTCCCTTGCCAGCATGGGCTGATGGGAATCGTAGTCCATGAACATCTGGGGCACCAGCGTTGGACACCCCTGCCAAAGAGTCTACCTTCCAAGCTGCCAATTCCTCAAGGGAAACTGATGTCTGTAATTGGAGAACAGTGGTAGTTTCAGAACACCAGATCCCACCCTTGGGTTGGCAGCCTTAGCACTTTGGGCTTCCTAGAAAGATACAGATTTGAACACTGGCCTCCTAGATCCTCGTCTAACCACTACACCACACTGGTTCACAAGTTTTCTTTTTCTGTAGTCAGGTTTCCTCAGCTTGCCAGAGGGTTTGTGACCATTCCAGCTGTTTTCATACAAGGTAATTCTACAGGGATCCCTCCAGGCTAGATTACCGCACACTTCCACTAATTCATTGGAGCAAGTGGAACTGACATTTTCACTTAGAATGTATTAGTTTAGACTATTTGGGAGTAAGTGATGAACTCTGAAAATGATTCAAGCACACTAGTTTCCACTTCAGATATTCCATTTCATTGTTTCAGGGGCTCTACTTCTGCAAGTAGCTTCCTATTGAGTTTTTTGAAAAAAATTAAAACAATGACATGAAGTGAATATTCAAAAAAACTGTATTCTTAGCCTAAGTACTCCAGAATTAATGTTACACATACATTCCGCTTCTCGCCATCTTTAATATGAATTTGAGTAATGACCATACTTAAGGAACTAAAAGGATGAACGATGCGTTCCAAACAATAACTAAACTATGCAAAATGATGTAGTGAACATCTTTAGATACTAATGTGTCATAACACAATATTTGCATCTATTTCTATGAAAACACAAGTCACCTTCTGATCTCCGCTTTGCAAATTCTGTCCCATGTGCATTTCCCTTCAGAAAGTAGACAAAGCAGTTTTTCCTTCCTGTATTAAATTTTTACATATCTAAAGAGATGAGGAATGTTTTCAAAATCCGCAGTAATCTTATGTCCTTGGTGGAAATGACTATTCACTATACATCCCACCCCCCCACCCACGCACATACACGCACACACATATATACACACACTAGCGGGGTCTGGCCACGCGTTGCTGTGGCAATTGTCCTTCTCATCACAGTTCGCAACCCACACAGATGTCCATGCAGGTCCAATGATCCGCAGCATAGCCTTTTGGGGTGGTCAAATGGAATCCCTCTTTCCCTTTTCAGTTCACATTGTTATATGGTGGTGTCTTTTTTTTTCGTATAAGGTAACCCTTTCCATTCCACAACGGAACTGTCCAGAGTGCGAATTCCGCTGTCCATGAGGCTGGTTGACACGCACAGTCCTGGCTTGGGTAAGGCAGAACTGGGGCAAGGAGGCTATCCCAGTCAGGCAGCAGAGGCAGGGTGGTGAGGCGCTCAGATCGAGGCCAGCTTCCTGGGTTCTTACTTCAGCTCGCTTTTAGTAAAAGAGAGCTGTGGCGAATATGGGTGAGGAAGTGGATAAGTGGTGGTTGGATGTGAGGGAGGGCAGAGTGAGGTGTGTGAGGATGAGCTGGATGTATATGAGAGTATGTGTGTTGTGTGGTAGAGTGGGTGAGGTACAGAGAGTGAAAGTTACCTGCGTGTGAGGGGGGGAACCTCACCTGATGTCTCACACGGCAAAGTGTGTATGTGTTTCACTTCCACTCGTATGACCTAACAGTATTACCTATTTACTGTTTTCACTGCTCATCTCTGGCCAACTGTGCGAACATTCTAAGGGCATACCATCCCCTCAGGCCACAGACATGCTGCACGAACATTCTAAGGGTGACAGTTAAACACAGCCAGCTTCATGGCCTGGTGCGCCAGGAAAAAGACGTTTTACCTGGCTCAGGTATGGACTTTCGGTGATTTGAAGGTCCGATTACCTGTCCGCAACAGGGAGGACCGTCATGTGAAAATTTGGGGTGATCCGTCCAGCCCAGGGGTAGGGAACCTGCGGCTCTCCAGATGTTCAGGAACTACAATTCCCATCAGCCTCTGTCAGCATGGCCAATTGGCCATGCTGGTAGGGGCTGATGGGAATTGTAGTTCCTGAACATCTGGAGAGCCGCAGGTTCCCTACCCCTGGTCCAGCCATTTCGGCGTTAGAGCATGACTAACAAAGTCACTGTTAGCTTTTTATATATATCGAAAACATTGCACCAAGGGGGAGATATATATATATATATATATATCTCCCCCTTGGTGCAATGTTTTCGATTTCAAACAAAAATGGCATTAGATGGAGGTGCTTTGTTTGAGGATCCAGCTCAATGCACAATCAGAAATGAAAACATATAGCTAATAAGGGATCGTTGTTTTCATGGGGGGGAAAATAGCAGGGAAATCTCATAACCTGGGCCAGATATAACGCGATAATAATAAATGACCTCAAGAGGGCATTGTGCATATTCCAATATCCACAAAGGATTTAAAGACCCTTTGTGAGTACATGAACAGTTCCACATAATTGGACTTCGACCTATGAAAATAATCACTCCCTTCCCCTGATCCCTGGAAAATTACTTTTCCCTAATCAACAAGCTCCTGAAAATGGTTTTGCATTACACCTACAATTTTATCTGCAAACATTAAATAGGCACTTTTCAGAAATCCTTTTGACCGATAAACCATTAGCCACCCCTCCAGATAAAGAGTCAGAGAGCAGGTTGTTATTGAAAATCCTATGTGCTTCATCTTTCCTGTACATTCCCTGATTAGACACTGTCTCTGCAAACTGAGAAGGATGCGACTTGACATATAATTTTATACACTATATGCATCAGTAGCAATTTCTTGGCTTTCTGATTTGGCTGACTGGGATGAAGCAACGTTGGAAAGCATTCCGTATTCCTTGCACATGCAAGTCTGTCTAAATTTGATACACGAATGCATGCTCTCTTCCAATATAATAGATAGAGAGAAATGCTTTAGCATTGCTACGACGTACACCAGTGGTTCTTAACATTTTGGGCGCTGTGGCTCCTTGCGTTAGCCATCAAAATCGCAACCACCCCACCCTTATTCATGGCAAACATGACACGTTTAATTCTCATCATCTGTCCAATCAACTGGTGAAAAACACTGCCATGGATCCTAAATTTTGTTTATGTGTGAGCCCCCGTTAGCCTGTTGGCTAATTTGATCTCAGTGGTCCTGCATGACCGGTCCTCTGAGTGCAAGAGCAATGTGATTCTCAGCAGACAAGCCAGTGCAAGCAGAAACAAGGCTTAGCATTCAAGCCATGGCAATCGCTTGGCTAAATAAAGTTGAAACACACACACACAAAATCCCAGATAAAAAGTGTGATGGCTAAAATTGCTTCTTCTCGATGAAATGCGAGATGCAAAGGTTTGTCACAGGTCATGAGCAGGATCCAATCTGCCTTGGTTTTAACGATTCCATTATCGAAAAGCCAGCCTCACAGAAATGCATGGAGGCAAATGGAATGGTGACATTTTAGAGCTCTTGGTATTCACCATCAGCTTTACCTCGAAGATTTACTAGGTCAGAATCCCGAGAGTGTTTTCAGCATGTTACTTTCTCTCAAACCAAGGAACTTTACTATTGTTGCAATATCCTCACCCCTAATGACTTCCGCCACTGAAAAGGGTCTCATAATCCATGAATTCATCACTCAGTAGCTATTTATGCACTCGTGGTCTATCTTGCAGTGAGTTCACATTTCCCTCATGTCAGATTTTCAGTTGGCCCCCGATTTCACTGCGCCGTAAATCTGATAACCCCTGCAGTTTGCAAAAGTGGGTAAAGTCCAGCTTTCCCCCTACCTGTGCAGAGAAAGCAAAGCGTATCAATGCGTGTTTGCCTTCCGTCAGGTTTTCTGCTCCTCCCCATTTTCCTCTGCCCCCGCAGGAGCACTTCTACCCACTCCTTCACCAGCAATTCTGGGAGATCAATGGGGCTTCTTCTTTTTTTAATTTGACACTTTTCATCTATCGCAGAAGAGATAGATGGTTGAACTGCCCCCCCCCCCCCAAAGGTGGCAAGCAGCCTCTTGACCTGGACGCAAGGGACAGGCAAAATGGCAGCTAGGCTCAGAGGAATCAGAAGGGTATTTCCTCACATGTAAACTAAGAAACATGGGGAGATCTCACCGTAGAGCAATCAGATTCGGGATAAGTACTGCATGCCTAAAGGGCCTGAGTTTCAGAACATGGAGGTATCCAGTGATGGACTGTGTCATGGAAGGTAAATGCGAAACGGTATCAGCGAATTAACACTTCCTCTTGGGTCACCATAAGTGCAGTAATCAATTCTGAGAATACGGAGACATTATCAGCCTGGATTCCGAAGTGGTAAAGCTGGATCTTGAGAAGGAAGTTGACAACCTTCTATTGAGCTATGAGAATATTCACCATATTTCCCCGGAGTGAGAGGTTTAGATGACTGACTTGTTTTTTAAAAAGTCTGCAAAATAGGCCAGCTTTAGAATGAGTGAATGCTTTATTGTCTAAAATTCTTCCTCCCACTTTCTAGGAACATGGTGGGGCAGGGTGTGTGTGTGTTTCCTATCAGTTCCAATGCTCAGTTTAAGACCTTTGCCCATGATAACCTGCAAATGTCTGTGTGGAACTGGAGTTTGCTGAGCTTGGCTCCAAACTCTCCACGCAATATTTTCAAAATTCTGGCATTTGGTGCACAGCTTCAGATTAGCAAGTTTAATGGCCTCAGAGCAGACATCAGTGAGATTAGAGTGATGTAGTGGTCAGCATGTGGAATCAAGACCTTTGAGACCTGGGTCTGAACACCCACTCGGTAATGGAATCTGTGGGGTGACGTTGGCCCAGTCTCATACTCTCAGCCTCACATGGTTGCTGTGAGGACAAAATGGAAAATGGGCGAATACTGTAAGCTGCATTGGGTCCCCTGGAGTACAAATGACATAAATTGAGTGTCTTCAAAGCCAAAGCTTAGCGTGAATGTTGCATGCGGGGCACGACCCGCATCACAAATGCACGGAACCCAGAATGAATGCCCATCATCAAAAGTGGCCTGTCGGTGCCCGTGCCAATTAACTTCACCTAGCCAAGTTCCTTGCAGGCAATGGAATCCTCCAGCATCCCGAACACATCTTTTCTGTGGCTAATTGTGCTCACTGTTTCAGAAAACAGATAACCTTCCTTACAGGAGGTTACCACAGCCTTTCAACTTCTGTGCATACACAAGAAATTGTACACAAGAGGCAACGTTTGTTGATTCAGCCAACAGAAGCACGAGGACGGCTTGTTTTTGTTTCTGCGTTGACCTGCTCCAAAAAGGTCTTCACTCTGCTCAAAGATTTGGCTTCTTGTGGGTTCCTTGGGAAGCCAGAACAGATTCATTTTTCTTGCTTTCTGCTCCCCAAGTATCAGGCTCACTGCTGCTTCTAGATACAACTTGACATGATCCTCTCCAATTGTATGGGAGGTCTTACATTCAGCAAGGGGTAGGAGCCTCAGAGGACAGCTTCATTTGTCAGAGCAAAGTCTCCGCTCGAATCCTTATGGGAAGATTTCAGAACATCCTCCTTTGTCTTAAAGAACTCAGTATATTTTCTTGCAAACTCTGCTTAACTTTGTTCGAAGTCAGACTTTAACTTGGTGGGTTTTATGCTGCCTGCCCTAAGAACTTTATTGCAAAGAATGCATTGGCTGGTTCCACACAGGCAGCAACGGGTTCACAGCAGCTGCAGGGGCCAGTCGGGATCGCTGGGATCCTGGAGGCAGTGTGGAAATACTGTGTTTTTGTGCGAACCACGCAGCCGAGAATCCCCTGCCACCTACCTGCACAATACGGTGGCTGCCTATTAAAAGTATTCACACCAATGGCGGCTGCTTGGGGAATCCACCATATCGGTGGAAGGCGGGGGGGGGGGGATTGAATGCTTTGAGCTTGCCATAGTTCGCATACGCAAGCAGGAAGTGTTTGCGACCCGTGTTAAAGGAAAAAAAGCCATCAATTTAGCTATTTTCATTTAACCTGGGTTCTGGCCAACAAAACAAGTTAGAGGTGTTGGGGCACGTTCTGTGGGAACCCCTCCCCCCAACGCTTTTAAAAAGGGCCTCAACCCGTTTTACTTGGCTTGTGCCAAATTACCCATCGAGGCTTTTCAACCACACCTCTGAAGACCTGTGCTATTTTGAATGACGGCTTCTTTCCTGAAGCCATGATAGTTATGTCTGCGTGGATAAAGATACCAAATTTTCAGCCCCCTCTGCAATTCTCAACCTCTTGCACAGAGTTTAAGGTTGTGTCCTATGTGAGACTCAAGGTTTAAATTCAGAGAAGGGCCAGGCCTGCCCAGAACTCATAAAAGGAAAAGAGGCAAAGGAATTATTAAGTAATTAATGGACGTGCTTTAACAGCACTCTGCTAGCCATCTCTCTCTCTCTCGCTGTATGTAAAGTGACCTCAAGTTGCAGCCAACGCATGGCAACCTCAGCAAATGGCTTGCTAGGCAAGTAGAGGTGGTTTGCCATTGCCTTCCTCTGCAGAGTCTTCCTTAGAGGTCTACCTTCCAAGTACTGATCTACTTAGGTGCTGTGTGGTTTCCGGGCTGTATGGCCGTGTTCTAGCAGCATTCTCTCCTGACGTTTCGCCTGCATTTGAGGCTGGCATCTTCAGAGGATCTGTGGCTGGCATCTTCTTCAGAAGATGCCAGCCACAGATGCAGGTGAAACGTCAGGAAAGAATGCTGCATTCCTGAAAACCTCTTATCCGAAGCTCCTACACCTAATGCGATTCCGGCCGTGAAAGCCTTCAACAATACACTGATCTACTTAACTTCTGAGATCTGATGAGACTGGGTTATATATCATGCTGCCTTCCCTCCTTGCTAGTCATTCAGGACACTGCAAAAAAAGGGTACACTTATTCAGGGTACAAACAGATTTATATTTCTTCATGGGGGAGAGGCCATTCCTCAGTGGTAGAGCATCTTCTTGGCACGCAGAAGATCCCAGATCGGATCCCTTGCATCTCCAGTGAAAAGGATCAGGTAATATCCTGTTTCTCTGAAAATAAGATATCCTCTGAAAATAAGACGTAGTAGAGGTTTTGCTGAAGTGCTAAATATAAAGCATCCCCCAAAAGTAAGACGTAGCAAAGCTTTTGTTTGGAAGCATGCCCGCCGAACAGAACACCAGAGCATGCAGCTGTGGAATGGAAAAATAAGACATCCCCTGAAAATAAGGCATAGCGCATCTTTGGAAGCACAAATTAATAAAAGACACTGTCTTATTTTCGGGGAAACACGGTAGCTTACCTGCACCTGAGTCTCTGGAGAGGCACAGTCTGAGTGGTACTGACCTTGATAAATCTATGAACTGGCTCAGTATAAGGCAGCTTCATGTGTTTATACTTATTAGACAATAAGCCATGATAAGTAAAAGCACTGTACTGAAAATCTAGGCTACAATCACATGCACGCTCACTTGGACATAAGCAAGCGTGGCGCAGTGGTTAAGAGCAGTGGTAAATCAGGTTTGTTTCCCTGGTCCTACACACGAATCCTGCTGAGCTAGTCACAGTTCTCTCAGAACTCTCTCAGTCCCACCTACCTCATGAGTTATCTGTGGTGGAGAGTGGGAGGGAAGGAATAAGCCATTTTGAGACTCCTTACGGTTGAGAAAGGTAAGGTATAAGTCCCAAATCATCATAATCGTCATGAATTTTGTGTGCTTTACTTTTGAGTAAACATGCACAAGAACAGGATCATGTATATATAAGTGCATATTCACATTAATAGGGACTTGCATTTATTGAATTGTTGAAATGGTAAATATTGGTACAACATAACATGGTCTTCAGGACAATCAAATAATATTTCAGGATACTTCCAAAAGTGTTTTGGTTTCAATTAGAATCAGATACACATGCACAGAACTGTGATCTACTGACTATGCTGGTTCTTTTTTTGGAAAATGTGACCTGTCTGTGACCCTTTCCCCACTTACCTTAAGCCCCGTGCTACTCTCCTAAAGTAGGCCTTGGGGTCCTTCCTCCCTCACTTCAGGGAAGGGCGAGAACGCCCCGCCCTGACACTGCCTCTCTCGCGCCCTCTCAGCGCGCGTAATTCCTGGCACCTTTTCAAATGGTGCCTTTTGATGACCCCGCGCAAAGGCGGGAAGCCGGGGCGCGCGCTAGGAATTGCGCACACTGGGAATAGCGTGCAGCAACCTTCCAACAAGGGTAAGTGGGGAAAGGGCCTGCGATTAAAAAAAAAGTGGGGGAAGGAAATTCTACATCTGTTTTTGGTGATGAATACATTCACGGTCTCTAAAGACTTTGGAACAGGAGGAATTGGCATCAAAAACCCTGAAGTACCTGAATGGGCAATCTGCTACTCTGACTATATCTTGGAAGGGCCACAGAGAAAGAACAAATGAGAGATAGAGAGAGACAGAGAGAGAGAAACAGACAGAGAAACAGAGAAGCTGTTTAATCTTGCATCCATATGCAGACAATAAATATACTGATCCATCCTGTCAACAGCTGCAGAAAATGATAGATCGCAGAGTTTCCTTTTTGAAACAAACTGTGCTTCTACCTGCTGATAGCCTGGGCCGGGTTCTCGGAGTCTGCATCTCTTGTCGGGCGTGCGGCAACATGTGATAACGCTTCGCTTCATTCACTAGATCCCGGCAAGCCTCTGAAGACTTTATCAACTCCTCGTTGTCAACAACGTTTAGCAGATAACTGGGATGGATGAAGGGTAGGCGGACCACTGCCAGCAACTCAGCCGAATACTGGAAAAGAACACAGGGCAACTGTTTCACACTGCTGGACTCTCAGAGACTCTGCATTTCTTACTCCAATTCCAGACTTCTACAGGGTTGACATTTAAATTGACCCAAATCACAATTATTTTCAATAGAACCACAATGTTTCCTAGTTATGTACTCCACCTTCTTCTGCTTCCCATACCAGAGCTTCTGCTCAGCTGTAGACTGCGCCAGAGACAGTCTTAATAGTTCTGGGGTCCGGGGACAAAAGTCCAGGAAGGGACCCCAGAATCACTGCTACCACTTCCTGCCTGCCCCCATATTGTGGCCGAGCAGTGGGTAGACTTTGCCCTATTCAAGGTGGGCAGGAGTCACTGTTGCTGTTAGCCAACTGCCCAGCCCCAGATAGAGTAGACACAAGCAGAAGTAGCAGCCCACACCTCTCCCCCCACCCTTCATGGGAGACAGTGACGTAGGTATAGATTTTTATGGGGGGTTTCGGGGGTGAAGTCACACCCCCACCTGCCCCTGGGGGCATGGCCACACCTCCCCAAGCCACGCCCCTTGCTTCAGTGCTTATAAAAGCAACTCTCCGAGGCCAGAGATGGCAGACTCCCCTGCCCACCCTGCCCCCCACCAGCTGGGCTCCCAGCTGGTAACTGGCAGTTCCTTCTCCCTCCACTCCAGGCAGAGGAGTAGCTAGGGAAAATGGAGCCTGGTGCAAAACCTGAGGTTTGCGCCCCCCCCCCCCATGGCCAGCTGCTGTGATGCTGAAATCCACCCCCAAACAGCATCGCTTTCAATTGTGTTTAAATTAGGCAGCCAGGATTCTCCTTTTAAATCCATCTTAAAGGAAGAATCTGGGGTCCCCAGTTAAAACAACATTGAAAGTGGATTATCCCCCACCCTGAAACAGGATCACTTTCAATGTTTAAACTGGGTACCTCAAATTCTCCCTTTAAATCTATGCGGAAGGGGTTGGATTCAAAAGGAGAATCTGAGGAAATTTGGGGGGTGCCTGCTGTCAGGGGTCAATTGTTAAGCTAGCAGCACCAAACTCTCACGGTATCTTTAGGAGACTTTTCTGATGATACCACCCAGTGTCTGAAATGTCAAAAAAATCTTGTCTATAATGAGGAATGGTGAATAACACAGCATTGGTTTTGTAAAAACATGGGGTTTGTTCAGTGGCAAAACAAATCTGCTCTTTCTAGTTTTTGTTGAAAGTCAAACTCCAGGACCTAATAATCAAATGCAGGTGGCATGTCTCCATCTTTCTGCATAAATAAAATAATCGTTATAGTGAGAAGGATATTTAAATGGCTGAGAACATCCATCACCAGTCAAAGCCAAACAGAAAGCAAATATATACATATATAACCAGAAAGAAAAATGGCAAGTTATAAAAATGAAGGATTTCTGTGATGATTTATTTTTGTAACTGTTCATTCTCTTAAATATCATGGACAGCCTTGAAGCAAAAGAAAAAGGAAAGAAGGAAAGAAAAAAAGCACAACATTTGGAGAATGTGCTGACAGAGTGCAGACAGAAAGAGCAGGTTCGAACAAACGAAGAAAGGTGATTAAGAATAGTCAAGGATATCACTGTGACAATGCATTTATACACCTGAGACTTTTAAAAGCTTCAAAAGCTACCAATTGAGCACCTGTGATCTTTAAACAACTGTGAGCATTCATCCCCATTCATGAGCCCTCCCCTTAGCAAAATGCTCAAGCTTGCATAAAGGCTGATTTTAACAGAGAAAGGAGATTGAAGAATAGAAGAAAGGGAACGGCATCCAAGGAGAGAAAATTAGTACCATATCTAATGCTCTGACATTAATAAGCCTAGTTTTCTAGCTGGTAGTTAAGGGTTTGGAACCGCAAAAGAAGGGTGTTCTGCAGCTACGTGGTTAACCACCCACAGACATGTAATTTGGTGTTATCTTCTTTTTTTTTCAAGAGGTCTGGCCCAGATTCCCAACAATCTAATCACGCAAAACTATGTAAAAGCGCCGACTAGCTCTGAAAGAGCCAGATATCTTAAAAAAAAATGTCTCACTTCATTGAACACATTATTAAGAATGGAAATACTGAGGGATTTTAAAAAGTCTACTTGCAGTAAAGATGGTAACATTTGTTGACTTAACACTTTAACTTCCGCCATTAGAGTTTAATAAAAATTGTTTAACCAGGAACATCAGCTACAATCCAAAAGGTGAGAGCAGGTACAGGAGAGACTCACGACAAGTGAACAAAAACCGCCCACCCCTGACGCGCTCTTGTTCTTCAAACTCAATTCCACCGAGAGCACATTGCAATAGTCCAAATGAGATGTTAGTAAGGATGTGTCACAGAAACCATATTTGATAACTGCAGGAAGGGTTGTAGTTGGTGCACAAGCCAAAGATACTCCTGGCCACTGCCAAAACCTGGTTACCGGGCTCAGCAATGGATCTAGGATCACCCCCAAACTGTGAACCTGTGCCTTCAAGGGGAGTGCCACCTCATCCAACACAGGTGAATTCCCTATACCCGGGTTTGTAATACAATCAACCAGTAACACCTCTGTCTTGTCTGGATTAAGCTTCAGCTTGTTGGGTCTCATCCAGTCCATTACTGATCCCAACCACTGCTTCAGGGTCTCCACAGCCTTCCTAACTTGTGAAAGAAATGAGAAGCACAGCTGGAAATTCAGCATAATGATGACACCAAACTCCATACATCCGGACAACCTCTTCCAGAGGTCTTCTATAGATGTCAAATAGCATGGAAGACAGAACGGAAAGGGACATTACGGGCCAATGGCCAAGGCACTGAACAGACATTCCCTAGCACCGTGGTGGCGAACCTTTGGCACTCCAGATGTTAAGGACTACAATTCCCATCAGCCCCTGCCAGCATGACCAATTGGCCATGCTGGCAGGGGCTGATGGGAATTGTAGTCCATAACATCTGGAGTGCCAAAGGTTCGCCACCACTGCCCTAGCACTACCTTCTGGAAATGGCCTGACAGAAAAGACTGGAGCAACTGGAATACAATAATCCAGTCAGGCAGTACAAATGGATGATGGTGTCAAAAGCCACTGGAAGGTCCAGCAGAACTAGCAGGGATACATTTGTTAGAAAGAGATTAAACAGTGGTGTTTTTTTTTTAAAAAAAGAATAATAACTTAACTTCATAACATTACAGAAACACAATAATAAAACAATAAACAGAAAGGCAGTTAACATCATTTTTTCTGAGGAGAATATGACACTCGGTGACAGGTGAACTGGCACCAGAGGGGAGGGGCTGGTTCTGGAGTGAACGTTTTGAGCAAACAACCCCTCCCTCCATAAACAGTAAATATTCTATGCAAATTAGCCCTCATTGCTTTTTCCAACAGCATTCTCCCTGTCTAGATCCCAATGCAGGCTATCCACTAGAACTGGGGTAGGGAACCTGCGGCTCTCCAGATGTTCAGGAACTACAATCCCATCAGCCCCTACCAGCATGGCCAATTAGCCATGCTGATAGAGGCTGATGGGAATTGTAGTTCCTGAACATCTGGAGAGCCGCAGGTTCCCTACCCCTGCACTAGAACAACCAAGGTTGCTTCTGTCCTGTACCCAGGCCTGAAGCCAGACTGAAATAGATCCAGAGGAAATTTACTAAGACGTAACTGATAAAAGTGGTAGATGCGTTTCAGGCCTAAATCCACAAGTTTTTCTTTAGATGTCATAATTTACCATTCATTGAGAAGTTCTCAAAACAAGAGTACATACATAGTTTATTTACGGTCATTGACCAGCAAGATCCAAAAGAATTAAAATCATAAAATGTACAGATATTACAAATATAGAGATTAAAACAGTTAACAAAATACAGATAATAGACCTCAGTAAAATAGAGTTGTCAAATACTACAAAATCCAATAGGAGTTGTAGCAAAAATAGATACAGTCTAGAGCAGTGGTGGCGAACCTATGGCACGGGTGCCAGAGGTGGCACTCAGAGCCCTCTCTGTGGGCACGTGCAAACAGAGTTTGTCATGTGGGTGAGGAATCGCCCCCCTTACACATCTAGGCTAGCCGGGGCCGCTGGGCTCGATTATTAGCATTAAACCTAAGACCTAGTTTTGGGGAAGCAGTGTGGGTAACCCTGTTAAGCACTGTTAAACCCCACTGATTTTCATGCGAAGAACTAAAGCACGATCCTTTACCTGGGAGTAAGCTCGGTTGCTGGCAATGGGGCTTGCTTCTGAGTAAACCCTCCTAGGGTCGTGATCCACCACCACTGGCTGCCGGCATTCACCACCAAGCTTACTCCTGAGTAACGCACGTCTCGGAGCCAACCATTTTTTCTAAACTAAAACTTCAGTATTCAGGTTAAATTGCCGTGTTGGTACTTTGCGATAAATAAGTGGGTTTTGGGTTGCAATTTGGGCACTCGAGATTGCTTTACGGAGTCCCAATTTGGATTCAAGCTATTAACCACTCCTTGAATTCTCTTCAATCCAAATTTTTTCATAAGATAACTGGACTCCCAAATTGCGTGCCTATGCAGCCCTTTGCCTGGAGTTAGGTCAAAACTCCTTGGAATAAGCCGCTTGGCTGAGGGTTTTTAGATTCTGGCTGCAAATCCATTTTCTCTCGGACTGTAATTCCCTGGTCCACCGTCTGCTCTCTGGCACCCATTCCAACCCCTGGTTTTCCATAATTCGAAGAAAAAATGGCTTCGATTGGACTGTCAGTGGATTCACTTTGCCCTTTGTCCTATTCAGAAGCCTATAGAAAATTAAAAGGTCAACTATTGGATAGAGAGTTCTCTACCCTAATCACCGCAGCCAAGAAAACATGCTCCCCCCTGTATTTTTCTCTCCCATTTGAACAGGGCCACTTGGCACACTACCTGTATTTCCAAGATGCAAGGTTTGACCACAGCGAAAATCTGTGGTAAACTGTGCAGATTGGAAAGCCGAAGATTACTTGAAGCTACTAAGCCACACACCATTTAACCCTGTTGTCTAGAAAAGATTCTACAGGCGAGAAGATCTGTAAATCATACAGATCTAGGGATGGCTTATCGAACAACTTTTACTGTGGACTCCTTTGGCTTAGCTGAACAAAGCCTTCTTTAAATTATTACAGCGTGTTGCCCACACAAAATAATTTCTTAATGTCTCCCTAAACAAACAGGCTGTATATTGCCAGGAATAAACAGTGGTAAAACACTTCTGAAGTAATAAAGCAAAAGCTTGCCCACCTTTTGGTAGTGCAGATTAGCAGGAAAAAAATATTTCATTTCATGTCTCTCAGTGTCACTCATCAGCAAAGAAGCTAGTGTCACTGAAGCGTATGTCACAGTTCTTTCTGATAGCCCTGTCCTCACAACTGTGAAAGGTATTCCAAATTCTGGTTGAGCTGGCGTTGCAGATTTAAATACATCCAAGCAACCAAGGCATTCCACAGTTTATTCTTCACCAGTTCTGATCTGTGTCCACTTTTGAATGTTGCCAGCTATGACTGCATAAAACATCTTGTTAGCATTTTTCTTTTAACTAAATCCTGAAATAAGCACTGTTCTGCATTTCAGCCTTCTTACCATCTGCTATTTCTTCTCTTCCCTTTTCTTTTGCCCTTTTCCATCTCAGTGTATTCTAATGTCATTTCCATTACTACCCTTTTCATTTTTATTCACCAACTCAGAACAACTTGCCTCAAGGGAATTTTGTAGAATTTACAGGGCTGGATTTCCAAAGAGCGTCCCCATTTCCACCTTGGTAGATTCCAATACACTTGTGTGTTTTGTACCTTAGAATTCTACTGCAGCTACATATTTTAATATGCATTCCATTAGTTATTTATATGTAGATGCGAGCTGAGTTCTTAGAGAAGGAAATATTCAGGTTTGTCCTTGCATTTCCTTTTGGGTTGCAAATGGAGAACCAGGGCTCAGCCTTTTGAAATTGTACATTGTTGTTCAGAAAGCAGAACTCTGCTTCAAGGAATGAAGCCATCTGCTTGCAAGAAAGAAAGGTGAATCAGCATTTGTGACTACTGACATGTAAAACTTTCAATAGTGAGTGCACCGTCACAAAAACCAGGGAAATAAAATCATCTTGATTTTTTACTCTCAGCAGCGAAGGCGTTACTCTTCCTGAGTACTGGATACAAAGATTTTTTTTTAGGAGTAGAAAATAGCAAGGTTTTTTCAAGGTCTCAGGCCCCTTCCACACAGCAAATGTATAACGGGTTGCAGTTGTGATAAAGGAATCCATTTTCCTGTTTTTCCATTCACATGTGTCCCATGCAAGCAGCAATTGGAGTCCATGGAAACAATTCAGGTTGCTGTCATACCTTCGTACCTTCTCTCTTTTTAAAAAATTCCTGGCAAAACATGTATAGCTATACAGGCATGCAGAGATGAACCCCCACAGCTGTGTCAATTGTCCAATTATATGACCAGTTGCACCTGTGTAGCTACACAGATGCAACCTGCAAAATGAAAAATAAGGAACAGGGGCCTCCCTGAATGGCCACGCAATAACAGGCAGCTTCTCCCTCCCCATGGAGGGTGTGGGGGAAGGGAGGTAAATAAAGCACCTCCTGCCTGGCCGTTCCCTCAGGAGCGGCTCCAACCCGGGATCTTTCCAAAGAAGTTCTAGTTTAATGATTTTCAAAATCCTGTGTGCGGAAATACAATGGGGCAGACTCATTTGGGAGGCGGAGCCTGTGTGAAATCCCCCCCCCCCATGGGTTTTATAGCATCCTATACCCGTGACTTTTGGTCTGTGTGGAATGGACCTCAGAGACTTCATGTTTGAGACTGGAACCCAGGGGACCTAAATCAAAAGTCACTCTACCCATTGATTCTCAATACAGGTGAAGTGAACTGAATATCTTCATTTATTATCCCTCATGAGCCTTCATACAGTTCTGCAAAGGAGCAAAAATCCAGTATGCAGAATAAAATGCAACATCTTCATATGTGTCGGTGGATTGGATAGAGGGAAGCCATTCCTAGAACTACCCTGCATCACTTCTTCCCCCACCCCCAAGAAGTGATGTAGAAACACAGCTGATAAAGCCCGCCAAAGCTGTCACGGAGATATGACTTTACATTTTAAACAAAGGAAGAAATGAGGCTATGTGTTGAGATAGGTGTTCCAATAATGAGGCACAGCCAGAAATAACAGGATGACCCAGAGGGAAAATCCCCTTATGGATCTCAGAAATGCCTTTGGTTCTTTCATCGTCAATACAACTATTTGGCAGGGCTCTTTTGCTTTTTCTACTGAAGAAAGACCACATTTTGAACAAGATCCAATCAGAAAATAGAATGCAACTGGGCACACTTCTTAGCTCCTAAAGAGAGGAAACTTAAGAAGAGGCATCATGCTCTTTCCATTTTGGAATATTATAAAATGAACCATAAACCCAGGGGTTTGAGGGTCCAAAAAGTGGCCACTCTTTTTCAGGATTCAGATACCTTTAAGACCCGGTGGATTAATATTCTAAATAAATGTAGCTTTGATCTTATGTTAATACTTACTGACAAAGCCACCAAAGAGGAAGAAAAAATAGGATCTGCAGTAGATCAAATTGAAAACATGTTAAGAAACCAAACTAACATGGAATTGTTTGATTTAAAAATACAGGAATTCAACAGTTCTTTAAAAAACATATTAGAGACAAACTCAAGGAGTTTAGACAAAGGAAATTCTTACGTGACAATAAGGATTGTGAAATGGATCATGTTTATCCTTGGAGCTGGGATCGCAGACGATTACAAAAAAGAGTAAGTTGGTTAGATGATATAGCCACTTCATCTGAAGGGGAAACCATGGATGTGGATGATATGTAACTACTTCAGAGGACAAGTCTAGTGAGATAAGTCAATAGAAGGAGATATTTGGATAGGTCAAGCAAAAGGAAAATTAATCAGCCTAATTTTGGGAGGAATTCCAGGAGAGCCAAGAGGAGAACCTAGTGGTTAATCTGTCCTCTCGGATCCTTACTTTGGAAGAACTTAGATGCCTTAATTTAGGTTTAGGCTCTGTACCTACCGCTTCTACAAGGCTTTTCAAATACACATAGATCTCTCTAAACTTATTAGACAGTTGAAACTACATAAGGTCTTGGGGGAGGATACTTTACATAAGCTATCAAATGAATCTCCCTTCCATTCCAAATCCCTTCCATTCCAAATCGTATTTTATTCCCCAAATTCAAGATGACCATATTAACGTCTTTAAAAGATTGGTATTACAAGACATAGCATGTCTGAAGTAACACCCCATTCATTATCTCCACAACTGCTTGGTCAAGGACCTAAAGATTTTACAATCTTTAGCTAATGATCCATCTATCACCATAAAAGAGGCCAATAAAGGCAGCAGCATAGTCATTCTTAACACAGCAGATCATGTTACAAAAATTAAACAACTCAACGAAACCACACACTATTTGAAAATTAAACAGGATCCAACCATATTGCCAAAATCACTAAAGATTACAGTACAAGAACCTCTAGTGTTGGGATATATTTCTAAACAAACTGAAACATTTATGTATTCCCACCTTACGATTCCTACTTTTTATGTTCTTGCCAAGATCCATAAGGGGATTCCTCCTCCAGGTCATCCTATTATCTCTGGCTTTGCCTCATTATTTGAACCCCTATCTCAATACAGAGACTTATTTCTTCACCTCTTTGTTCAAAATATGAAGTCATATCTCCGTGACACCAGAGACTTCATCAAGAAAGTAGAAGAAATGTTCTGCCCTCCTGGAACAACCTTAGTTACATTAGACGTGGGGTCATTATAGTCAAATATTCTCCATGAAGAAGCATGAGCTATTATTAGCACAATATTAGATCAAAGAAATACCACTTTTCCCCCAACTCGTTTTCTAATTGAATTAAGGGAGCTTATGGAAAAGAATTATTCTAGATTCAGGGAACAATTTTTCTTTCAAACTAAAGGGGTTGCCCTAGGGTGCTTTGCAGTCCCAGAAATTGCCAACTTATTCATGGAAGATTTTGAAACTAACTTTATTGACAACATTCTTAACCCCTACAACATATCGATGATTTGTTTCTATTGTTTGATGAAGAACTGGTGGTCAACAATTTTGTTCAATAGCTTAGCTTGGTTCATTCTAGTATTAAATTTACTAGAAAAACGAGTGTCCCTGAAATCAACTATCTTGACACTACAATGTACCTCTCCCAAGATAGACATCAGGTGGTTAGACCATTCTCTTAACCTACAGATATGAATATTACCTTGCATTTTCAATCTCATCATCCACTCGGCTTAGACAAAAGTCTTCCTTTTAGCCAATGGTTAAAGGTTAAATTAGTTTGGATTTTCAAAAAGGAGGAGGAAAAATGATAGAACACTGTCATGATAGGGGATATCCAACACATGTCTTACATGCAGCTTAGAATAGAGCTATCAATTTGGACCGCAACTATTGCACGATGCCAAGAAAGCACAGGGTAAGAGGATCTACCCGGGTTTGGAATATACAGCTTTGGTGGGCATTACCATGAAAGCTATGATATTTTGATATAGAGGATGAATGTTTCGTCCTAAGAAGTTCACTTTACCTACTGAGGAAGATGAGAGAATATATCAGCGAAACAGGGTTAATCATTATCCGGAATACCAGTCTATTTGATTGTGCTGAACTCAGTTCTGTGCAGGCTGTTTCAGTTTGTGACATTTATTAATGCATCTAATCTAATGCGAGTAGTATTTGCATGCACTTGTATTCTTGTCCACTCTATACAAGTTCCATTCATTTGGACACTGAAACTTCTTTGATACCTGCTTATGATATTTACTGATATACTCAATCTCATGCTTATAGGTATCTTGAACCTGTGTGCCATACGGATAATATGCTTATTACTAGATTATATAGTTAGACTTGGATAGTCACATTGTCACACAGTTGCACATTATACTTTATTACATACATTATTGTAGTCTTAGTATAGCGTTCTTGTTCTTTTTTTGCTAGTGGTTCCACTATATCTTTTATGCCGGTGTTCTGGTGGGTCTGAAGACTGTTTGAAGGTTATGTTTCCCCATCAGTTTTCTTATTCGCTTGGTGATTCCTTTGATGTATGGTAGAAATACCTTATCGGGGGGGGGGGGGGGGTTCTCAGCCCTGTGCTTTTCTCTCGATTTTATAGCTCTTCTGATTTTAGTTGTGGAGTAGCCATTTGCCTGCAGAGCTCAGTCTAGGTTTTGTTTCTTTTCAGATAGAGAGCTGAAAAACCAAGACCTTGACTACAAATGGGCAGGTACTGCTGGATGCTATCTCTTCTCTGAGGCTCAATATGAAGTATTCCCCAAAAGCTCTGTGTTGCCCATTATCTGAACCAACTTCCTAACCATAAACTCAGATGGGCATTCTCAAGAGCAAGATGCAATTCCTTTCCATCTTCTTTACTTCAAGCCCGGTTCTGAAACATCCCTCGGCATGATCGACACTGTTCTTTCTGCCCTACTTACACTGACTCCCTGGAACACATCTTGCTCTCCTGCCCTAAGTGTAACAGCTTTAGGCTGGACTTCTCTGCCTTAACCTCGGTTGGATTCTCAGATCTTCCTATCCTGCTCAACAATCCCAAGGCTGAAATAATGGAAATATTAGCCAAATGTTTGCTGCGCATTTTGAACTAGGTTCCCTTGGCTGCTGACCATATTACTTTTACTGTTCCCTACTGGGTTTACTCCTTACTCTCCCTGTGTTGTATATGCCTTTTATGCCAGACGCCTTTTATTGTCATTCATTTTTTGTAGGTTACTGCTGCTATAGTTTTAATAGTTGTAAGGTTTTGTATTGTTTTAATTGGGGCTATTCGATTTGTTTTATTGTCTTGTTATTTGCTGTTGTACACCGCCCTGAGCCCTTCAGGGGTAGGGCGGTTTATCAAATCGAGTAAGTAAGTAAGTAAGTAAGTAAGTAAGTAAGTAAGTAAGTAAGTAAGTAAGTAAGTAAGTAAGTAAGTAAATAAATAAATAAATAAATAAATGTCTCTGAATCTGAAATCTGCTTAGAGGAGGAAGAAACACTGGCTTTTCTATATCCTCTCTGAGGCTCAATATGGGGTAAAATATTGGGAAATCATTGACAGGCTATTCCCGGCTTCTTTTACAGCTGAATTATAGCCATTCACAGTCCTCATTTGGAGCATGGCCATCCAAGGAGGACAGAGAAGTTTTAGCACTCCGGCCTATGTAGTTTCACGGATCGGAAACTAGGTCCTTGTCTTTAAAAGGAAAAATATGCAAAAGATATTTACCCAGATTGTTTCCTGCAAAAAAGACTACAACTGGTTGGTTCAATTGATTAGCAAACCTGCAAAGGGATAGAAGAACTAAATTCCCTCACTACTCTCTGTGCTGCACATGGGAGAAAAGACTTGGGGAGACCCAGAATCTCCATGCTATTCTGTTTGACTCTAAATTATGGAGAAGGCTTTTGGTAGCCTTCAAAGTGTTTGAAGCTGAACTGTTCTAGACTTCTACATGGAAGTAGAATGGTTTCATTCCATTTTGATATCCAAACTTGAGTGGGTTTTTTTTGGGGGGGGGGGAGCATCCACACATTGTCCTCTAGTCATCTTTTTTCTGATTTGATGCACTTTTCCTGCAAACCGGGTTTTATGATCTTTTTGGAAAGATTGCAACCTTTGTAGGTTGTGTAGAAGGGAAGCTGTGTATATTTGAAGGTTGCATCCACACTGGCATCATTTTTCTTGCATCACCCCCCAACAGTCTCCATTCCTCCCATGCCTCTCGAGTGGCTTTACAAAATAGACGATTACTAGACTGCAACCATCCAGCAATACTATAATGAACCATTATTGCAATCTAATATAGATGTTAAGTCCCATCAAGTTGCTTCTAACATGGCAACCATATAAATTGATGATGTCGAATGTTATTAGTACTTGAAACGTTTACAAAACACAAAGAAAAGAAAAAGGTCAGAAATTAGAAGAAAGTACACTTAACATAAGGACTCCCAATTTCATCTACATCAAATGTAAACAGTAAACATTAATATCACTTGCTCTTTAGCCACATACTTAAAGGTCCAACCTAACAACCACTATGGATAATAAAAATACTTTTCTCTGTTAAGTCTTACAATAGCAATCCACTAATTTTCAAAACCACTATCATCGATTTACTTTTTTCAAGTAATCCACCAACGGTTTCCAATTGTCCAAAAAATTCACTAAACTTCTTTCTTTAAATAACAAAGTGAGTTTGGCCATCTCTGTCAACTCCAAAAAACTGATGATCTCCCATCACTTGCTCAGGTCTTGGAAACTGAGGGTAATTGCTTCCTTGATAGAGAGTCAATCTATCCCATGCTGGGTCTTCCTCTTTTCCTGCCGTCTTCAACTTTTCCTAGCATCACTGTTTTTTCCAGTGAATCTTATCTTCTCATGATGTGACCAAAGCATGGTAGCCTCAGTTTAGTCATTTTCGTTTTAGAGAGAGTTCAGACTTGATTTGATCTAGAACCCACATATTTGGGTTTTTTGGTGTCCACAGTACCCGTAAAGCTCTCCTCCAACACCACATTTCAAAGCAACCAGCTTTCTTTCTGCCAGCTTTCTTCACTGTCCAACTTTCACCCTCATACATAACAATAGGAAATGCTATAGTATAAATTATATTGGTCTTGGTCACCAGCAGTGGCGTAGCGCCAAGGGGGGTGCACACGCACCAGGCGTGTGCCCCTGCAGAGGCGTTCTGGGGGCATGGCAGGGGGCGGGATGGGGTGTTTCGAGGGCGGGGCATTCCAGTGGAGGACTGGGGCTTGGAGGGGCACAGGGTGCATGCGCACACCAGGTGCAGTTCCCCCTCACTCTGTCCCTGGTCACCAGTGACACATCCTTACACTTAAGGATCTTTTGTAAATCCTTCATAGTCTCAACCTCCTTCTTTCTCAATTGCAGTCTCCCTTTTGGTTGATGATGCAGCCAAGGAATAGATAATCTTTAACAATTTCAATTTCAAGATTATCGACCTTAAAGTTGTGTAACTTCTCAGTAGTCATTACTTTTGTCCTTGTGATGTTCAGCTGAAATCCTGCTTTAGCAATGTCTGTTTTAACCTTCATCAGCAGTTTGTTTCAAGTCTTCCCTATTTCTTGTCAATAATATGGTGTCATCTACTTATCTCAAATTATAAATGTTCCTTCCGCCTATTTTCACTCCAACTAAATATAACCCAGCTTTCCTTATATGTTCTGCCTATAGACTGAACAGACAGGGAGATAAAATACATCCTTCTCTGACACCTTTGCCAAATGGAAACCATTCTGTTTCTCCATGTACTGTCCTGACCGTAGCCTTTTGAACAGATTACAGGCTGTGCATCAAAACAATCAAATGATATGGCACACCCATTTCCTTTAAAACCAACTATAGCTGTTCATGATCCACTCAGTCAAGCGTTTTGTTGCAATCTATGAAACATAAAATGACCTTCTTCTGAAATCCTCTCACATGCTCCAGCAACCAGTACCTCTTCCTTTCCCAAATCAAGCTTGAACATCTAAGCAGTCTATCGCTGATTGGAAAAAAGCTGAAAAGCCCTATAATGGTGGTTGGGAAATAGCAGTTTTGGGTAGCCGAGGTAAAGAAAATGCAGGGAAAACTGTTGTGCAGTTGTTAAATTGCCACTGTGAATGCATCTACAATTATAGTGGCAACAAGAGCCACGTGAAGAATTGTCACCATGCAGAAGCAGCCTGTGTGAACCATTAGTCTTATCCAGAGCAGCAATTTAACATCTCTGGATGTACTCAGAGGTAAAATTTTAAAAAAAACTTTCACCCTTTTCATTACTTATTGGAATTTTCTTTTAAAGGCAGACACCGCATGATGGAATTTATGTAGAAAAGCACTGAAAATGTCTGGAATGTATCCAGGTTCCTATGGTGTTAAGACTCTCACCAGTAGGATAATTATGGCTGTAAGTCTGCACTAGCAATCTCTCCACCTTAGATCTCATCCAAAAGAAAGCCCTCTGGCAGCTCATCACTCTCACTGCCGTAATGAGATGCTCACTAGTTAAACCATTTTTATAGCATGAAAACTTTCTGGGTTACAGAATGCTACTAACATTTTTAGATACTATCAGAGGGTCAGTGCGGAGTGATTTTTGTAGGAAATATACTGCTTTTGTGAACCCTGGGAATCTCACATATTAATCTAAAAACTGCTTCTGCCTAGGTTGGAGAAAGAGGAGAAAAGGGAGGCATATATAGAAACTTCGGGTAAAACCAGAATGCAGCTTTATTGTCAGTCATTGTTTTTATTAGCCTGTGTAAGCTGCCTATGTAACCCCCATGCCCAGAATGGGTTGGCCCAGAATGGGTTGACCCAGTAAGGGGTGGAGACTCGGAGCAGCAGAGAGGCTGAAAGAGCTCTTTTGCAGAAGAACAAGGCTACCAGACTCGGACCTTGATTTCTATAAGCCCTTAACACCTTGTTAAGGTAATTTCAATATTGTTGGGAACTACTGGGAAGGTAGTTGTTGTTTTTGCTATGTTGTAAATGTTGGAGTTTATTGTTTCAGGGTTTTCTTTTGTGGTTGTAATGGGTGAGAGTTCTCCTGGAGACCTTCATCATGTTGCAACCTGTTCATCAAGCCCTTGGAGTCTTCAGGAGCCAGCCAACTTGCAAAGGAGAATTTGGACTTGGCAATATCAGTAGACTGTAAATAGAAGGACTTGAAATGCAACCTGAACAGGACCTTGAATTGTAACGTTAAATGTTGATGTTTTAAAAGTGTTAATTGTAAAGAAAAGTAAACCATTTTGTTGTTTAAATTTGGTTCTTTGCAACTCCTTCCAAGTACTGCCCCACAGAACCCACAAGCTGAGGTTACACCTACAGGAGCCGCGTGGCATAGTGGTTAAGTGCTTACACTGCCACTCACACGGTCAGGAGTTCGAGCCCCCTGTGGGTGAGATATCCTGGCTGCTGGCTCATGGTCAACTCAGCCATCCATCCATTTCTTGGTCGGTAAATGAGTACCTAGCTCCGTGGTGGCGAACCTTTGGCACTCCAGATGTTATGGACTACAATTCCCATCAGCCCGTGCCAGCATGGCCAATTGGCCATGCTGGCACGGGCTGATGGGAATTGTAGTCCATAACATCTGGAGTGCCAAAGGTTCGCCACCACTGATAGCTCATAGCTAGGGGGTAAAGAATAGCCAGGGAAAGCAATGGCAAACTACCCCACAAAAGAGGCTTGCCTATGAAATCACTGCTTGCAGTGGTACCCCAGGGTCAGACATGACTGAAGGGGAAACTTTAAGCCGCCTAGAGATGCAAGTACGAGGCTGGGTATACATTATTTTATAAATAAATACATTTTAAAAACCCAGCAGCTCTTGGCAAACTGCAGTGATCCACACATTGTAAGATCCCTACTTACGTGCCAGGAATTATAAGGGGAAAAGAACGGCCCATGTCTATACTAGACGAAAAAATTCATGATTGTTTCCCATAATTATTAGTGGGGATGCTCGTGTGACTTTCTCATGCAACTCCCCAAGGCTCTTTAAAATGGTCCTTCCTGAAAGTTTATCAAGGTTTTCTCTCATGTCCCTCACCAATGTCTGTCCAAACAAAAAAAGCAAGAGGCACAAATGGCCACACTTGGCCCACATCAACCTCAAGCAATAATACACCTTTTCCTGGCGGCAGCATTAGTCACAGCAATGGGAATATCATTTGATCTCTCCACTAGCTTTTGTTATGACCTTTCTCAGGGTTGGATTAAGTCCGACTGATGCCATAAACACAACCTAACCTTGGTGCCCCGACTCTTCCATTTGCAAGATTCCTAATTTAGTTTACTTGCAGGTTAGTCTGACCAGATTTCACAATGTATTTTCCGCTTAAATCAAGGCTCCCCAGAATAACAGAACAAAATGACCATATGTTAAGTTACTCTCTCTGTCATATATACTTTATATACTCGCGTATAAGTCTACTTTTTCAGCACATTTTTTGTGCTGGAAAAGCCCCCCTCGACTGATACGCGAGTGAGGGTCCCACTTAATTCTTGCATGGCGTTCCCCCTCTCCCGTCTTTGCTCTCTCCTGCCTTCTTCTCTGCCTCCCCCCTTTCAGCTGCTTTCTCTGGCTCTGTCTTCTTCTCGGTGGTGGCCGGCCCCTGGGTGAGCTGGGCAAGCTGCGGGATGGAGAAGCCGGTGGCAGAGACCTTGGGATTGGTGAAATGGGGAGTCAGTGGCAGAGACCCCCAAATAGCGCTCGATCTATTTTTATTTTTGAAATTTACCAGTAGCTGCTGCATTTCCCACCTTATACTTGAGTCAATAAGTTTCTTCAGTTTTTTGTGGTAAAATTAGGTGCCTCGACTTATATTCGGGTCAACTTATACACAATTATATATGGTACAGATTTCACATACACCCTTGTTTAGACATGGTAAATTTTTTTGTGGTGGTTGTGGTGCCCTTTTTTACTTTCTGTGGTGCCCCCTTTCCCCTTGGTGGTCTAAGCGCATGTTTAATTTGCTCATTAATCCAGGGTTGCCCCTTCTATACTACTGATAAAACAGATACACATTTAGTGAGATACATACCATTCCAAGCTCTCTCTATTATAGATATATTTTTTAATCCCTCAAATTTCTTATTCCATCCCCTCCATAAAGGACTCTACTCAGGACCATTCTATCCACAAAGGACTCAACTTAAGACTCTACTCAGTTACCATTTTGGTTTTTAAATGAAAGTTTTCTAATTTTTTTCCTAGCACCAAATTTCCTTTAGCTTAAACATTATGCTAGAAAGCTATTACATTTGTTTTGACACTTCAGGCAGAAAGGTCAAAATAATGTCTCCCTGTTGTCTGAAACACAGTCTTTCAAAAAATATAGTTACTATTATTACACACACACACACACTCTCTCTCTCTCTCTCTCTTTCTCTCTCTGACCTTTTGTACTGTGGGCTAAGTAAACGTAGTGGTGAAAACACAGAAGTTAAATTGCATTCAAATTTATGAGTTTTCTGTTTTATGTGATCGCTGGGCTCAGCCATCTATGTATAATACTGGAAAGCAGTTAACGAAAAACCAGGCTACGCTGGGAATACACACAATTCATCACAGAGATAAGGAAGATGAATGTCCTACATATTCACGATTTCTAGACCCACTCAAATTCATCCTGACTTTATAAGGTAGTTTTTAAAAATTTAAGCAGCAATTTTAACAGAGACTGATGTATGCTTTAACAATTCCCAGAGTATCTATAGTCAAGGGCAGCACTGATGACACAGCAATAACACAAGGACTGCTTCATACTTTACAAAGAAGACCTAACAGCTGTGTACACCTTAGAGTTTACTGACGTTCATAGCAGCCTAGCTTGTAGCAGATCGGCTGGTGACTTTAGGGACAGAAGAGGAATATGAGGGACACCAGTTCCCCAGATAAGGAATTATCTTTGCTCCAATTGGCCAGAGTTATGGAAGCCCTGTTCATTGGCTTCTACAACTAGATGGTCTTTGTGTTGCTTCCCCTTTATTTGGTCCTCACTTGCACTGGAACTGTTTGATCCTATAGATGTGTCTCTCTTGCATGGGCAAACACTGGAGTACACATAGCAATCAGATTTGTTGTTGAAAAGTATATTCTTATGACCAATAAATGGGTGGTGTTGTGAAACAGAAATCCTGTGCTACCAGATACATTCTCTTACAACAGAACCCTATGAATTTTTATTCAGAAATAAGTTGAGTTGAATGGGACTTACAAGTACATTTGTATAGAGTTGTAGTTTAGAAGAAGAAAAAGAGTTTGGATTTATATCCCCCCTTTCTCTCCTGCAGGAGACTCAAAGGGGCTTACAAACTCCTTGCCCTTCCCCCCTCACAACAAACACCCTGTGAGGTAGGTGGGGCTGAGAGAGCTCCGAGAAGCTGTGACTAGCCCACGGTCACCCAGCTGGCGTGTGTGGGAGTGTACAGGCTAATCTGAATTCCCCAGATAAGCCTCCACAGCTCAAGCGGCAGAGCGGGTAATCAAACCCGGTTCCTCCAGATTGGATACACGAGCTCTTAACCTCCTACGCCACTGCTGCTCACCACTACGCCATTGCTGCTCATGGGCAGTGCTTAGCAGCATGAGTCCTCGCCCCAGCCCGCTTCCAGAAGGCTTCGTTGGAGTGCGGTGGACAGTACCCGGGAGGAGGAAGGAGGAAGTACTAAATACTGTTTAGTACTTCCTTTTCTAGCTGATGACACAAGGATTATCAGCCTTGGGAGATAAAGCATGAGTGTTGAAAGACTAATGGCACACAGTAGCATACACAGACACAGTTTTTAATCTGACTTCAGTTCCAGCGGATTGTTAGAGTAACCACCTCAGTTACCCCATTCTAGGGATACCCTTTATTTTGGCGTCACCCTTCCATTCTAGTGTGTATGAGGAGCAGACAAAACCAAATGGCTCTTGCTAATTTATTGCACCTCCTCATTTAATGTACTATTTATTGGCCTCCAGGGTGATTTCTCAAAATGGAACCAATGTCTCTGAAAGTTCCATGGCATCATAGCAAAAACTACTATGACAGTACAAGATTAATAGTCGGGGTCGGGTCCCATTACCATCACCTTTTTTTTAAGGTGATATAACAGAAGGGTGTTTCGCATATAAATCTTGGCTACCACATCCTGCTCCAATGAAGTCATAATCTGACATCTTCATAGCAGCACAGCTGACTAAATACTGCATTTATACAACAAGAACTGCTATTCTGTTCTTCAGACTAGGCTCACAGAAGCATGGGAGGACATATTTCTAGGGAGAACTTTGGGAAAGGATTTTGCTTTTCATTGCTAGACTACGGAGTCTAGCAATGAGCATTTTAAAAAGTACCATAATTTAATAATTTAGTAGCATTGCTGCCATTTGTCGATTCTGCACAGCAATTATATAATGGGTTGCAGTTGCTATGAAGGAACCCGTTTTCCTTTTTCTGTTCACATGTGTGCCATGCAGGCAACGATTGATGAATAAAGTTTGTTTTGTCTTGTGTCTGGGGGTGGCCCGGAGGCCCTTTCCCGGACTTGATAGGGTGACGATCCCCTCCCCTGTCCGGACGACCCAGGCGGCTCGTCGTGTGGCCCGTCGGAAGATGCAGCGGTGCCCGGCGTGGCCTCCGCCTCGGGGCGATGAACAGGCCACGCAGACGATGGTAGCACGGGTCTCGGCCCCGGCCCCTGTTTCAGGAGGCTGGGTGCGACAGGGGCGGGACACCGAAACGAGGGAGGAGGAAGGACATGTGCGGCAGCTGGCTGGCGGTGGCGCAAAAGTGAGACTGGAGGGCGGTAGCAGGGGCGCCCCAGAAGGCTGTGTGGGGGATTTAAGGAGGGGTGTGGCAGGCAAGCGAGGAGTTGAGCCGAGGGAAGGAGCTGGAGAGGGTGGAAGGGAGAGGGAGAAGAGGAGAATGGAGAGTCAGACAGAAGAGAGCGAGAGGCAGAAAGCAGTAAAGAAAACACAGAGGGAGAGAAAATGGAAGAAAGGACAGAAAGCAGGAGAAAAGGCATAACAAAGGAAGGAGATCAGAGCAAGGAGCAGACAGAGCCAGAGAATTGGTAGAAAATTTCAGAGGGAGGAAAAGCAGGGGAAGTGTCAGCCAACTGGCTGAGGGGAATAGCTGCAGAGGAAAAAGAAAGCTGAGGCCAGGCCACTGAGAAAGGGGAAGTCTGAGGAACGAGGAAGCTTGAACCTGGGGCAGGACTACCAGCACCCTGTGGCTAAAATCTCTAACATTTTCACGGCCCCCTATGACTGGGGCCACAGACGGGGAGAACATCATCCCGGAAAGGAAAGATGGGACGGTTGGCCAGGCCCAGCCCCTGGCAGGGGAGGGAGAATGCCACATCTGGCAATCCCACAGACATATTCTTTCTCCTTTTTTGTTTTGAGGGGGATGTCTGTGAAGCTATTGTGACACAATTAGGGAAGCTGAAATATGCGCATATTTGCGTTGCCATAGCTTCACAGACATCCCTCTCAAAACAAAAAAAGGAAAAGCAATAAGTGTGTGGGATTGCTAGGCAAAAGAAACTTTATTCATATACTTTTTACAGTGAAATGGCATGCAGATGAGCTGCAAGGAGAGGAAAGCCATGGAAAACCTTCACCAACGGCAGAGGGACAGAGGTCTGCGGCAGCACACAAAATGGCGGGCACAACTGTGTAACTGACAAGAGCTCCATGCAGCAGGCAGGGAAAAAAGATCTATTTTGGCTGGCAACGCTTGTGATCTTGGTGCTGTGGGAACACAAAATGCCAAAACGGATCTTTTCTGCTGTGTGAAAATCACCAATGTGAGGACAGTTGAAGTCACACCATATTATAACATTTTGCCCTTCAGTTGCCTCCCTTATTTCATTCTTCATCTTGAAATCAGAAATATGGTTCTGATGGAGACATCCGGGAATATGGCACTTCACTCCGGTTGAGCCTCTGGGAGCTCCTGGCCATTCTTGCTGAAGGAACAATTTTGCTGGCTTTTTCTCAGTTCTTGCCTCCTCAAACTCTGGGCCCCTAAAATTTGACAGGTGGGATAGAAAGGGCTTGATACAGACCCACTAGTTCTGAGATAATCAGGATCAGCAACTCTGTGGGAGCTTTGAGCTTCCAGAGGTAGCCTTCCCCACCCCACCTCCCATTTTTTCTATTTTTCCAGTTCTAGAACATAAGAACAAGCCAGCTGGATCAGACCAAAGTCCATCTAGTCCAGCTCTCTGCTACTCGCAGTGGCCCACCAGGTGCCTTGGGGAGCTCACATGTAGGATGTGAACGCAATGGCCTTCTGCGGCTGTTGCTCCCGAGCACCTGGTCTGTTAAGGCATTTGCAATCTCAGATCAAGGAGGATCAAGATTGGGAGCCATAAATTGACTTCTCCTCCATAAATCTGTCCAAGCCCCTTTTAAAGCTATCCAGGTTAGTGGCCATCACCACCTCCTGTGGCAGCATATTCCAAACACCAATCACACGTTGCGTGAAGAAGTGTTTCCTTTTATTAGGCCTAATTCTTCCCCCCAGCATTTTCAATGAATGCCCCCTGGTTCTAGTATTGTGAGGAAAGAGAAAAAATTTCTCTCTGTCAACATTTTCTACCCCATGCATAATTTTGTAGACTTCAATCCTGTATCCCCTCAGCCGCCTCCTCTCCAAACTAAAGAGTCCCAAGCGCTGCAGCCTCTCTCCTCTGTAGAGGAAGGTGCTCCAGTCCCTCAATCATCCTTGTTGCCCTTCTCTGCACTTTTTTCTATCTCCTCAATATCCTTTTTGAGATGCTGTGACAGAACTGGACACAGTACTCAAGTCGCGGTCCTTTCACTGCTTTATATAAGGGCATGACAATCTTTTGCAGTTTATTATCAATTCCTTTTAATGATCCCCAGCATAGAGTTTGCCTTTTCACAGCTGCCATTACATTGAGTTGTGACATTCCCATGGAACTATCAACTAAGACGCCTAAATCCCTTTCCTGGTCTGTGACTGATAGCACTGACCCCTGTAGCGTGTATGTGAAGTTTGGATTTTTTGCCCCTATGTGCATCACTTTACATTTTGCTACATTGAACTGCATTTGCCATTTCTGAGCCCACTCACCTAATTTATCAAGGTCCGATTGGAGCTCTTCGCAATCCTTTGTGGTTCTCACCACCCTACATAATTTGGTAGTTCTTCTTCTTCTCCTCCTCCTCCTCCTCCTCCTCTTATGTTTATGTTTACTCACTTTTTAATTCCTTTAATCTTTCTTCCTTTTCTGTAAATTTTGTTGGCAAAATAATTTTTAAAAAAAGGAATATGGTTTTGATCAGGTAGAACTTTTTAAACTAACCCTTAGGTATATTATCTCCTAAATTATGGCAAAAACCAGGAACATACCTGTGGTGAAGAAATGTAAGTTAGCGGGGAGAAGCTAAAAAAAAACTTAGTTAGATTTTCATTAGTTCTAAGATGGTACAAAATTATTCCAGCAGGGAAATCTCATTGTTTCTGGGATAAATTTGTAATTCAACTGCTTTGTTGCTCAAGGAAATGATAAAAGGTAATTAAATTTCCTTCGGGGATACCATGTACCAGACTACAGTGACAACGGCCTTAAAGGGCAACTATGAGAGCCAGTAACTTTGAGTTTCTGAAAGAAAAGTGCATCGGGAGGTCTAGGTCAAGTTAATTAAGCGGGTGCCCCTCTGTGTTGCATTGTGCCCACAGCCAATAATAAAGACAGCCCTCTTGTTCGAACTAGCTATGAATTTCATTAGCTTCCTGTTCAAAATCATGACATCTAAATTAATTCTGCATTCTTCATTAAAAAGTAAAAGGAAACCTTTATATCTGCTAGAGATAATGGGGATATAGAACAAATGTTTCTTTGTTAAGGTTGTGTCAAAACTAACTTTAAAATATGAGTTTCAGCATTATAAACTAGTTTACAGTCCTTCTACTTACACTGCACCAGCAAGACCCTCACCATTGACCTGGCTAGACCAGCTGTTCTCTCCAATTTTATACCCTCAACAGTCATTCCGCTTGGCCATTACAGAGCTATTACATAAGTTTTCTACGGATCAATATCTAAGGGGTTTGCTCCTCCCTCTAACAATAATTCAAGTAACATAGGAGCAATAAGCTATGAGAATGTTGTCTGCAGCTACATGAGAGAAAAAAGGTGGGTGCGCTCTCCACAATGGACCTCTTCCATGTGTCGTGTGGCATAAGCCATTCCCAAAAATGGGCCTCCCTGGGAGAGAAAAGTATTTTCTCCTTCCCTCCCAGACCCTGTGCCACCGACTCCCTCTTTGGATTGCCACTCCCAGCTGAAACTCTACTACTGCCCTCCCCGCTTTGGACTGGGCTGATTGTGTAGCTCTAGGGCAGCCATTCTCAACCAGGGTTCCCTGGTACCCTGGGGTGCCGTGAGCATGTCCCAGGGGTACCGCGGCAACTCTACCGCCCCCCCTCATTTTTGTGGTGTCTCCCACCGGCGCCAGCAAGGACATGGAGCTGGCCCATGGGGCAGGGCCTGCCACAAGGTCAGCAGCAACCACCACCCCCAGTGCTACCCTTCACCCTGGGAGGTGAAGGTGGGGTGTGTGGCAAGCGGGGGCAATGGGAGGAGAAGGTGGAGGGTGGCGGCAGGGGTACCGTGAGATATGAAGAGTGAGGTCAAGGGTACCCTGACCTCGAAAAGGTTGGGAAACACTGCTCTAGGGATTGCTGGAAACTCTACACAAGGGTGAACCTACCTAAAATAGCATTCAGGGCAAGCCCAGGTCCTATGCACCCTACCCAGCTGAAGGCCAGCAAGCCGTTCACAATCGTCACACGATCTCCAGCCCCTCACCCAAGCTCCGTGTGGAGGGGCCTTAAAGCTGGATTCAATCCTGGCCCCACCCAGGCTTGCACTACAGTTGCTCTGCAGCCTCTAGCTCAGGGGTGGCGAACCTATGGCACGGGTGCCAGAGGTGGCACTCAGAGCCCTCTCTGTCGGCACGCACAAACAGAGTCCCCCCCACATCTAGTCTGGCCTGGGCCCAGTGGTGGGATCCAAAAATTTTAGTAACAGGTTCCCATGGTGGTGGGATTCAAACAGTAGCGTAGCGCCAATGGGGCTGGGCGGGGCACAACGGGGGCATGGCCGGGCATTCCGGGGGCGGGGCATTAATAATTTCTCTGTTACTGTAAAAAACTCTTACTGTAAAAGAAAGTTCCTAATTTCCAGCTGGTATCTTTCTGTCCATAATTTAAACTCATTATAGCAAGTCCTATCATCTACTGCCAACAGAAACAACTACTTCTCCTCTAATTGACTGCCTGTCAAATACTTAATACTTTCAAATACTTAATTTTGTTTCTAGAAATCAAAAGAAGGATACTTTCCTTAAACAAGGAACTTTACCATATTTCTAAAACATGTTTTAAAAACAGCCCAACAGGGAGAATTATCCCGTTTTCTACCTTCGCTAACCAGCCACATAGGAAACAACAGGACTTTATGATTTTTGGACCTAATGGAATTTCTAATAGAAAAGCAGACCCAATTAGTAACCCCCCCTCGGCACACACAAATAATTAGTAACCCACTCTCGGGAACTGGTGAGAACCTGCTGGATCCCACCTCTGCCTGGGCCTCTGGGCTCGATTACTAGCATTAAACCTAAGACCTAGTTTTAGGGAAGCAGTGTAGGTAACCCTGTTAAGCGCTGTTAAACCCCACTGATTTTCATGCAAAGAACTAAAGTGTGATCCTTTATCTGGGAGTAAGCTTGGTTGCTGGCAATGCGGCTTGCTTCTCAGTAAACCCTCCTAGGGTCGTGATTCACCCGTTGGAAGAGTTGCATGGTTGCTTCAAAGCAAAGCCACCACCTACCACCAAGCTTACTCCCGAGTAACACATGCCTTGGAGCCAACCGTTTTTTCTAAACTAAAACCTCAGTATCCAGGTTAAATTGCCATGTCGGCACTTTGTGATAAATAAGTGGGTTTTGGGTTGCAATTTCGGCACTTGGTCTGGAAAAGGTTTGCTAATCACTGCTCTAGCTTTTATACGGTTGGCTCTTCCCGCAAGCTCCAAGGCTGGCCTTAGCTGGGTTCAAACAGGCTTTTGCTGCTCTCATCTCTACGTGGAGATTGGGTGTGGCACACCTAACCTCCACATGGAGATGGGGGACAGCCAGCCCAGCTGACCCTGTTTGCAGTCTCCACATGGAGATTGTGAAAGGGGTGAGCTGCACTTGCTGGCTTTCAACTGCACTCCTGAACAGGGAGTTCCCGACCAGGATGCAGTTGGGGTGCAGGGCAGGGCAGGGCAGTTGATGTGCCCCCAGAAACAAAATGCGCCCCCAGAAGCAAAATGCGCCCCCAGAAACCCCCTGTAAGTCTGCTACTGAATCTAAAGTTAAACCCATACTCCCACCCATTCTACCCACAGATGTCACCAGTTGCTAGGAACTGCCCTGCAACCCTAACCCTACATCCTGTTCTTCCTTTTTTTTTTTAAAGCCAAGAGATGAATGTGCAGGTCTGATTTGGATCTGTGTAAAGATTTAAAGATCTGCACAGATATCTGAGGTCAACACGCCGTAAAGCAGAACGAATCGCTAAAGAAAGGACTGTGATTTGTACATCTGTATGCGGAACGGGGTTTCATCTGCTTCGATTTTCTTTTCTGAATCACAAAGTTGGCTTTGTACATCAGAAACAAACATTTTAGATGCTATGCGTTTCACAACACGCATTATTTGCAAATTTAAAATTCTCCACGAGTTCACGTTTTCCGGAGTGCCGTCTCCCCCTAAGCTTCTCAATTCTGTTAACAATCTTTCACCACTGACTGTCCCTTAGCCTGCCAGTTTGCACATTATGTTCTACACAACAGTATTTTTGTTAACTTTTTCCCCCTTTTATATCTACAGCTGTTGGATCAGATGGTA
This sequence comes from Sphaerodactylus townsendi, assembly GCF_021028975.2. NCBI lineage: Eukaryota > Metazoa > Chordata > Lepidosauria > Squamata > Sphaerodactylidae > Sphaerodactylus > Sphaerodactylus townsendi. Next base: position 170,135,285 of record NC_059425.1, on the reverse strand, counting down.
AACTACGTTGATTTGATGGTGAAAGAAGATGTTATCTCCAAGGATTCGTTGTGTTACTCCGGAATTATTTCATGAATTTGTTGTGAACCGAATGAGTTTTTACACCCTGTTGGGAAAGACCTAAGCCTTTTTTTTGGGTGGCGAAGGTTCCTTTACACAAATTGAGCACTTCTGCAATAGATTGATTCAACTATCCCTAACACTGATTTTCAAAGGCAGCCAAGAGGCGTTGATACAGTCACTCCAGCAACATATCCATACTTGTAGCTATGCTACAGTTATAATTGTTTGGGAACCACCTTATCAAATAAACATTGGTTTTTTTCTGCACAAGATACTTCAGTGTTTTCAGACTGGAAATAAAATGTTTCCTCCATGGTATTCCACACTGTCCGCTTGGTTTTTGAAACATTTCCAAAACACTTTTTTCTGTTGTTTTTGAAAACCCTTTCACAACGTTTCTTTTCACTGAAACGTTTTGGAGCCACCTTCCCTCATAGTGCAGTCATATTTAAAACGTTTTATCTTTCTTGCTGGCTGTTTTCCACATCTCTGTGTCATTTCCCAATTTCCTCTCAGCGCCATTTTTGGGTGTCCCTGACTTCACTCCTTCCCCCCTTGCCTTTATTTTCATCATTTCACGTTTTTGGATTTTTTTTGCTGTTTGCTTGAATCAACAAAGCATCAATTAAACGGCGCTACAGAACACTGAAGCAATGAATCAATGAAGCCAAGATGGAGGAATGCGCACACGAACCATGTCCCTGGAGAATAGTGGATGACTGTGAAGGTGCTGTCACAATAGGAGCCATTGGAATCAATGATGCATCAATGAATCAACAAATAAGCAAAACACTAAAAATAAAAAATCCCTCATGGTGGCTATGAAACATTTGGAGGAGGTGAGTGTGAACAAACATCATGATAAAGGGCGGGATTGAAAACATTCTGTAAACGTTCTTGATGACTTGAGCGGAAAAGGCCATAGTAATTCTTCTATGAGGATGACAGAAGGGACTTTAAACATTAGCTACGAGGTAGCTTTCCCATGGATAGAATGATATTTAAATAACCCCGCAAAGCTCTTGTTCCCCCCTATACTTTGGGATCACACCCCAGAAATTCAGCCCTGCTGTATATTTAGAACAGCTTGTCAACTATAAGTGTAGATGGGTCATGACCAGAGCAAGGTGCAACTCATTCCCTTCAGTCTACCTTCAAGGTCGTTTCCTTAACATCCCACGAAGTGAGCGTTGTTGTCGGTACTGTCCCTACACTATGGACTCAATTCCTCATATCCTGCTTTACTGTTCATGGTATAATGAACACAGAACACAGAAAAACAAGACATCCCCTGAAAATAAGACATAGCGCATCTTTGGGAGCAAAAATTAATATAAGACACTGTCTTATATTCGGGGAAACACGGTAGGGTCGTGATCCACCACCACCGGCTGCCGGCATTCACCACCAAACTTACTCCCGAGTAACGCACGTCTCAGAGCCAACCATTTTTTCTAAACTAAAACTTCAGTATTCAGATTAAATTGCCGTGTTGGTACTTTGCGATAAATAAGTGGGTTTGGGGTTGCAATTTGGGCACTCTGTCTCAAAAAGGTTCGCCATCACTGGTATATAGGCTGGTGGGAGGGAAGGAGAGAAGTAAGCAGGAAAAAGATAAAGGCTATGGGGCTTTTAGGGAATGGACAAAGGGAACAGGAAAACATGACACCCAGCTGGTTGTGGTGGATTTTCCAGGCTGTGTGGCCGTGGTCTGGTAAATCTTGTTCCTAATGTTTCGCCTGCATCTGTGGCTGGCATCTTCAGAGGTGTATCACAGAGAGAAGTCTGTTACGCACTGTGTGTAGTCCCTTCTCATTAGACATGGTGTGTAACAGACTTCCCTCTGTGGGCTACCTCTGAATACCAACCACAAACTCTGGCAGCAGATGAGGAGTACTAAGATCTACCAGACCACGGCCAGAAAGCCTGGAAAACCCACCACAACCAGTTGAATCCGGATGCAAAAGCCTTCGCCAATACATGACACCCAGCCCTTGCAAGTACTTGTGGGCTCCTACTGGTTCTTTTTCTGTTAATTTTCATGGCAAAAACATGCTTCTGGTAAAGGAATATGGTTCCAAGAGTGGAAAGATACTGAAGATTTTATAGAAGAAGAGGAAGTATGGAAATAAGCACAAAGACTGTAAACACAGAGAGTCAAACATTTTCTTGCATGCCAAATGTATCAAATAATGCTGGTGGGGATTAGAAAAGATTTAGACAGGCATTATAACTGTTTATAACAGTAAGCCAAGCTAATGATCTGTCAGATACATAAGCAGTTTTTCTAAATACTTCTAGGACAGAAGTTATCCATGCTTTCACTAACTTAAGTATGACAAGTAAACACTGACAGTGAGTAACTAGCTACTAGATTTGAAACCTTCAATCCTTATGGAGTTGGTCTTTGTGTAAACAAAGCATGTGTGAGGAGGCCGAACTGCACAAACCCAACTATCATGCACTGGAAATACTATTTCCACAGCAGCCTATGCTTTTAGGATTTGCATATCATCTAGACAATGCAGTGTTCAGACTGAGCATTTGGAGAATAAACAGAGTCAGCAAACTGATTGTGGTGGGTTTTCTGGGCAGCATGGCTGTGGTCTGGTAGATCTTGTTCCTAACATTTTGCCTGCATCAGTGACTGGCATCTTCAGAGATGTATCACAGAGAGAAGCCTGTTACACACTGTGTCTAGCGAGAAGGGATAGTTTAGTGGGGTATATATTGTCCATGTCCCATGGTGGGGAACGGATTAGTAAGTGTTTGGGTGGAACTTGCTATGTAAAGGTGTGGTTGAGTGAACATAAGAACAAGCCAGCTGGATCAGACCAGAGTCCATCTAGTCCAGCACTCTGCTACTCGCAGTGGCCCACCAGGCATTTTAAGTGCATTGTATTGCAGGTGGGGTTATCAGTCCATTTACATTTGTAATCGCATTTGCATTCCCTGCAGCAGCAGCAGTATTGGTGAATGCAAATCCTGTGTTTGGGTAGAGTCCATTGTCCATGATTTTGGCCTTTGATTCTGGTATTTTTAAGTACTGGCAGCCAAGCTTTGTTAATTCTCAGAGTCTCTTCTTTCTTGTTGGAGTTTTGGTGTTTGTGAATTTCAATTGGCTCCCTGTGTAGTCTGTAGTCAGTAAAGATCAGCGTAGATATGATTCCACATGCTCCTGTGATGGACTGCAGAGGAAAAGTTAATTTAAAAGTGCAGATCTGTCAGAGGAATTATTGTTTACGCTTAGGCACCTTCCGCACATGCAGAATAATGCACTCTCAATCCACTTTCACAATTGTTTGCAAGTGGATTTTGCTAGTTCGAACAGTAAAATCCAGCTGCAAAGTGCATTGAAAGTGGATTAAAAGTGCACTATTCTGCATGTGCAGAAGGGACCTCAGAGTGAGGCACAGAAGATCTTAGGAACAGGAGAAGCCACCTGATTAGTTGTTGCATTCTGCACTCTGGCTAGCTATAGGACAGTGGTGGCGAACCTTTGGCACTCCAGATGTTATGGACTACAATTCCCATCAGCCCCTTCCAGCATGGCCAATTGGCCATGCTGGGCGAACTGATAGTGTATGGCAGCTATAAGGAGTGCTCCGCCACCACGCTATAGGACTATGAAGAGCCAGCTTGGTGAAGTGATTTGCGTTGGAATAGGAGCTGTGAGATCAAGGTTCGATTTTCCGCTATGTCGTGGAAGCTTGGTGGGTGCCCTTGGGCCCGTCACTCATGCTCAGCCTATCCTACTTCACAGGGCGGTTGTGAAGGTAACATGGAGGAGAGGAGAACACTGTAAGCTGTTCCAAGGTGGGGTATAAACAAAGCTCACCACCATAGTCAAGTTTTAAAATAAAAACAAGCAGTCTCAAGGGAAAGTGAGATAAAATAAAAGCTTTCCTCTTTCTTAGGTTTTTACTCCTGACATGTGAATTCATTGTAAGACACGGAAAGACACAGAAAGGCCTGGAAGATTTTGCTCTTCATTTTGATGAATATGTGAGTAAGGTAGTTTGAAATGCTTTTTATCAGTATCATTTGTCAATGTTGAACCATATTTTTGTAATTTCCATACTTGACCCCTACAAAACAAGGTATCGGGAGTACCCCTTGAACATTATTTTGAAGTGGTTGTAGTGGGTTTTCCGGGCTGTGTGGCCTTGGTCTGGAGGATCTTGTTCCTAACATTTCGCCTTTGTTTGTGTGTAACAGTGGCGTAGGAGGTTAAGAGCTTGTGTATCTAATCTGGAGGAACCGGGTTTGATTCCCCGCTCTGCCGCCTGAGCTGTGGAGGCTTATCTGGGGAATTTAGATTAGCCTGTACCTCCCACACACGCCAGCTGGGTGACCTTGGGCTAGTCACAGCTTTTTAGAGCTCTCTCAGCCCCACCCACCTCACAGGGTGTTTGTTGTGAGGGGGGAAGGGCAAGGAGATTGTAAGCCCCTTTGATTCTCCTGCAGGAGAGAAAGGGGGGATATAAATCCAAACTCCTCCTCCTCCTCCTCCTCCTCTTCTTCTTCTTCTTCTTCTTCTTCTTCTTCTTCTTCTTCTTCTTCTTCTAACAGACTTTCCTCTGTAATACACCTCTGAAGATGCCAGCCACAGATGCAGGTGAAACGTTAGGAACAAGATCCACCAGACCACGGCCACACAGCCCGGAAAACCCATGACAACCAGTTGAATCCGGCCGTGAAAGCCTTTGACAATACATTATTTTGAAGCTTCAGTTAGTGACATGCACAGGCACATTTTTCTATGAATAAGGGAAAGATGAGTGTTTTGTACCAATATGAGAAAAATGAGTATTTTCTAGCTCCTATATGCATGAACAGAAAACTGGATTTTTGAAGCTATGAATTTGTGTTTAACAAAGCTGCATGGGCACGTAAAATATTCTAATTATAACTGCATGTACTGTGGATAGTGGGCAGTGTATGCTCCCATTATGCGTAGTTGGTGTGCTAAAAATAAATGGCTGAAAATGGCCAACATCTTTATATGTTGTATTATTACATTTTTTGTAAGTGGCCCTGAACATGGGAGTAATGTCATAGAAATACATAAAAAGGAAACGATCTGTGTCCATTTTTGAAAACACAGTGATACGCCCACTCAAAACGGAATAAGGGGCTTGCATGGATCCTTTCTGTTTCTTTTTAAAATCCATGTTAACTCCCAGGGCATTTATGTTCCCTTCTCCATAAACAGTTTGATTTTCTTGTTCTTGTACCTGCTGTTACGCCAAGCCACGCATGTTCAGTTCTTGTCATCTTTCTTTTCACATCATCGTCTCATATCCTTTAATCAATTACTTGGCAGTTCTATAAATCACCTCCAGTTTCTCTGCAAACTTTGGTTTCAGGTGTCATTAAGCTACTGTTTAGAGAGAGCTTTTGTGGAGGTATATGAGAAGGTTATTAATGTTTTTATAGCTGAACCATTCCATTTTACAACTGGCCATTCTGACTTGCAAAGCATTTTAAAAAGGCCAACACCATTGTGTGCGGTGTGTGTAGAAAAGGACAATTTTTGGCCCAGCAGGTTTGTATAACTGCTTATGCACAGACTTTCAATATATTAATATGGAAAATGTGCCACTTATAACGCCAGTAATGGCATATCAAAGAGGACCAGATAAAGGATTTTGCTTATTGCTCAGTATTCTCTCACTTTAGTGTTCCCCCGCCTTATTTGACAGGTACAGATCCATAGCAAAGAAAAAAACTTTGAGTCACAAGAACTGAGCTCCCGCATTTTCTGTGAAGCATTTCTCAGACAGCAGAAGCGAGAAAGTGCTCCACAAGAAATCCCAGGGAACTGACAAGAAGTGCAAGTTGGAGAAGACAGTAGATGGCTGGAAAGACCATGTGTCTGATTTCTTTAAACAAACTTTGCTTCACAATATACTCATTTAGCCTATTTCCCCCTTCAAGTTAGAATAGCCTATTACGCATTTTTCCCCCTTTGGTCTTTTCATTACTAGAATGAGCTTACCATGGGGATACCTAACAGTATAAACATTTCCTACTTGGCTAGGAAGAAATAACAAAAGAAAAAACACCAGCAAATTCAGCTGTTCTTGAAGTTCCAGTCTGCTACAGGCTCTCCATCGCTTGTCAAGTAATCAAAAGAAATGCCTCCAGCCAATACCCTGTTTTCACTGCCACCTGACACCCTGTAACTACCTGGGAATAAAATGCACGGGGCCTCCTGCTTCCTCTCTCTTTTTATATTTTTTATGAAACTGCATTATCAGGAGCGCTTGGAGAACTCCAGAAATGTTACCACACGCAGTTAGCATTTCGTTTCGAAGCATGGGGATATGGTTATTTACAAAGTATTAACTTAATAAACACTCTTATTTATTTTCCTAGAAGCAGACTGATGACATTTGAAAAGCAGCAGCATCCTTCCTTCCCAGCGAGTCACTGCGCTATAAAATACATAAGATATCTTTCACAATAATCCTACCCAACTTGTATAAACATGATCCTCGGGACACAATAAGGCACAAATGTCAAACATAAGGCCCCCAGGACAGAACTGGATCTCAATGTGGTACTGGTGTATATGTAAACAGGGCTCACATATGAAGACTGTTTTCCTCGAGAGCCGGTCATACATATATTCCTGCTTTCACTGCACACTTTCCCACTATATTCCCTACAAGAGCTCCTCCACAAACTCAATGTTTTGTACAGGGTTTTAGATCCTCATAAGTGTACAAAAACACACTTTTTCTACCCTTCCTGAGGTTTATTTATTTTTATTTATTTATTTCTTAGATTTCTATACCGCCCCATCCCCGAAGGGCTCTGGGTGGTGTACAACATAAAATTCATACAATGCACACTTGGAAGAGGCCAGATAATTAGGAGCCATTCAGCTATCAGTCAAGGAACTTTTCCTAGCTGTTGTGAGTTTTCTGGGCTGTGTGGCCATGGTCTGGGAGTTTTAGCTCCTAGCGTTTCCCCTGCATCTATGACTGGGATCTTAAGAAACGCAATTCAACTCAGTTTCAACAAAAAAGAGGAGAGTCTTAAATCAACAAAACCTGGCTACTGGTACTAAAAACACCCAAACCAAAAACCACAGGATTTTTCAAACGCCATTATCAATAATTGACCACATACTACAAACTCCTATTCTCCGCCTCACCCCACTTTTTCTGAGGTGAGTTACATTCGAACCATCAGGGCAGACACATAGAAATGCAACTGAAAATGAACTCCACCTGACATGCACAAATACCCTTCATCTCCTTGCCACCTCAGAGGTAGACAAAACAAATGCCCAACTACACTGTGCCACGGAGAGATACTCCACATTGTGCCACTGAGAGAAACACATCTTAACATGACACGCCTCTGAAGATTCCAGTCATCGACAAGTGTGAAATGTTAGGAGCTAAAACTACTAGCCCATGGCCACCCATAATCCGGAAAACCCCAAACAGCCAATTGATTCTGGCTGTGAAAGCCTTCAACAATACAACTTTTTCCTGGTATCAGTAGTCTTCCAGAGGAGCAGCCATGTCAGTCTGTTGCCATGATAAAAGTACCAACAACTGTGTGGCTTATAGAATGCAAACCACCAATTGTCAAAGAACTCTACAACCCAGCTACAATTAAAGTAACAGTGTACAATTTATAGAAAAATTACAAAAGATGCAAAATAACATACAATAGTTCAATATAATACAAAATCCACATCATTACAGAGAACCCCATTCTCTAATACATGGAATGAAAAATCCATTTTTCATATGCTGTTCATATGCTAATGAAAGTCTAATATAGCAGTGTCTAAGTGCAGAATCCTCACTTGGAATAATATCAAAAGGCACATTATAATGTCCTGACATGGAATAACATCAGAAAATATCTGACACGAAGTACTGTTTGAAAACAGGCGCTCCAGCTCTGCACGCATTTCATTCAATACTTGAAATATTTAATTGACTTTATGTGATCTGTAACATGGAACAGAAATATTTTGGACAGAAGATGTGAACAAATGTAAGTATTAGGCAAGAAATCACGATGCAAGGAATTAGAGCACCTGTCTCCAAATAATACTTCGTGTCTGATAGTAGTATATGCAAATAACTGTAAAAATGGATTTTCATTGGATGTAGTATAGAACAATTTGCCCGTTAATGAAGTGAATTTTGTATTGTATTGAACTATTATATGTAATTCTGCACCTTTCTTAGCTTTTCTATAAATTGTACACGGATGCTTTAATTGTAGTTGGGTTATAGAGTTCTTTCACAAATGTTAGTCTGGTACCTTAAGGCCTAACAAAAACATCTATTTGGAATGAGGTTTTATGGTCTAGAAGCCCACTAGAGCAGTGGTCTTCAAAAGGTAATTTATGAGCAACTCCATTTTCCATTCATTTATTTGGTACTCATAGACCAACCAGTTGCAAGCAAAAGGGAAATGGTACATTTAGAACAGTGGTTCCCAAACTTATTTGGCCTACCGCCCCCTTTCCAGAAAAAATATTACTTAGCGCCCCCGGAAATTAATTTTTTCAAATTTTAATAGCAATTAAACAGAAAGATATATGTATTAATGTTTCTACCTGTGGCCATCACCGCCCCCCTGGATCACTGCAGTACCCACCAGGGGGCGGAGGCGCCCACTTTGAGAATCACTGATTTAGAACAACATCTCTAAAATTCACATATAGCCAGCCTGGCTAAAAACATCGCTGCCATTCATCTGGCCTCCCGTGGGCATAAAGGTAGGGAGCGGGGAGGATGAGATATGAGATATGGTTCCGGTTTTTATTCTTATTATTGTGAATCAGTTTTTATGGTATGTTTTTAAGTTGTTTTATCATTGTTGTTCACCGCCCTGAGCCCCTAGGGGGAGGGCGGTTTAGAAAATAAATAAATAAATAAATAAATAAAAATGAAATACATTGTCGAAGGCTTTCACGGCCGGAATCACTTGGTTGCTGTGTGGTTTCTGGGCTGTATGGCCGTGTTCTAGCAGCATTCTCTCCTGACGTTTCGCCTGCATCTGTGGCTGGCATCTTCAGAGGATCATGAAGTTCCAGTCTGCTACAGGCTCTCCATCGCTTGTCAAGTAATCAAAAGAAATGCCTCCAGCCCATACCCTGTTTTCACTGCAACATGACACCCTGTAACTACCTGGGAATAAAATGCACGGGGCCTCCTGCTTCCTCTCTCTTTTTATATTTTTTATGAAACTGCATTATCAGGAGCGCTTGGAGAACTCCAGAAATGTTACCACATGCAGTTAGCATTTCGTTTTGAAGCATGGGGATATGGTTCAGATCCTCTGAAGATGCCAGCCACAGATGCAGGCGAAACGTCAGGAGAGAATGCTGCTAGAACACGGCCATACAGCCCGGAAACCACACAGCACCCAAAATGAAATACAACTTACATCAAGTTATAGTATGCAGATTACAATTTAAGGAGTGGTGCCATTAAATGGCAGAGACAGGGATTTTGCAATTGCTAAATTCACACTAGGACTGGTATCTGCTAGTAATTTAACTAACATCTCCTGTTTTCATATTAGATATTTTGTGATTATATATTCTTTCTCCATAGACAATGAAGGGTCACTGTTGTGTATTGCTAAGTGTTGGGCTAGGACCTGGAAGATCCAGATTCAGGGTCCCTTCTGCACACGCAAAATAATGCGTTTTCAAACCACTTTCACAACTGTTTGCAAGTGGATTTTGCTATTCCGCACAGCTTTAAAGAGCACTGAAAGCTGTTTGACAGTGCATTATTCTGCATGTGCGGAATGAGCCTTGCCGAGTGATCTTGGACTAATCACACACGCAGGTAAATCCATCACACAAAGTTTTTGTGGAGATGAAATAGAAAAGGGGAGAATAACGATGCGAACTGTTTGGGGCACCCAAACAAGCAGGGCATAAAGAAATAGAAATAAAGACAAGCAGGGCATAAAGAAATAGAAATAAATAAATAGCAAATGACAGTATTCAGGTGAACATCAGGATTTCAGGTTTTGCGTCTTCTGCTTTTCTAACTATAGGTTTCCTTAGGATTATTTAAATTTACCCAGAATTAGGGAATGTCACTTTTGCATCTCTTCTGTATTCCTGTCTGCAGAAGGACTGAAATAATAAGTTGATCTCCATTTCCTTTAAATGCATAATCTTTTAGCGCAAGTGCTAATATTTTAATTTAGACATGCTTGCTTTCATTAAAGCAGCTTCCTCACCTTGTTTTTTGTGCAAATCATATTACGTTACCCGAGGACATCGACACATCATTGCTTTTCATGAAATCATCTTGTAAGAAGTGATCACTCGAAGTGAGCTTTATAATTTCATATTTATACATCTTGTGATCTCCCTCAGGAATATAGAAGGGTTTAAATATTATGAGTGAGCGTACACTCTGCAATGGGAAACATGAGACAGGAGGCTGAATTATTCGGGAAATTACTTTATTGGGTAGGATCTTGATGTAGTCAGGAATCTCTAGAATGGCTGGGGCGGGACAGATTGAAAGGGGGTCCCCACATAGGCTGAATGAGAACATTTGGGTGCTGTGTGGTTTCTGGGCTGTATGGCCGTGTTCTAGCAGCATTCTCTCCCTGGCCCGTTTTCACCCCTGCATCTTCCCAGGCTGGCATCTTCAGAGGATTCTCTGGAAGATGCCAGCCCTGAATACAGGCGTAAACGCCGAGAGAGGCCTGCTAGGATTACGTCATATTGCGCCTTAACTGAGCTCACACAGCACCTGAGATTCCGGCTGTGAAAGCCTTCGACAATACATTGAATGAGAACAGCTGGAGGGGCAGGCCACTGCTATCCCACGCATTGCATAAGTTTTACCACAGAGGTATGCTTGCAGATTCACAAGCAAGAATGTACTGATGTTACTTCTGTTGCCTAACTTTCTCCTAAATGACCCCTTGTTCACTGAATACGTATGGACCAAAGTTGGCATTCCTGAATTCACTCTGGGGACTCGCTGCCATTTTGCTGAGTGAGTTCCCGCCAGGAAACTCCTTTTAGCACTACTTCAAGGATGCAATTCTACTCAGGGTCATTGTGGTGCGGGGTAGAGGCCCTCCCCCTCATGACTTTTTTCCAACCCAAAGTGAAACTGGGCACATATCAATAAAGTCCCCAGTGCCATTTCAGGCTTGGGGGGAGGCAGGTGGTCCCAACCAGAACTGGGCCCACTGGCGGACCTGCCTAGGGACAAAGGGTACCCTTTGTCCCCGGGCGCCTAATTTTTTAAGTCAATGTGTTTGGTCATTAATGGGAACCAACAAACCTTTGCAGAGAAAGCAGTAGATCTTGCAGGAGAAAGCAGTGGACCGAATTGTTTCTCCTGTTTCCTGCCTTAGCCCAGCCCACTTCCGGGCGGTGTAAAATTCCACTGGGCCAGTTCCACCCACCTCTCAGCCCGAAGCAAGCAGAGCAAGCCACCAGAGCAGGACGGGGAGCTCCGTACTCCTTTGACTCCAGCATGCCTTTGCTCGGTCCTCCGCTGACTGCCCCCAGGCAGTAGCACCAGAAGGGAGGGGAAGAGGCGGGCCTGGAAGGGCAGCAACAGCAGGCAGGCTGGCACAGGCGATGCGGGGGCGAAAAGTTTTTTGGCTCCGGCTTTTGCCTCCAAATCCTGCTGCCAGCAGCCCATGTCCCTCGCAGCCTGGCCTGCATGCAAGGAGAGAGAGGTTTGTTTTAGCCGGCCTGCCCGCCAGCTCCCCTTCCCTCCTTGCCCCAGGTTGAGCCATCTCCTGCTCAGTGGCTTGAAAAGTTTTTTAAAGCCCTCCTCACAGGGCAGAGACTCGTGAGTCCCAGTCTCCCTCCATGGCTGTGTCACACTTCGGCTTCTTGAAAGAGTTAAAAGAGGGGGGGGGGGTTCAAGATTTCCTCTTTCCCTAAACAGCTGAAAAGTAAAAAAAACACCAAACCTGAGGCGTCGGGATACTCTCTGCTGCAGCATGAGGCTTGAAAAGGCTTTTTTTTTTTTAAAAAAAAAAAAAGGAAGGAGATCTCCGCTCTGCGTCGATGCAGAGCAGCTTGAAAAAAAGTTTTAAAAGGAGGAACAAAATGAGATCCTAATTCCCAAACACCCCAGCAAAGGGAAAATGAAAAAAAAAACCCACCCCTGAGATTCTTCCTACTCCCTTACCCCCTGGAGTTGCACCTCCCCTTGCATTTCTGTCTCTCTGTTGAGGTGGGGGCTCTGTTGTGATGGGGCTTGGGAAAAGATGTGTAGGAGTAAAGGAAAAAGGACCTTTTGCCCACCTTGGATTTTCCCTGCAGGGATCCAGCGGAGTTCTCTACCTAGTTCCCCGAGTGGGTTACTAATTATTTTGTGTGTGCCGAGAGAGGGGGTTACTAATTGGGTCCTTTTTCCATCTCCATTTTCCTTACTCCCAGGGAGCCATACTGCCTTTGGTGTGGATGAAGGTTCCATATAGCATGTAATTGCGACTAATAAATGTAACTCCCTTGAACTGGGTTAATCCCCTTTCAGGTACTGCCGTTCATTGATTCTCAGCCTTCTGCATTACCTTTTATCCCACCTTGGAAGCTCTCTACCAAAGAACTCTGTGTGTGTTTCACTCATTGCTGTGTTCAGATTTGGTGAGTTGGGGCAATTTCTCATAATGTGATGATGATTTAGGAAATGACCTGGTGCAAAAAAAAATTTTGGGGGGGGTGGAGTGGTGGGGTGACTCCCCATGGGAAGGGCATCCAACTCCAGGTTCTTGCCCAGGGGCTCAGGTTTGTCATAGGTATCGCCTCTGCCGCCCCTTGCTGGGGAGGCTTGGCCGTTAGGGAACCTAAGTTGTTTTTCATTGTAAATTCCTTGGATCCCATACCACTGGTGGGATCTCTTTATATTATTCAATTATTCTTAAAACTAAAAATCCCAGCATTAATCAAAAGAGGGATGTAAAAAAAATTCCTTTAGCTAAGGTATAACTCAGTAGACTTAAAACTAATTCTTCCTGGAACTATGTGTTCACATAACTTCAGAACTTTTCTTATTGCAAAGGAAAAATCCCATTACTCATTGACATCTTATTTTACTAAAAACAAAAATTCTCTTTTGTATTGTCAGTCAGGCTTCCCTGGCTGGATTCAAACTGGGTTGTTGTGGGTTTTCAGGACTGTGTGGCTGTGGTCTGGTAGATCTTGTTCCTAACGCTTCACCTGCATCTGTGGCTGGCATCTTCCAGAGAGAGAGAAGTGTGTTACACACTGCTTCCAGTATTGAGGTTCTCCAAATTTCATTTTACAGTAATTCTCTTCTCTGTTAGTTTAGGTTTTGGAAATTTCTATATATAGGGGGTATCTCCCAGTTTAGTCCCCCCACCCCTGCTCTTGCTTGGCTAGGCTGTTACTCTGCTGAACTCTGTTTTGGTTCTACTTCTTTTAAGTTTGGTTTGTCTTAGCTTTTTTAAAAAAAAGAAAAACAACCTTTTCTTTTAGAAGTGGTTTTGTTCTTCCTGTAGTTCTTAAGGCTGTGTCTCCCTGGGCAGATCTGGTGGAGTCCTCTACTCCCACTTCCAAGTTTTTTTTTTTTTGGGGAGTTGTGTTTTGGGGAGCAGTCTGTAGCTGTGTAGTGCTGTGTGGATTTGGTAGGAGATCTCCAGGGGCTTGCAAATGTGCCCCTTCCCCCTTGATGTGCGTGAAGATTCATTAGGTGTGGTTGTAGGAGTGGCTTCCCATTTTAAAAGAGAGGTGTGTGGAAGGCAGTAGGGGAAGGGTGTGTGTGCCTCTCATGGTCTCCTTCCTGGAGGAGAAAATGCTGCTATTTCTCCTCTATTCTGGAAGCTATGAGGAGGTGTGGGATTGGGTGAGGCTTGCTGTTATGCCAAGCTGTCTCTGTGGTAGAGATTTCAATGGCAGTGCTCTGCTGGGGGGTCTTGTTTCTGGGTAGAGGCAATTCAAATTTCACCTCAGGGCTGCTGCTGAGTGTCCTGAAAGGAACCAGTCAACTTTGCTGAAGTTTGCTTTGGAGGGGCAAATGCTATGGGGGCACCCAGTTGAAGGTAAACTAAATGCTACCAAATCCCCTGGCCCAGATTGCATTCATCCAAGAGTTCTTAAAGAGCTCAAGCATGAAATTGCTGATCTTCTCACTTTAATATGCAACTTATCCCTGGAATCAGGCTCCATCCCACAGAAGACTGGAAGATGGCCAATGTCACACCAATTTTTAAGAAAGGGATCTAGGGGGGGGACCCGGGAAATTACAGGCCAGTCAGTTCTGGACATCTGTTCCTGAGTAAATTCAGTAGAATCTATCATTAAAAGATAAAATTACCTATAAACATGTAGAAAAAAGCAAGACCTGCTGAGGAAAAGAGTCATCAGGCATGTAGCTTTTCTTTGCAGGGAGAGCAAATCCTGGTCTTACAAAACTTACTAGAGAGTTCTTTGAGGGGTATAAAACAGGCTTGTGGATAAGGGGGAACCAGGTGGACATTGTCTACTTGGATTTCCAAAAGTGGTTTTTTTTTTGACAAAAGTTCCCTCACCAGAGACTATTAGAGGAAAAACTCCCAGCAAATGAAAGGAATAAATAAGAGGGGAAGTCCTCCTATGGATTAAAAACTGGTTGAGAAACAGGGAAACAAAAGAGTGGGATTGTAAAATGGGAAGTTCTCAGCAATGGAGATGTCGGGAGTGGGTGTCCCCAAGGATCCGCTTTTGGGGACCAGTGCTCTTTAACCTATTCCATAAATGGGTGGTAGGGGTAGCGTGGTGGCCAAGTTTGCAGATGATACCAAATTATGTAGGGTGGTGAGAACCACAAAGGATTGCGAAGAGCTCCAAGCGGACCTTGATAAATTAGGTGAGTGGGCTAAAAAATGGCACATGCAGTTCAATGTAGCAAAATGTAAAGTGATTCACATAGGGGCAAAAAATCCAAACTTCACATACACGCTACAAGGGTCAGTTGCGCTAATGAATACACAGACCAGGGAGAAGGGATTTGGGCGTCTTAAGTTGTGCTAGTCTCCATGGGAATGCTCGGCCAACTCAATGCATGGCAGCTGTGAAAAGGCAAAATCTCTATGGCGCTGGGGAATAATTAGGGAAAGGAATTCGAGAATAAAACTACATAAGATTGTCATGCCCTTATATAAAGCAGTGGTGCTAATTGCGACTCTGGAGTATCTTGTGGTTCAGTTCTGGTTGCAAAGCATCTCAAAAGGGATATTGAGGAGATAGAAAAAGTGCAGAGAAGGGCAACAAGGATGATTGAGGGACTGGAGCACCTTCCCTATGAGGAGAGGCTGCAGCGTTTGGGACTCTTTAGTTTGGAGAGGAGACAGCTGAGGGGATATGGATTGGAAGTCTATAAAATTATGCATGGGGTAGAAAATGCTGACAGGAGAGAAATTTTTCTCTCTTTCTGCCCTGTCAAATACTAGAACCAGGGGCATCTACATTCCAAAATGCTGGGGGGAAGAATTAGGACTCAATAAAAAGGGAAACACTTCTTCACGCAACGTGTGATTGGTGTTTTGGAATATGCTGCCACACAGGAGGTGAGTGTGATGGCCAGTAACCTGCACTTAGCTTTAAAGGTGGGCTTGGACAGATTTAAGTATGGAGGAGAAGTCGATTTATGGCTACCTAATCTTGATCCTTCTTTGGATCTGAGATTGCAAATGCCTTTAGCAGACCAGGTGCTTTCGGATGCCAAAACAGCCGCAGAAGGCCATTGCTTTCACCTCCTGCATGTGGAGCTCCCAAAAAAGGCACCTTGGTGGAGCCACTTGCAGAGTAAGCAGCAGAGCTGGACTAAGATGGACTTTGAAGTCTGATCCAGCTGGCTTGTTCCTTATGTTCCTTATGTTCTTAAGGTGAAGTTGCTGCCCACTAGAAATGAGTGCCCAGACATCCAAACTTCAGCAAAGCTGGCTGGTTCTATCTTCTACCACAAATGGGAATAGTTCTGAACTGAGCTTCTTAGATAATCTGGGGTGCCTTCTTAGTGTCTAAGGCCCCTTCCGCACACGCAAAATAATGCGTTTTCAAACCACTTTCACAACTGTTTGCAAGTGGATTTTGCCATTCCGCACAGCTTCAAAGAGCATTGAAAGCAGTTTGGAAGTGCATTATTCTGCATGTGCGGGAATGAGCCATAGGATGAGTTTCTTACCTTCTAGGCTTTTAAAACATATTTCAGAGGAAAAAAGCAGTTAGTTCAAGGTTATCTCCAGAGACTATGTTTTCTAAGTTAAGTTATTTTCTAAGTGAAGACTGTGAGTTCATGTCAGTAAGTGCCTTTGTCAAGTATTTAAAATTCAATGTGTGCAACTTACTGTGTGGAAAACATGACTTGAAATTTGTCCCTGTCCTCTCCCTCTCTCTCTTCCTCCCAGCACTGTGCTGTGTTTCCAATGCTGGGGTCAATTGGGGGTGCTGGATATAACACCGTAAACATTTTCACAGCAGTGATAAAACATTTTGAAAGCATTTTGAAAAAATTGCCTAAATGTTTTATTTCTAAGCATGAGAAGGTGGTATGGACTCATTATTGCCATGCGCTTTGGAGGCATTGTTCTATAAATGTGGATGGTGATTAGAAATGACCTGGTGCAAAAAAACCATTGTTTGGTCATGATGGGGGAGGGTGGCTGCCCGTGGGGGGGGGGGGGGCGCCAAACTCAAGTTTTGTCCCCGGGCTACAGTTTGCCTAGGTACGCCCCTGACTGGGCCTCTGGGGCATTGTTAAAAAAGAGTTCTGCAGTGGGAAATTACAAAATAGTGGGGTGTTCTGAGTGCTACCTCAAGGACACCATCTATGTTCCTTGTAAACCTGGATCCTATACAGCACTCATAGATGCACAATGTATTCCAGTGTCACCTTAGCAGAGTGAGAGCAGTGTGCATTTCGGTAACAGTGCCAAGTCATATGACCCAAGTCATATGAAAGGAACCCAGTAATGCAGCACTTATCTGTGTAATTGCTAGCTCAGTTGAGACAGTGCCGAAATGAGAAGGAATCATGTGGGAGGGGTATTCCCAGGTGACCTGCAGGTTCTGGTTCAGCAAAGCACCCTGGGAAAAAATACCCATCTTAGAGGTTCCCAGGAGATAAGACTGGAAGCGATCCTACATTAACTTGAAAAGACAAAGATCCAATAGTAACAAATGACAGTTTAGCAATGGAGACATTCAATGAAAAAAGGAAGGCAGGGCCCTTTGGGATGATTATCAGCAAGTGACACCAAAAAACTCTTTTCAAACTTTTTTTTTTTGCAGAGGGGTAAATTGAGGCTGAGAACCATGGTGAGCCAATGTTATATATTCAAGATGGCAGATTCCCTCCTCCTTCAACTGGGGGCGATTTAAATGTTTAAAAGATGGTTTTTATCACTTTCGCTGTTGCCGCTTCACCTTTTCTTCTCTCCCTTTCAAGAGGCAGTGACTGCTTTTCAACACTGCTTTCAACACTGCTTTCTAGTCTCTCCTCCTCCTGAAATGTGGTTTTCGTTTACGGCGGCAGCTTCATCTGTTTTGCTCGTATATTGGTTTCATTCGTGGCTTTATTTTTGTTGCATGGGTTTTAATTTTTATGTCTTTCTCCAGAACGTAGTGTCTTGCAGTTAAATCGCTGTTTAAAAATTCAGGCACCTGAGCTTCTTTCATGTGCAACTTTACAGATAAATCAGTTTTCAAGGGTGACTGCATTTCTTCTTATTCACCTCTCTGTATCCTGCTGGCTTACAGTAGGCTTCCTAGTTAAACAGATGTGTGTTTTCTAAACACAAAGAGTGTTCGTTTTCACATTTTTTTCCTATGAAAGTACTGCCTTTAAAATTTTATAATGGCATCTTTGGTTCTCAGGAAAAGATTGCTTGGGAGGAGGGGTTGTGTGGAAAGCTGGGATCCATAGCCTTGAGCATGTGTATAAATGAAAAATGCCAAAGCACATGGCTGTATCAATAATGATTCTTTGTGCAAGCAAGAAAAATGAGACACGATCAGGCACTGCCAACTTTGTGAGCCCTTCCTGAACTCTGAATCCAAACCTTTCAGAAGGGGCGAGCGGTGCTTTTTAGAACCGTTCCTGCTGTTTCTGTCTGCAGTATCTCTCCAACAATTGGTGCCAGCGTAATAGCTGGCGCATTCAAAGTATTAGCAGAGAACTCGATGATGAACTGAGGAAGAAAAAGAAAATGTTCAAGAATGAAGGCAAGGACATACCCCTGCAGGAGAATATCTGTGGATTGCTAGGCACTGTAGGTCAACCATCAGAGAGGCGAAAACTCAAGAGTGAGCTAAGGCTGGTTAGGGAGACTCACTTCTTCAGATATGTGAGGAGCAAATGCAAAGTAAAGGAGGTGATAGGCAGAAAACTGTCATAGAAGACAGAGAGAAAACAGAAAGGCTCAATGCCTATTTTGCCTCAGTTTCCCCCCCCCCCCCCCCCCGAAGAAGAGAACAGGCTCATCTAGAGATAGCAGTAGGCAAGGCGTGGCATCTGGTTGACATGGACAGAGAGGTTTTTGAGAAGCACCTGGCTGCATTGGATGAGTATACATCCCCCAGGCCAGATGGCATGCACCCGAGAGTGCTCAGAGAACTTTCTAGAGTGGTTGAAGAGCCTATGTCCATCATCTTCCAGACCTCTTGCAGGATGGGAACTGTGCCACAACACTGGAGGAGGGCGAACGTTATCCCAATTTGGATGAGGGGGTGGAGGGACTCTGTTTGGGTACGACTGCCTCAGGAGTATAAGGACCTCCCCTGGCCCCAAACCTGGAGAACCCCCACATGGAGATAGTCCTCACAGTCACCACCAAAGCAGATCATCCTGCCCATCCCTGCTGCTGCGAAGAAACTGCCAAAACCCCACCATTGCTAGATCTCTTGCATGAACGGGCAGAGGAGAGACGTCCTGTTCCGGCGCAGCCATGATGACATGGCTGTATCAATGATGATTCTTGATGGACCACAGCTACCACACGAGGAGCAGGCCCAGCTTCTGGGCAGGGAGGACCTGAGGACCACAGCCACCACACGAGAGCAGGCCCAGCTTCTGGGCAGGGACTCAGGCCACACCCAATCCTTAAACACGGAAGCAGGCCAAACAGTCGGGCAGCCAGTCAGCAGGCGGGAGAGCTCAATGGATGCCCCATGGAAGATTGGTGGGCAGGGATGGGGAGCACGAAGGGAGGGAGATAAGAAGGGGAGAGACCAGACAGAGTGGGAGAACAGAGACTGAGAGTGAGCCTCAGCGAGAGAGATGAACAAGGAGGGCAGAGGAGCCCAAAGCACCAAAGCGGGGGGAGACCAAGGCAGAGGCAAGGGATGTGCAGAAGAATGGGTGAGGAGAGACCCAGGGCTAGGGTTAGCCCCCTCCCCAATGGCCAACCTGTGTCTGCTTCAGGATGCTAGCCAGCCTTCTCAGCATCCCCGCCCTAGAGGGAAGACGCTGTGTCTTCAGAGGCTCTCCAGTACAAGCCACTCCCAGGAGAATGGGGGCGAGGACAAGAGGAACAGCACTCGTGGAGGGTTAGGGGGGACGGCACAAGCACCCCCCTGGAGAGGGGGTGGAGGAGGCGCAGTGCCACAGACTGCTAGTTAAATCTGCAGGTGCCACCAAAATGGGGGAGCAATGAATGTACAAGATGATAGAGATAGAATTGAACAAGATTGGAACACACTGGGAAAATGGGCAGATGTGAACAAGATGCAATTCTACAAGGATAAGTGTAGAGTTCTAAATATTGATAATAGAAATGAGAAACATGAATACTGGATGGGTGGATACACTTCTGGGTAGCAGTGTGCGTGAACAAGATCTTGGGGTTCAGGAAGACTGTAAATATGAGCAGCCAGTGTGGAGAAACCAGTGTGATGCAGCATCAAAAAAGGCCAATGAGATCTTGGGTGTATTAACAGAGGCATGACATCCAGATCACAAAATATCATACACCTGCTGTATGCCTCATTGGTCAGGCTGCCATCTGGAGTACTGTGTGCAGTTCTGGAGGTCTCACTTCAAAAAGGATGTGGACAGAACGGACTGCAGAGGAGAGCAACAAGGATAATCAGGCCCTATGAGGAAGGGTGATGGACTCGGAAATGATCAGCCTGGAGAAGAGGATGTTGAGGCATAATTGCTATCTGTAAGTATTGGAAGGGGTGTCATTTAGATGAGGGCAGGAAACTTGTTCCTGTTGGCAGCAGGACCCACAACAATGGGTTTAAATAACAGGCAGAAGGCTACTGGCTGGATATCAGGACATTTTTTACAGTAGGAGTCAGTGGCGTATCTGCCTAGGGACAAGAGGTACCCCTTGTCCCCGGGCGCCACTCTTCTGATCACATGGGGGCCCCCCGCAAAATCGCCCCCCACGTGACCAGGAAGTCCTGCTGTCTCGTCGCGTGCCTCAAAAAGATAGCAGGACTTCCTGCTGCCTCCAAGTGCCCTCAACCCCATGGGCAGGGGTTGAGGCAGTAGGAGGCGGAGCCTGGGGGGTGTCCTGGAGACAATTTGTCTCCGGGCGCCATTTATCCCTGGCACGCGTCTGGTAGGAGTAGTTTAGCAGTGGAATCTGAGGGAGGTGGTGGGCTCCCCTCGTTGGCAGTCTTCAAGCAGTGGCTGGATGAACATTTCTCAGCAATGCTTTAGACTGATCCTGCATTGAGCAGTGGGTTGGACTGGATGGCCCCTTCCAACTCTATGATTCTATGATTGATTCACATTGCCTTTTTCTAAGTTCTGTGTTTTTACATGACATCCTGACTATAATCTACAAGAGGGAGAGGAGCAAGTGAAGGGTGGGCTCTCCTAAAGAAGAATTCTTGCAAGTATTCCAGTAAGATGGATATGTGGTGTGGAATTCACTATGATGGGGGGCATTTAAACTCCAACTCAGGAAGCACACTATCCAAACATGGAAAATAGAATAAAAAGTATTTATTCTCAGCCTGTATGCCGTGTTGTCGGACCTACAGAGGAAATGTTGGCCACGGTGTGAGACAAGGCGTTGGATTAATAGAACTATGGATCTTATCCAGCAGGGCTCTTCTTATGTTCTTCTGAACTATCTAAGAATTCCACCCTACAGTTTCCTTCAGGAGTGGTATCCCAAGCAAATATGGTGGCTGTTTAATCAAAGAGTCTGTTCTTACATCTCCAGGTCAATACAGTTCAAAGTTAGCTTGCAACAAATCTTAATCAGCTAAGGCAACTGGCAAATTGATGCCCTGCCGCCGTAATTCTTTAAACCCAAGGACAGCATTTTACTATTGCTGTTCTTAAAACCAGACAGTATTTATAACTCTGTTCCAAAACCTTATCTTGGTTAAGGTCAACTGTGCATCAGAGTAACTGTCTAGAGAAGGTAGCCCCAATAAATATACACTGGCATCAGCACAGATATAGTGTAGTTTCTCTCAATATACCCCATCTACAACAGTGCAATTCTTAGCAGAACTGCACCTTTCTAAATCTATTGACTTCAATGGACAGGGTGTAAGTCTGCCTAAGATAGCACTGTAAATCAGCCATGTTATTAACATCTGGTGTCTAGAGCTTTACTGATGATTCTAGCTTCTTGAGATTCCTAAATACACATTACTTTAAAAAAATCTGTGTTCCATTTTTGATATGTATATTATCACACAGTGGCGTAGCTATAATGGGAACATCTGGGGACAAACGCCCTGGGCGCCCCATGGTGAGTCACGTGGGGGGGGTGGAAAATCACCCCCACACTTTCCCTCCCCGCCCGGCCAAAGCTTTTCAGCTGACTGCTCTTTGCAGCTGGCTGAACTAAGGTAAGTGGGTAGGGGGCAACAGGGCAGGGCACCACAACGGGGTGTGTGACCCCAGACCCCTCCCCCGCCGGGCCCGGCAGAAGCTTTTTAGTCGGCTGCAAAGAGCAGCTGCTGAATTAATGTGTGGGTGGGGGCGGGGCACCATGGGGGGCATAGGGGCAGGGGCCGGGCGCCATTTTGCCCCAGACACCATTTCCCCCTACGCCTCTGTTATCATACAATGCTCAATCATCAAAAAGCTACTTCAAACTAAACTCTTTAGCATAAAACACATGGAGCAAATGTAAATTTTGTAAGTCTAAATCAAAAATTACGATCCAATGGTGAAATTACAGAACATTTCTCTTTGCAGTTATTGCCCCCTTTGTGCTTTTTTCATTTGGGGATAAGCAGGCTGGATTTCAAACAGAATGATATTTTAAGGATAGATGTAGGGAGGGGAAAAACATTTTAGGCTCTCCCCCCGCCCTGCGTACCTGGGCTCTGAGGGCTGCATCTTTTTTAATCCACTTTATCACTGTTTCGTAAACCAGCTCTTCTGTCTTCGTGTTCAGACTGTCGTTGGACATGTAGGAAATGAAGTCGTCTTTTGAGATGTTGAGGATTTCCTCCTGAGTGGCCACCTCAGGAAAGATCTGTAGGGCATAGGCCTTTGCCATGTTGTACAGCTCACTGCACTGCATTGCTTCGGCCATGGCCAATATTCCTAAGCAGTTGCTAGCAGTCAGTTGTTTTTCTAAAAGGAACATGTGAAACACAAAGGTGGGGGGGGGGGAAGGGGAGAAAAGAAAGAAATTTTGAAAAATCAAAGGCACTTTAAATTTTTTTGACAACAAACAACATCATCTGCCACATCATTTGGCAAAGCAGCGTCGGCCATAGTTACTACTTGGGTAGGAGCAGTGGTGGGATCCAAACATTTTAGTAACAGGTTCCCATGGTGGTGGGATTCAAACTGTGGCTTAGCGCCAATGGGGCTGGGCGGGGCACGACGGGGGCATGGCCAGGCATTCCGGGGGCGGGGCATTCCTCTGTGGGGCTGTGGCAAGGACGCAGCCGCTGCGCCGGTCCTTGGGCAGGAAATGAATGCACGCAGGCGCAGGCTGCCACACACGCCGGTGCACCTCCTGCTAAACTCGCTTCCAGAGTTCTGCGTGCTACTGCTGAGAGGGAGGTGTGCTTAACGAAGGCAAAATCACGTGGGCAAAAAATCACCACCACTAGTAACCCTCGGCAATAACACAATTGTATGGAAATAATTAGTAACCTACTCTTGGGAACCTGTGAGAACCTGCTGGATTCCACCTCTGGGTAGGAGACCATCAAGGAATGCAGAGGCAGGCAATGGCAAACCACCGCTGAATGTCTCTTGCCTTGAAAAGACTAAGGCCCCTTCCGCACACGCAAAATAATGCGTTTTCAAACCACTTTCACAACTGTTTGCAAGTGGATTTTGCTATTCTGCACTGCTTTAAAGAGCACTGAAAGCAGTTTGAAAGTGCATTATTCTGCATGTGCGGAATGAGCCTAAGAGATTGCCATAAGTCATCTGTAACTGGATGGCATTCTTCATCGCCACACTAGCATAGTTCACTAAATCTATGCCTTGCCATTAGACACAGCCTTGCAAAACCCGCTCTCGCTCTCTCTTGGGCTATATCCGCACATGGTTGCACACGTTGTTTTCGCTCTGCAGCAGCAATCACTCACAACTAGATGTCTACAGGAAAAATCTAGCTGTAAATTAGCATTACAGCACAATATTCAATGCAGCGAGGATGAAGCTCTAGGTTTGGCTTCTGTACACTGCCATTGAGATCCTGTGAGGGGACTCAGGTAGGAAGGAGGACCTTGTCCCAAGCGTGAAGGGCTGGATCAAGTCGATTTCGATTTCGAATACCTTTAATGGCATATAGATTGTTTAAGATTAGCTTAGCAAGATAATAACAGCCTTTACAACTTTACAATTTCTGACGAGTTAAAATAACACCATTTAAAAATTTAGCCACCGCTTCCAACAGCTCGTAGTTGTGGCTGTTTAAAAGATATATAACCTTCTGTTTATCTGTAATGCCTTCACTTCCATGCAGGAAGGGGATTATGTGCTTCTTCCTACCTATCTCATAAAAGGGACAATCCAACAGCATATGAGATACTTGTTTCATTGAAAGAACCCATGCCACACTGGGCATTTCTCTTTCTTTTATGTGGGATTCCACAGGTGGCGCCCATAGGCTAAAGGAAGAAGGCAGGGCATTACACGAAGCATAAGGTGCATTGCTCTCACGCCACCGTGGGCTCCTCAAATCCAGGAGATAAAAGGTACTTGGGCTGCACCTAGTCTATCCATAGGTATTCCCAGAGAGATCGGGGGGAACAGGTTTTATTAGGCTTCTAGCATCTGTTGAAACTCTCTGTCAAAAAAGTCTCTTCTTGATAGCCCCATAGACCTCCTGGCTCTGTTAGGCATTAGCAGGTCCTCCAAGGAAATGCCCAACTCATTTAAGTCTTGGCTTCGATTTTAACCCACCACTTGGGTTGTGTGGAGGATGGAGCGTCTCCCTGTAGGGATGTAGTAGTCCAGTTCATCCTCGATTAAAAACAAATCCTGGCCCAAAACTTTGAAATGTATCGCACCAGGCCAGAGTTTCCAGGCCGCATTGCTGGCCTTGTTTCTGCTGCTTAAGCACAGGGCCGCGATAGGGAGGGAAATGTGAATGGGGCAAGCCAAGGATTTTATACAGAAAGTATGACTGGACCCTTTCAACCTCTCTGCTCCATGCCCCTATCCAGATGGGGATCCCATAAAGGATTTGTTGACTCCACTTTGGCAATTAAAATAGCTCTCAATCGCTTTGCAGGGATGTAGACCCTCGGCCTTTCCCATAGAGGAAGCGTATAATGGCTGAGGCACTTAATTTAGCGGCGGAGATGGCCCAATTCCTATGTAGTGTCCAGGAGGCCCTATGATGGTAGGTAAGCCCTAGGTATTTATATGACTGCACCTGCTCGAAACTACTGTGGCCTATCCGCCAATTGGTGGCTTTCCATTTATGGGTAAATACCACAATTTTGGATTTATCTAAGTTAAGTTGCAAATCGTTGAGTGGCTGGATCAAGTCACTACAGGCCCATCCAAATACTCGCAACAATATAGGCATAGAAATGAGCACAAAGAACCTTAAATACGATGCCTCTAACGAGAAGGGACGTAGGCTCGCAGGAGCAGAAATGGGGATAAAAGGGAGGACGGAATGAATAATCACTTGGACTCTCTAAATTGAGCCTGCATCTAGCCGATATACATAAGAACATAAGAACTAGCCTGCTGGATCAGACCGGAGTCCATCTAGTCCAGCACTCTGCTACTCGCAGTGGCCCACCAGGTGCCTTTGGGAGCTCCCCTGCAGGATGTGAAAGCAATGGCCTTCTGCTGCTGCTGCTCCTGAGCACCTGGTCTGCTAAGGCATTTGCAATCTGAGATCAAGGAAGATCAAGATGGGTAGGCAAGCCATGATTCCGTGGGACAACAGAAAAAGGTTAAAATGTGTTGGGTGGGAAGAAGTCATGAAACACTCAGTTTCCATGTTTAAAAATGGGTTTATAATCTTTATATTGATGAAAAGCAAGTGGGCGATACCTGCTGGCATCTCAGAACCTTCAGAAGGGAGTAACTCTGCTTATGGTCACGTCGTGGGAATGTTACATAAGTGTTTGCCAAAGGATGGCAGGGCAGAGCCTAAGAATGGGGAAAGATGAACCTCTCAGCCCATTTATGACATTTGGGGAATAGAACAGAAAAGTTTCTTTCTGTTTTCTATGAAATCCAGTACCTGTGATGATTAAAATGTTCAGCTAGGGAAAGGGAGGCCTGAATTCAAATCCTGGCCATGCCATTAAGATCACTAGGTGATTCAGTCACTATTGCTCAGCTCAATCTGCCTCTAGGGTTGCCAGCTCTGGGCTTGGAAACACCTGGGGAATTTACAGGTGGAGCCTGAGGGGGGCGTGGTTTGTGAGGGAGGGACTTCAATCATGTATAATGACATATGGTCCACCTTCCAAAGCGGCCATTTTCTCCAGGTGAACTGATCTCTGTCACGTGGAGATCAGTCGTAATAGCAGAAAATCTCCAGTCACCGCCTGGAAACCCTGTCTACCTCACAGGATGGTTTCAAGGAACAAGGACACAACAACCCTGGACACCATTTTGACTACCTTCAGGAAAGGGCCTGATTAAAAAATGGTACAGGTCGGGGGTCGGCAACCTTTACCACCCAAAGAGCCATTTGGACCTGTTTTCCACGGCCCCGAAGATCTACCGAGCCAGAGAGGTGGCTCTGCACAGAGCCACCTCCGGTTTGGCCCCTCCACTCACCTTTCCTTCCAGCGCTGGGAGGCGGAGGTGCCAGGCAGGGAAACCCCCTCTGCCCGACAGAGCAGGCAGCCACCTGCTCCATGGGGCAGAGGGGGAATGGCGGCTGCGGCCTGCCCGGTGTCGCTGCCTCTCATGCTGCGGGAGGCAGCGACACCGGGTAGGAAAACTCCCTCTGCCCGTCTGCTCTGTGGGGCAGAGGGGGGATGGCGGCTGTGGCCTGCCCAGTGCCACTGCCTCTCACGCTGCAGGAGGCAGCAGTGCCGGGCAGGGAAATCCCCTCTGCCCGACGGAGCAGGCAGCTGCTTGCTCCGTTGGGCAGAGGGGGGATGGCAGCTGCAGGAATGGCAGAGAGGGGATAGCGGCTGCTTTGGAGGGACACGCCCACACTACCCTCCGACCTCCAGGGGTCGGAGGGCAGCATGGGCGAGTCCCTCAAGCCCTCCAGAGCAGTGCTGGAAGGAGAGGTGAGTGGAGGGGACATGAAAAGCAGCGCCCTCCCGCACGGAGCCGCCTCCGGTTTAGCCCTTCCACTCACCTTTCCTTCCAGCATTGCTCTGGAGGGTTGGAGGGACATGCCCACTCTACCCTCTGACCTCCAGGCCACTTGGAACCGAAGTATAAGGCTGAAAGAGCCGCATGCAGCTCCGGAGCCGTGGGTTGCAGACCCCTGGTATAGGTAATATGGAATGGCATGGGGATGCCACAAGGTTGTGTGAGGCCCAGAAAATAATACATGGTGCCTAGTCATAAAGGTTCAGTAGTTAACAGTCTTGTGGTTCCATCCTAAAGTGAGTTAACCCTTCTAACGTAGGACAGAACAGGGACATTAGCATTGTGTTGAAACGAGCACTATTAATTTTTCAATAGTGTTTTCCTGTTCACCAAAGCGTAATATTTATTAATGGTTACTTCAGTTGAATGGCTACATGTTATCTTGTTTTGGTAAACATGTTTCTTTGCATCTGAATTGCAAACTTTCATCAGAATGTCCATAACTTGGAAAATCCACAATTCTAAGAGAGGAATCTTCTATCCATGTCCACGCAGAATCCCACTTAGGTCTATTTAGTGGAGTTCACTGCCAAGAAAAGTGTTCTTAAGATTGCCCTGCAAGGAATGGATTCTTGGAAAAAAGGATTTTTTAAAGAGTTTGGATTTATACCTTGCTTTTCTCAACCATAAGGAGTCTCAAAGTGGCCTTCAAACTCTTTCCCTTCCTCTCCTCACAACAGACATCTTGTGAGGTAGGTGGGGCTGAGAGAGTTCTGAGAGGACGGTGACTAGCCCGAGGTCACCCAGCAGGCTTCACACAGAGGAGTGGAGAATCAAGCCAGATCAGAATCCACCTGCTCTAAACCACTACACCACGCTAGCTCTCTCTTACAGCCATTACAAGAACGTATACAAAGGCAGAATCGTTCTGAACATCCTTTGCAATTTCTAGTTTGCTTAGAACCATTCAAGGGGAGGAAATAGTGGCTGAATGTACCAAATACAAACAATAAACAATCTGCCTCCTTGACATATTGGGAAGAACAAACTAACTTCCCTATTGGTTGCTGTTATAGGAATACTGGAAAGAGTTTATGAGACGCTTAGCTTAGGCAATGCAAAAATGAAAAATGAGGCTAGCCCTAATGCTTTTCTCTAAACTTTTCACAGAGCAAAACCATTCCACTATCTCTGACGCTCAATCCAGCAAGAGCTATAAATAAAAATAAGCAATTATGCTTTATGAATTCTCTAAATGAGAATACAAACCTCTGGTAGTTCCTCATATATAATGAAACTTAACAGCCAGCTCTCCCCTATTTCATAACCGTTAACATGGTTCACTGAATCCAAATATTAAGTATTGGAAAACGAAAAAAAAAAACCCTCACATTGATTTAGTGGAAATAAATGCATTTTGTTATAGTAGCTGAACCTTTAGAGATAATGTGCACGGATATATCTATGGATCATTACAAAAGCCATAAAGTCTATTAATTTAAAACACACTGGAGGGCAGCTTTCAAAGTAAATCCGGTAAAGGAAAATGCCAGGCAATCGCCAGCTGTGTGCAATCTGGGCATGGCAGAAGGGGGGGGGGCAGAGCGGGGAGGAATCGGAAGTACAAGTGCTTTGGGTTTCCTGGTTCTGTGAGTGCGTGTAAAGTGCTGTCAAGTCACAGCTGACATATGGCCAATGAAGTTCTACATCCAGATATTCTGAAGCACTTATTTGTTTTGGACATTAAAATTCAGTCTGAGCTCTTGTATCTGCAGCACTTGCATCTCTTGTATCTGTAGAGCCAGCAGGGTGTAGCGGTTTACAGCAGCAGACTCTAATTTGGAGAACAGGGCTTGAGTCCCCTCTCGACCTCGTGAAGCCTACCTTAGGCCAGTCACAGTTCTCTCAGAACTGCCACAGGCCCACCTACCTCACAAGGAGCTTGTTGTGAGGAGGGAAAGGGAAGGTGATTATAAGCCACTCTGAGAATCCTTACAGGTAGAAAAAAACTGGGCAGAAAAAAATAACTCTTCTTTAATACAGGGATACTAATATTGATCTACTTACACAGTGATTATTAGGGATACAACCAGAGGTGGGATCCAGCAGGTTCTCACAGGTTCCCGAGAGTAGGTTACTAATTATTCGTGTGTGCCGAGAGGGGGTGATTTTGCCACGTGATTTTTGCCTTAATTACGCCCCTCCTCTCAGCAGTAGTGCGCAGAACTTGAAGAAGTCTAGCAGGAGGTGCACCGGTGTGCGTGGCAGCCTGCGCCTGCGTGCATTTGTTTCCCGCCCAAGGACCGGCACAGCGGCTGTGTCCTTGCCACAGCCCTGCCCAGGAATGCCCCGCCCCCGGAATGCCCAGCCCCACCCCTGTTGTG
Organism: Sphaerodactylus townsendi; assembly: GCF_021028975.2. Taxonomy (NCBI): domain Eukaryota; kingdom Metazoa; phylum Chordata; class Lepidosauria; order Squamata; family Sphaerodactylidae; genus Sphaerodactylus; species Sphaerodactylus townsendi. Next base: position 170,106,163 of record NC_059425.1, on the reverse strand, counting down.
CCCCGCCCAGCCCCATTGGTGCTACACCACAGTTTGAATCCCACCACCATGGGAACCTGTTACTAAAATGTTTGGATCCCACTACTGGATACAACAGAACCCTGGGATGGATCTAAAGAACCATTATCGATACAAAGCTTGTGGATTGGGAGCTGGCCTTCCCCACTGCAACCACTTAGTGCCATGAAGTTCTGCTGCCACTGGGGTGTCAGAACTTCCATGACTGGCACTGGCAGACAAAAAGTGGGAATCTGCGGCGATATGAAGTATTGGTGGTGTTATCACGTCTCCTTTGAGATTTCAGCAGGCATTCCCGGTCACTCTTGAGCATACCTCTGTAACCATGAGGACCAACTGCTTGCTTCCTCTTTTAAAGGAAAGTTGGGATTCTCAGAAATTTGAACTCTGTGCATTGCAGGGGGTTGGACTTGATGGCCCTTGGGGTCTCTTCCAACTCTATGGCTGATTCCACACCTGCAGAATAATGCACTTTCAAACTGCTTTCAGTGCTCTTTGAAGCTGTGCGGAATAGCAAAATCCACTTGCAAACAGTTGTGAAAGTGGTTTGAAAACGCATTATTTTGCGTGTGCGGAAGGGGCCTACGATTCTAATACCAGAGTCTGTTTTCCTCCTCCTGGCCTTGCAGCTTCAATCCTGGGCACAGGCCACGTGAAGTTGGCGGTATTGTTTCAACAGACCTGCACTTCACCAAAAGGTAACATCAAATGATATTTGGTGGTGTTCCAAAGGCTCTTCTGATCTTGATCTCGGAAGCAGGGCTGTTGAAGGACGGAAACTCAAGTTTAGAAGCAGACTTGAGAAAAATAGCATGACTACTTACCTAGAAATGACATGCACACTTTGCAAAAAGTGTGAAACTGGAATTTGCTGGCAGCCTCCAGAAGAGTTTTGGCGTTGGCGGAATCTATCTCTAAGGAACCTGTATAAACAAATTCCAGCAGTAATTCTAGGACGTCCGCTGTGAGATTTGATAATTCCAACTCCAGCTTTTCTCCGCTTCTGCTACTGTCCCGGGGTGACCTAGCAACAGCAGACAATGAAATTCTTACAGGACATTAACAATTCCCCAGTGGCTGTCACTTACTGACGCTAGAAAATCACATTACACATTTTGGGGGTTTAGTTGGTTTAAGAATCGAAAAGAAAATACTGTATTTTAAAACAAATAAACTTAAAAAGACTTTATTACTGGATCTGAAAGAGAAGAGTCTCGCACTCGTACAAAAACAAGTTTATTGCTACTCTGCATATTCATGCAAAAAAAATTGCAAACCAAATTAAACAAAAAAAAAAATTAAGAAGAATGAGCCAACGTTAATGAAAATGTGGAACAGGATTAACTTTCAAAGGGAAGCAATACATTTTAAAGTTTGCATTCCACGTCTTCTCATCACTGAACAGTAAAACTAAGTAAAGGAAAATAAGCCTTCTGCTTCTTAAGAGGAAAAAGGTCATCTTTTTTTTTCTTCCCGTAATGACATCCTTCAAATATTATTCAGAACGATTCTTTAACTTTAAAGAGCTTGGGATGTATTCCAGTTTTTACTGACAAAGAAGTCTGCAGAAGCAATTTTTTTTCCTGTGCCCGAGAACTCCCCTACCAAGCCACTGATGATGATTGAATGAACATCCAGAACAATGCGCCATTGAAGCACAGGAACGGCAGCAAGTGGGCGTTATCAGCCATTCCTTTGATTTTTGTATAAACAGAGCCACGTCAAAGAATTGAGCAAGACGCTCACGACAAGAGAAAGGGAGCAGGGGAGATTGGGGTACTCCCACCTCATGGACATAGGGGTCTCCTTATGCTGTATAGGCAGTGGAGACTCCTAAATCTTATTATTTGGCTTCCACCGCCCCTTTCTTCCTAGAAAAAAAATATTACTTAGCTACTGGAAATTAATTTTTTTAAATTTTTAATAGGCAATTAAAAACAGAAAGATATATGTGTATTATCAATTGTTTCTACTTCCATGTGGGCCATCACCTCACTTCTGATCACAGCAGCACCCACCATTAGGGTGTGTGGCGCCCACTTTGGGAATCACTGCTGTAAGGCATATTACATTTAGACACCTCACCAATGGTATGGGGGATACAGGGGGATTGTTTAAAATTGCTTCTGAAAACTCATTCCATTTGCAGAAACCATGAACCCAATTTTCCATACCCCTTCTTACTAAATGGAGTTGCCAGGTCTCCCGACATAGTAAGAAACCACAGTGTTTCCAGAAATTCCCAGAGTTGCTGTTTTTAATTTCTGGGTTGTACCCGAAAGTGACTCAAGTAATGTTGAAGTTCCCCCATCCCCACCCCTTGTGTTAACAAGTCAACACAATAAGTGACAGTTCTTCACATAACTATCTCAGGCTTACCTGAGATCATCTACCAAGTCTAATAAATTGCACATGGATATTTGTTATTAAAATATATTGTTCCCTTTTTAGGCACTAAAATAAAAAAGGAGAGGGGGAAAAAAAAGAAACGAAGAAAACCCTTCATGGCATTGCGTTGAAAACAGAATACGAGACGAGATAGACAGACAAAATGGTTAGAGCGGAGGAGGGAAAGGGGTGGTGGAAGTGCCACCAGGTCTGCCACAGGAAGCCAGGAGCCATCCTCTGGAACTTTCATGACTGTGGCCTATCGGATTTTCCTGCATGAAGTGCTAAACCGTTTGGTGATCAAAATATCGCCTGCATTTCAAGTGTGCATTAGTGCTTGTGAAACTTATCAGACAAAAAAAAAATTAAATAAATAAAATAGATACGTGGTGGGGGGGGCGGGGAAAAGGGGGGAGGGGAATGGGCCCAGTTCCTAAGGGCTGGCACAAGGCATAGCTGCAAAACACTAAAAGTGGGGTTATACCTGAAAGACAAAAAAACAAAAAAAATATGCATTTGGTAACATCAAGAAAAGGGGAGGAAAGACAGTTAGCGTAGGGAAGCAAATGCCTTTAAATGGTTAGAGCCACCAGCTCCTTCGCACAGACGCGTTAATTGCTGTTGGAAGCCCGGATACACTTTGCCACTGAAACTTGTGTTGGAATTAGCACCAAATTTGTACGTGTCCCAGTAAACCCTTTGTAATAACAGTCACGAAAGACCAAGGCAGCCTGGAAAAGAAGCATGGTATGTGGCAACAGAGCCTCTAAGGTGAAGGTCTATGCTGCCCAGCATCTTTTACCAGCTTATCTCCTTTTAGGTACTGGACCGGATGACAAGAGAATGGAGAACCTTCTGACAGAAATACTATTTCTGATCTCCCTGATCCCGATTCCGTCTGTACTTTTGTCCCTGACTCCCGACACAAAATGGGAAATGTGTGAAGCGTGAAGCCCTTTTCATTCTCTTAAATACAAGTTTGGTAGTTATAATTTTTGGAGTCTCTTAAGTCATTGACCTTGTTGAAGCTTGTGTTTATGCCCAATGTGTCATAATGAGCCCTTCGGGGGAGGGCGGGATATAAATTGAATAAACTAAACTAAACTAAACTAATTATTCCTACTAATTTCATCTACTTGGTAAAGTTCAGTCTTTGTTAGTTCTTGGCTCTTATCTTGTTTTACATTTACACAACTTTTACTCTGAAAGCTATGCCATATTTTGTGGAAAAATTCCAAATGTATATATGGTGGCATCCAGCTGGCCAATCCACGTATTGCACAGTGTTACTCTTTAGGCAACTGTGCTTCATTCTATCCAGATTTTCCACTGGCTATGTGGACCACAACTGACCAAGATCACATTCAGACAAATCTAATTTTTTTCAATACATTCAGGTGTTTCAACCCCTTGATCAGGTAAAAAAATATCTGGTAAAAAACCCTGAATAATCTGTATCATGAAATGTTCTAAATTTGCAAGGTATATAAAAACAAGGACATATGAGATATCTGACCTTGGTACTCACATATGGCACATTCCTTACAAGTGGCTAGTGAGTACATGTACATTCATGTGCAGTGCCTAGCCTATCCCTAATTATTGTGATCTTGTTCTACGGAAAAGCTGAATTCTCCTTGGAGGATGGGTGTTATTTATTGCTGAACAGAAAACTCAAAAGGTACCACCACTACTCCATTCTCAACAAACGGCGTTGTAACTTGAGCTTGATATTTACACTGACTCTTTAACACAGAATTGTTCTTCACAACAAAATACTCTGTGATGAAAGATGGAAAATTGTTTCCTGAATTTTATTCTATCTTAATATTAACTCATCTTTATTCCCAGCAGATTTTTGTGGGCCCGATCACACAAACTGGGGGTGGGTGCAAGAATATAATTATTATTTGGGGCAGTTACAAGCTGCAATCCTGCCTTGATTTGCATACTGAGTTTCCATTCCTGCACAACATTACGTGAATCAAGAATGGAAGGGACAGTCTATACATGTGTCCAAATCCCCAAGAAGTCTAAGGCAGACCAAGAGCTTTGCCAGTACAAGACTGACAGATATTCTACATCAGTGATTCTCAACCTTCCTAATGCCGCGACCCTTTAATACAGTTCCTCATGTTGTGGTGACCCCCAGCCCTAACATTTATCCATTTTACAGATGGAGAACACTGATGCAGAGAGTCTTTGGCGGCCCCTGTGAAAGGGTCGTTTGACCCCCAAAGGGGCTCCGACCCACAAATTAAGAACCGCTGTTCTGCATTGTTAATCTGTCCTTAATGCTGACCAGATTACTAACATGAGTCTGAAAGTGGCTAAGCTTGTTGCCTTCGGAGCCAACAAAATGAAACAGCAGCAAGCGGGTGAAAGCTTTCCTTGCAGCCTCTTAAAGACTAACAACATTTTCCCTAGCACAAACTCTCATGGACTCCCCCGCCCCCCGTTGTCAAGTTATAATGGATTTATGGTAACCTCATAGGGTTTTCAAGGCAGGAGATGTTCAGAGTTGGTTTGCCGCTGCCTGCCTCTGAGCAACCACCCTGATATTTCTTGGTGGTCTCCCATCCAAACACTAACTAGAGCTGACCCTACTCAGCTTCCGAGATCTGATGAGCTCAGGCTAGTATGGGCCATTCAGACCAGAGCCTCATCATCTTGCGTCTACACTTTTGGACCTGAAGAAGTGGGCTTTAGTCCATGAAAGCTTCTGCTGGAATGAAATCTTGTTGGTCTTTCAGGGGAAGACACAAGAGTTGTTCATTTTTTTTTAGCGAGAAAGCTGTTAACAGTGTTAGCTGCCATTAGAATTTCAAAAACATCAGCATTAGAAGCAATTCCACCCAGTTATGGTTCCTCGGAATAATTAAGTGATAATCTCTTCTCCTTTGTAATACATGGAGCTATAAACGGCTGCTGCAATTGATTAAACACCAAAACAAAGCTAAGGTGTTTAATCAATCACATAAGCCTCTTATGGAGAGCATAATACCCAGCAGAGATTATTGATGTTACATGACCCGCCAGAAATAGAAAACAAAATTGTATCCTTTTCTTCTCCTGTGACAGTCTGATATTGGCAAATAGCTGCCACTGGGATATTCAAGCTGCATACAGATCATGCGTATGGTTTAAACGTATCACTTGGATCTGAATAAGTACTCTGAAAGGGTCTAGTGCAGCAAATGAAATAATTTTTAAACACACACACACCCAATGAGTATGTCATCCATGATTAAAAAAAACTGGTTTGAAGGGTCTCAAGTAGACTAGAAGCAAATGGATTATTGGCTCATATAGCTTCTAAGACAGTGGTGGCGAACCTATGGCACGGGTGCCAGAGGTGGCACTCAGAGCCCTCTCTATGGGCACGTGCAAATAGAGTTCCCCCCTCCCCCCCATATCTAGGCTGGCCTGGGCCACTGGGCTTGATTATTAGCATTAAACCTGAGACCTAGTTTTGGGGAAGCAGTGTAGGTAACCCTGTTAAGCGCTGCTAAACACCACTGATTTTCATGCGACAAACTAAAGCATGATCCTTTACCTGGGAGTAAGCTCTTTTGCTGCTGAGTAAACCCTCCTAGGGTCGTGATCTACCCGTTGGAAGACTTGCACGGTTGAATCAAAGCAAAGCCACTGACTACCACCAAACTTACTCCCGAGTAATGCACGCCTCGGAGCCAACCATTGTTTCTATATTAAAACCCCAGTATTCAGGTTAAATTGCCGTGTTGGCACTTTGCAATAAATCAGTTGGTTTTGGGTTGCAATTTGGGCACTTGGTCTTGAAAAGGTTTGCTATCACTGTTCTAAGAGATCTAAGTTGTGTGAACACATATGAATCTGCCTTATACGGAATCAGATCACTGATCTAACAACGTCAGTACTATGTATTGTCGAAGGCTTTCACGGCCAGATTCAACTGGTTGCTGTGTGTTTTCTGGGCTGTGTGGCCGTGGTCTGGTAGAATGGTTTTGGTGTCTCTGCAATGCAGAAGAAAGGACCCTACCAGACCATGGCCACACAGCCCGGAAAACTCACAACAACCACAAGGTCAGTACTGTCTATTGAGACTGGCAGCAGCTCCTTGGAGTCTCAGGCAGTGGTCTTTCCTGTCAACTATTTTTATTTATTTATTTATTGGATTTATATCCCACCCAATCCCCGAAGGGCTCCGGGCGGGTTACAACAAGCTTAGAACATTAAAATATGGCACTCAGCTCAAACTGGCTGAACACATCATTAACAACCAGGGACTCATGATGGAAAATGATGCTCTTCTCACAGTCAATGGGAGGCACACCTTTTCTTGCCCAAAGACAGTCTCCAACCAGGGCCTGCAACAAACCAAGATCTGTCCTCATATCCACTCATTCACTTGTCCACTCATTGCCTGGTCCTTTTAACGGGATATGCCTGGGATTGAACCAGGGACCTTCTGCATGCAAAGCAGAGTTTCTTCTACTGTGCTACAGCCCCTCCCTGTCTCTCTCTGAGTACAGGCAAACTACCATGACAGAAGAAATACAGTGGGCTGGGTCCCATAGAAAGGAGATCAGACCAAGAAGTCATTGCAAGAAGCCCTTGTGCTAAGATAAACGCAGCTGTAACTCATCCTGCATTTCTGTTCGCACAAGACTCAGCACACGGTATATATTTCAGCAAACCCAGTATCTTCCTTCCCTGATCAAACTGTATCACACTTCCAGGCTGGACTGTAATGACAGCATCAAACAGCCTTTTTGCCTTTTCTACAGAGCAACAATAATTGGAAAAGAATGTCTTACTCAAACAGAACAGTATGGCATAGAGGAATTCAATCTAGTGTTACAGCCAGGTAATAGCCTGAAAGTGGAATTAAACTGGAAGCAAATTAACTAGGAGTATTCTTGATCACATCCAAGTATCTACAGCATTTCGGATGTCTTCGTTTAATAGAAGGCACAACCTTTTCAATGGACCTCACAGGAATCCTCTGTAGGGCAGGTTCTCCTGACATAAGCAATGTGTGAATATCAAATAATGGAGAGAGAATTATGGTGGTACCTCTGCTCTGGTGCCACTGCAATATAGAGCTCAGTGATTAGAGTGTCAGACCAGGTTTGGTGAGACCCAAGATCAAATCCCAACTCTGCCATGGAAGCTCTCTGGGTGACCTTGGACCAATCACTCTCTCTTAGACTATAGGTTTGTTGTGAGGTGAAGTGTTGATGAGCTTTCTCCTAAGCCATCCTTGCCACCAGTCATCTCCAGCCAGCCCAGGTCTCATGGAAGAGTCACTGGGCTGCTCCTTGGACATGTTTATCATGGACACTATTGGTGGAGGAGAGATCATTGACTTGACAGTCACCAACAACGGAGAATTCAGATGTGATTTCTCTGACAGCGAAGGCTCCTTCAAAAAGACATGGAACCCCAAATTCACCTTTCAGAGCCATTATGATGGCACCATGAGGAGTCTGCCCTGGTCACTGCCTTGGAAGCTATGGAACCTCCAGAAGACAATTGCTACAAAAAAGAATGCAGCATTGGATGTGGAACCCATCTATGCATGAAGGGCTCAGTCATCATAGACTGCAACAGTGAAAACCGTTACAATGAAGAAGAAGAAGAAGAAGAAGAAGAAGAAGAAGAAGAAGAAGAAGAAGAAGAAGAAGAAGAAGAAGAAGAAGAAGAAGAAGAAGAAGAAGAAGAAGAAGAAGAAGAAGAAGGAAGAAGAAGAAGAAGAAGAGTTGGATTTATATCCTCCCTTTCTCTTCTGCAAGGAGATTCAAAGGGGCTTACAAACTCCTTTCCCTTCCCCACTCACAACAAACACCCTGTGAAGTAGGTGGGGCTGAGAGAGCTCTGAAGAACTGTGACTAGCCCAAGGTCACCCAGCTGGCGTGTGTTGGAGTGTGGAGGAACAGACCTGAGGATCTGTTGCTGGAGGATCCTAGATCTGGGCAATGATCCTACGATTAGTACTTAGAGGCAACATGAGTTAAGGCCTTAGCTTCTAGGCTGTTAGTTGATCCTCCAGGGCAATTATGTGGCCAGGGTATGAAGTAAGATGCTAGACTAGATGGATCATTTGTATTTTCCAGTCATTTCTTTGCTCTTGTATTTTCCAGTATATTCTTTACTCTAGCCCTAAAACCCTCTAAAGCTTTATACAAGCAATGCCAAGGGTTGGGGACTTTAAAAGTCTCTTACTCTTATATATCTAAAGAGTGGTGTAGTGGTTACGAGTGGTGGATCCCAATCTGGAAAACTAGGTTTGATTCTTTACTCCTGCACATAAACGGTGGACTCTAATCTGGTGAACTGGGTTTGATTCCCTGCTCTTCCACATGAAACATGCTGGGTGACCTTGGGCCAGTCACAGTTCTTTCTGAGCTCCACCTATCTCACAAAGTGTCTGTTGAAGGAAGAGGAATGGATGAAGTTTATAAACTACTTTGAGACCCCTTACCATTGAGAAAAGCTGGTCTCAATCTGTCTCTCTACAGATCTGAACCTTGGGTCCTCCTGATTTTATGTGTCTCCATCAGTTCATGAACGTTTTAGAAGCCAGAGGACTCTTAAATGCGAACAAGCTGACCAATTTTGTTCTTTGCCCTAAAAGTTTAAATAGCATGATGTCATTTATTGGCCTTGTAATCACTGCTCACATTATAAAGGTCAAACATTCCACGCTGTGGCAGGAAATCAATAATTTTCCCAACAACCCACGGGAAAAGAAAGTTTTGCTTCTAGAAGAATAAAGTGTAATAATAAACAATTTTAGTGTTCGTTTTTATCAGTCGGCCAATCTCAGAGACAGGCTGCAGTGAAAAATCTGGTGAAGTCTGATAGATAAGCTCATTAAAATTAGGAAGTAATTTAAAATGAGGCTTGGGATTTATCGGGGGTTGAAAAGCAATGAAGTTTGTTTAGGTCAGTGCTGAAACAAGCTAGGAGAGCTTTTTTAACAGCTTGATTTTTATAGAGCTGTTTCAGAACCGCAAAGCTCAAAGCCTATAGCGGGGTGACAGATAGACCTCTGACTTTCCTAGCAGTCTAGAGATAAGTGAAACAGCATTATATTTTTTTTTGCTCTGGGAGCGACAACTTTTTAAATAACTTTGGGCACAATTGATTTAACTAAAAACAAATGTACTCGGATAAGGCCTGTCCACTTAGTTTTGTGGCTGTTTTGATTTTGAGGGAGAATGGAGACAAAAATATGCATAAGCAGTTTCTAGCGCAAAGGAAGGGTCATTTGTAAACCTAATCTGTAAGGCAGAAAACTGGTTCTGCTTTTTCCTTTGTCCTCTTATCAACTAATTTGAAGATAAAAGAACACAGTGTTTCAGAGGAGAAGGGACAAACACATAGAGAAAGAAGATAACGATCTAATGAAGTGTGTTTGCAAATACTCCTAAATTCCTGGCATTAATGTATGTTTGAAACTGCTTTACAGTGCAATCCAAAAGGGGGGGGGACCACTCAGGAGGTGGCATAACCCTGGTGCCATGATAAATGCCACCTGCACTGGCATAAGGGGAACTTATGCTGGTATCGAGGAGCCCCATAGCAGTGCTACACCTGGAGGCTACGCTCATGCAGAAGGGGGAGTCCTCAGGGGCAACACCGGAATTAGTTGGTTTCCTGAGCCGTTTTGGCTTGGTTGGGAATGCCCTCGTTTAGTGGCATGAACTAACACCGGCAAAAACAGGGGAACATCCAGAGGTGGGATCCAGCAGGTTCTCACCAGTTCCCGTGAATGGGTTACTTTTCCATCTCCACACCCTCGCCTCCCCGAGAAGCACACTGCCTTTGAATGTGAAGGTTCCATATAGCAATTGCAACTAATAGTGTAACTCCCTGAACTGGGTTAATCCCTTTCAGGTACTGCAATTCATGGATTCTCAGCCTTTCGTACCTTTTATCTCACCAGTCTCTATCAAAGAACCTGTGTGTTTCACCATTGCTGTGTTCAGATTGGCGAGTTGGGGCATTTTCTATAATGTGATGATGATTTAGAAATGACCTGGTGCAAAAAAATTTTGGGGGGTCGTGGTGGAGTGGCTGCCCATGGGGGGGGGTGGGCATCCAACTCAGGTTTTGCCCAGGGCTCAGGTTTGCCTAGGTATGCCTCTGCCCCCTTTGCTGAGGGGGGGCTGGCGAGGGAACCTGTTACTAAAATTTTTGGATCCCACCATTGGGCACATCCCCTTGTGATGCACAGACCACTTTCATGGGGGAAGGGGGAGTGTCGATGTTAGATTGCTGGCTGCAGTGCAGCAAGTCTCTTCTGAGGCAGTGCAGCTGTGCATGGTGCACCATCCGCAGCTACAGTGCAACTATTCTCTCTGGATTCCACTGCCTGGGACCTAAAACAGACATGAAGCCAACTTTTAATAACTGATGGCTGTAGAACCCTCTTCTGTGTGGGTACAAAAGGTCAGCTTTCTCTCTGTTAGGCTCATGTGTACGCACATGTACACAGATTCAAACAACACTTCCGCACAAAAATACTGCATCAGAGACTCCTTTCTCTGAAACAGAATTATAGCTTTATATAACAAAGTCTCCTCAAGATCAAGGTCACATTTGAAATCTGATGGAAGCGGCTTTTATAAGGAGGTGTGGTCAATTCGTCAACTTATGGACAGGATATTCCACCACTGCTCCTAGCAGGAATTTCTAACAGGGATCCTTTGCCATTGTTCTGCTATATAGGGCCCATCAAACCTGCTCACTGTATTTATTTTGGCTGATTAAATGTCTGATTGTCTTTTGAAGGCTGGCCATATTCTTAGTCAGATTTGCATTACATATGGAAAAGCTACCTATACATATTTTCGACAGCTGTCTGCTATCTAGTTACATGAGTGGCATTAGCAAGTCAAAACAAACTCTTGGATGTTCAAAACGAAGCCATCTGCACAGCAGAATTGTGAATGACGTGAAATGTGTTATAGAAAAGCCCTGTAACTAAGAACAGCTTTCCAGCTTTGTTCTATGCTTCAAAAAGTACCTTACACCTGCAGAATATAGCAGGATAGTCACACAAGGGAACCTCAAAAATAGGACTTTTAAATAAAATCAGGGAATTAGCCTACACATTTCTCTGGCCAAGAGTTTAAAAAACAAAACAAAATGCTTGTTCAAGTCCAAGTTCAACTGCTAATTAAACAATGAGCTTTTGATTGTACATTTTAAAGCTCTTCCATTCCAAATTGTGGTCAATAAGAAGCTCCAATCAGACTCTGACATTTGTTGTTTATACCAATTTACACTGCATACACTATTGAACTACCTGGAACTAATTTAACTTTGTTTGACAATCTCAAGGTGGCCTACAAACTCTTTCCCCTTCTTCTCCCCACAACAAATACCTTGTGAGGTAGGTGGGGCTGAGAGACCTCTGAGCCCAAGGTCATCCAGCTCACCAGATAAGAGTCCACTGCTCACGTTGAGGAGTGGGGAATTAAAACTGGTTCTCCAGATTAGAGTCCACTGCTCTTTACTACTATACCAAGTTGGGTGTAGGTTGTTATTCAGACCTCAGCATTGCAAAGATACTTTCACAAAGAAAATGGGCACAAACGACAGAGCTCTCTATTCACCCATACAGTGGTGGTGGTGGTGGTGGTGGTGAAAAGTGATCAAATTACAGTTGACTTATGATGACACCATAGGGTTTTCAAGGCAAGAGAGAAAGAGAGGTAGTTTGCCATTGCCTGCCTCTGCATAGTGATCTTGGACGTCCTTGGTGGTTTCCCATCCAAGTACTAACCAGGGCCAATCATACCAAGCTTCTGAGAGCTGGCGAGATGGGGCTAGCCATGGACTATCCAAATCAGGGCTCACATAGCTTAGCCTATTATTATTTAATTAATTATTTAATTTTGTTTAATATCACAGCTGCCAGTTCTTTAGCTGGTAGTTGGTCTTTCATTACAATTTGAGCCGCATTCAGATGCCTAGGACATTGTAATGTATCAGCATAGCATTTGTGTCAATTAATCATTGTTAGGATTTACTTACATTAAAAGCCATAATAAAATCTCATACAATGTGACACAGTAAAACCACTACAAAACCAATCCTAAGACTGTAAAACAGTCTAGACTCTAAAACTCCCACCCCAACTACCCCCCAAAGTGGGAGGAGTGTACAAGATACCTTGCGCCCCCACCATCCCAGTAGGGTGAAATCAGCCAAACACCCTGGTGAAGAGGCCAGTCTTCACCAGGTACTGAAACTCCAAGAGAGTAGGCACCTGGAAGGCTTCTGGTAGAAGGGCATTCCACAGTGCAGGGGCCACTGTTGAAAAGGACCCGTGGGCTGACCCCCACCCCTCTTATCTCCAAAGTGGGTAGGACATTTATTATTCATTTAATGGCTATCGGTTTAACCTGAAATTTCATTTTTATTAAAAAAACATAAACTACAGCAATATTGCCAAATAAAGCTATCAAAATGACTAGTCCACAAACGTTTCTACCATTATCTGTGACACGTTAGCAGCCCAAAAGAAACCAAGTCTTCCTCAGTCTGCAAACATCTTCCCTGACTGGTTGCCCAAAGGTGATTTTAACTGGCCATAAGCAGTTAGACCATAGGTAATTAAGAAGCCTGGACTATGGATGCAGCCGGGTCATCCAGGCCAAAATTTTAGGACAGAAGCCATGGCAATGCTTTCAGCCATTCTGATTAAGAGCAAAATACATCTGACAGACAGTCTGAGCCATTTTGGTCCTAGGCCCAAAGCCAGCATCCAATTCTCTATTACAAGGCTTTCCCATCACCTCCAAGTCAAGGGCCTCTGTATAATCCTCCTTTAATCCTGTTGTTGCTGCTGTGTTCCATTAACAGACTACAGGCAGTATATAGCTTCTCAGGAGTCCCGGCTCCCGTGGTTCAAACCTACATTTGCTAATTCAAATTCCAAGCTCCTGCCCCAGCCGCAGAGTGAATCTGTGACATGCTGATCCATTTGGCTCCGCTTCCTGGCAAGACTGAAATATTTAAAGTATAAATATTTGCCTACTAAGAAGAAAAGAAAGAAAAGGAGGTGGTGTTTTTTTTTTGTATCTAGACAAAAAGAATAAATATAAGCCAATAAATTGGTCTCCTTCTCTAGAGGTATTACTTGGATTTGTCAGATACAGAAAATCCAAAACTGGGGGGAAGGGGGGGTTGCAGAATCAGAGGATTTTCTTGAGGAGATGAAACTCTATTTCTGCTTTTTCCATGCATGTTTGTCAATTTTGTTAAGAGCTGCAGTCCTCATGGTCTCAGTGTGTCTGTGTCTCTCTGTGTGAGTTCATGCTCTCATTAAAAGGAACCTGTTCAAGGATACCCAGTTTAGGCTAAGGGGGAAATCCTTATTTCTGAAGGAAGAAGAAGAGTTTGGATTTATACCCACCTTTCTCTCCTGTAAGGAGACTCAAGGTGGCTTACAAGCTCCTTTCCCTTCCTCTCCCCACAACAGACATCTTGTGAGATGAGAGTTCTGAAGAACTGTGGCTAGCCCAAGATCACCCAGCAGGGATATAGGATTGTGGAAACACATCTGGTTCATCACTCTGCCACTCAGGTGGGGAATCAAGCCTGCTTCTTCAGATTAGAATCCACCTGCTCTTAACCACTACTCCATGCTGGAGGTGGGAGTCATAACAGAACCAAATGACTCTTGAGCTGCCCACCCTTTGATTTCATCCTCCAAATTAATAGTTTTCATACCCCAATAGGGCTGTTTATAATGGGGTATAACAAGCAAAGACATAAGGTTCCATCTACAGCATATTCCCAGAATAGATCTACAGAAAATGGCATCCTGTCCCTATGAGTTTTATTTACAGTTCTTTATAATACTTTACAGCTCATGGGATATATACAAAGGAAGCCACGTCACATGCCAAGTGATGGATTTCTGCAGCACACAACATTATATGCAAAGCACATATAATTTAGTGAAGTAGCTTCAGCTGCAAAGCAAATCAGTCAAGTAAATGAGGGCCCTGCTACAGCAGCATCGTTGCAATATGAACGCCATAAGGCATGAATGTCCAATTATAATATCTATATTTTAAAATATGAACTATTATTACTCTTTTAGAATTATATTATGGGCAGTTTTCAAAACAAATGTTGGTTACTATTTGTATCTCTATATGCTTTGGGTTTTCTTTTCAAAAGCCTGGTAAAAAGCATGTTATAAAGGGCTACATACAGTAATAGCTTCATGAATTCGTCTCATAAATTCTAAACACCCAGGCACAAAATCCAATTATCTAGCCTTTTCTGTGCTGCGGATTTTCTTCCCCCTTCACCCAAGAAGTTGGACATATGGGATATCTTGTTTAACATAGATGGTGACACATTTGGCTGACGTTCGTGGCTGTTCAGCCCCACAGATTCTTGTTTCGCTGGAGCAAACTCACATATTCCATATTCTCACTTATAGTCGATGCCACATCAAAGATAATTAGATGACAAGACAGACTACGGGATGTGGCAAGAATTAAACCAGCAGAAACAATAGGAGCAACAATAGGATGTGGCAAGAATTAAACCAGCAGAAACAATATGACATCACTGACATCCCAGTGATGTCATATATAGAACATGATCTATTTATGCTATTTATTAAACGTTTGTTGGTTTGATGGTTTACTGTAAGTTTTGCTGTATATATAAAAATCATTATGTCCCCAATGGTTTACAGACTGTGATTTTCATAATCTTTAACCCTGTATGGATAGAATAGTTCCGCCCTCCAAAGAAGGGATGGTCCATCAAGTGACACCTGACTCCATAGATTTTCAAGGCAAGAGACATTTGGAGGTGGTTTGCCATTGCCCGCCTCCATGTGGGCTGAGAGAGTTCTGAAAGAACTGCGACTGGCCCAAGGTCACACAACAGACTTCATGTGGAGGAGTGGGGAATCGAACCCGGTTCTCCAGATTAGACTCTGCTGCACTTAACCACTGGCTCTTTTTTTTAAAAAAAAAATAGTAGTATGGAAATGAATCAGATAAACAAGCAAGAAATTGGTTATTCAAGTCTATTGGCATGAGCTTATTTTAATAAGGGAAGCATAATGCAATACCACCACAGCTGACATAACAGAAACACAGATCTGTTTCCCTGCTCAGTCTTGTGGGGAGGAAGTCAGTGTCAAGAGTCTGGCTTAAACAAGTAGCCAGAGAATGAGCCAGCTGTTTTCAGAAGACTGTGTTCCTTGACTTGCTGCCCTCCCTCTGAAGACTTAGGATCGAGTGAGCTCCCTGAAGGTCTGTTTCTGAAGGAACAAACAAACCAAGCCACCGTTGGCACAAACCAGCACAAAAGCGTTACCAGAAGCAGGCTTGCCTACTACGCTACACAACAGCCCAGTTGGCTGCAGATCCACATAAAAATTAAAATAGAAAAAAAAATGCTTCCTGGAGCCTAACGACTGCAGAAGACCAAATGCAAAATGCATCGGGAGGGAATGTTGTTTTCTTTCTAGGCACTGAACGGTTTCTTCTTCTTTATTCAGGCCTGATCTCCCTTAATCTCATTTACTGCGCTATCATAAAACAAGAGCCCAGTACACAGCTGGAGTTACACGATGCATTTCACTCTCAAATATGGCACAATGTATAGAAGGTATTCTCTTGCTCTAGATTTATGTAAATCTCCACACACTGGAGTACAGTTAGCTATTTATTCTGTTAACTGGCTCAAATTTTATAGGCTCTTTGTCGCGTGGATATATTGTCAAAGAGTGCTCTCCCCATCATTTGACAAGGATCGGCATGAACCACATTCAAATTGCTGTATGGATATTTTTTTTCTTTTTATAATGTAGAATCATAAAGTTGGAAGATGCCCCAAAGGCCACCAAGTCCAACCCCCCGCAATACAGGAACACATAATCAAAGCACTCCTGACAGAATTATATCCTACCCTTACAGGGATTTCCAAAAGTGCCCAAGGACCCTGGCTTGCTTAGCTTTCAGCAATGCTGCTACATCTGGTGCTCTCAGACCAGTCCTTGGTTCCTGTTGCTTGTATGTTTACCTTTTGCATTAGCGTAAACATAATTCACACTGGTAATGCGATGGGGGAACACAACGTACAACAAAACAGAATCAGATGGGGGGAAGCACAAACAAGTGGGAAGATACATCAAAATAAAGTCAAAACAGGATTAAAGAACAGGTGTGCAGCACTCAAAGAAACGGGGCCAATCTTTTAATGATGGGAAGCCATACTCCAACCACTAGAGCTTCTGATGTGACTCTAATTATGTTTACTGTGGGACAGGAGGAACACAGTTGGCCCCAGAAATAAAGAAACTAAGGACCAGTATGTTAGGATGAATGTTGGAGAACTACACAGTTCGAGCCAAGTCACGAAGCTCACGTGGGCAAATCATTCGCTTTCACAGGATACATACTCCTGGATTATTACAATTGCGAAAATAAACAGCAGCGTGATGTTGTGGCTAAGAGCAGGTGGATTCTAATCTGGAGAACCGGGTTTGATTCCCCACTCCTCCATCTGAGTGGCAGAGGCTTATCTGGTGAACCAGATGTGTTCCCTGCTGGGTGACCTTGGGCTAGTCACAGTTCTTCGGGACTCTCTCAGCCCCACCTACTTCACAAGGTGTCTGTTGTGGGGAGAGGAAGGGAAAGGAGCTTGTAGGCCATCTTGAGTCTCCTTACAGGAGAGGAAGGTTGGATATAAATCCAATCTCTTCTTCTCTTCTTCTACTTCTTCAACATTTTGTATGATGAAAAGTGCCACAGAAGTTATGAATAATAATTCCCTTCATTCAGTATAGTGGTTTTCCACAATTTAATGAAGGGGCTCCGTCAGCAGAATGTTATTTTTAAATAGGATATGTCTGCTGACATTCCACTTGTATAATAATGGCAATAGCACCTATGCCTCAGCAATGTATAACATCAAATGACCTACCTGAAGGTTTCCAGTCTAAAAGACAAACAACAAGGGTATGAAAAAAGACGAATGCAGAAAAGTGTTTTTTAAGCAGCTCTGGAACAAGGGACCCCATGAATGCTAGGAAGGAGAGAAAGTTCCATATAGGGGGAGACAGACAACATGAGAGAAACATATAAGCAGAGTGACAGAGCAGGAAACCCTTTGTTTAAAAATAGGTATACTCCATAAATGTCACCAAGAAGCCAGGAAAGAGACACAAGAGAGAAACAAGAGTAGAAAGGTAAGGGAACACAAGAAAAATAAAAAGGCAGATGCTTGAAGGGAACACATTGAAGACAAGGAAGTCAGAGGTCTAAGAAGAACAAAAGCAGTGTCTGTCCAAAATAAGGAATAGAAGATAAAACCTCAGAATGTAGAAAAGATTTAAAGAGACAGGGATGAGAACTTGAAGGATCAGAAAGATCTGCCCTAGCCTAGAACTGCCCTAGCCTAGATCTGTCCTAGCCTAGAACAGATCTGCCCTAGCCTAGAACAGAAATATGCTAACCCTCCTCAAATTATACTGTACATAACTGAACGGAGCAGAGAGGCACGTGAGGAAAGCCCTGACTGAGCCACTTATCAACTGAAACTATGGAACCTCTGATGATCTGAACTATCTTCAGGAATGCATATACCTTTTATGATATGACATTTTAAGTCATATCAGAAAGTAGCCTTTGATCATTTATACTGTCACTCAGCCTATTTGTTTCTTCTGTTATATGGAACTTCATCCTTCCCAGCATCCATAGGTTCCCTTGTCTGTATGGTGCAGCTTCTGTCCCCTATCCATTTGGAAGCAAGTGTCTCTCGCATTTAGGTAACTATTCTCCTTTGCCTATCAACCCACCCACCCCCTCCCCAAAGCAGCCAGAAGAGGCTGTGAAATGTAATTATTGCTAGGTTGCGCAAATGTAATTATTGCTAGGTTGCGCAAATCACCTGGTTGTTGACAGCAGTGGCGGCTCACACCTGTTTGGCCAAAGAAAATGCAAGAACAGTGACCAGTCTGTCATTTCTTAAGATAAAATTTGCAGTTGTATCAGAACAAAAAAAACCCAGTTCTACACCCATAGCTATAGTACTCAAGAAACAGATGTCTGGTTGACTTGTAGGGCATAGACTTTTCAGAATGGTCCTGTCTGTTTTGACTTGCCGTATTTGTCTGCTGAACAGGTTAAAGTGTTGCCTCTATTACTCAGGCGTCAATATTTGGCGTCAATCTGACAAATCTAGTAATTGCTGTTGGGGATGTCAACCAACTAAGAGGTTATTCTACTCAATTAGAAGCTTTGTTTTTAACTGACTGGATATCTAAAGCAACTAATTAAAATAATCATGACAGCATCTCAGCATAAGGTGCTGTGGTGAAGATATTAGATCAAGTATTTTCAGTGTCTAGGCAACAGAAAATGTTGTTGTTGTTGCTACTAAAGAGGCACCTCAGCCAAATAAATCCTCAAGATCATGAGATATATAAAGGTGTGTCCTGATTCAGCCATACTTTGCATATGCAGGGTCTCCGGCATGCCCACACATTTCCTGCAGGTATGGAAACTTCTCTAAGAGAAAGGTGGATTGCACTGGAGGAGGGTTTTCAATTTCTAAAAAAACCTGAATATTTGTATGGATCTAAGCTGGATGTAAAACCTATTAATGCTTTCAGTCCTACACTGTCAGCACATAGCAAGGGAGACCCAAGGGGAAAAAAGGGGGGGGGGGTTGGACTCCCACCTCATTTTATACAAATTAATGGGAATCTGTACTCTACAGAAAACATGTTTTCCAGGAGTCTCTGGCTGAGGCACATTATCAAACCTAACAGCCAGCTAGAATGTTAAGGTAGGATATATGCCACTGGTTGATAAAACAATGTACTGGTCCTTCCAAAGAGAGCCACCTGTAAGAGCATGGAAATATTTTCCATAATAATAATTCACTGACTTAGGTAGAAGAAAAGGCATCCAAAGCATTCTTTGCACCCCTTTCCTCTGGAGTTATAAGGAATAGCACACGATGTTCTTTCCATCAAGTCATCACATCGCTGCTTAGATTTTCTAAATGGTTTAACAGAGAACGTTCTGGATCCCAACTGATCAACACACAATATAATCTCTCTGCTCTTTTGTAATGGCAAAGGTTGTGTCACCAGGCGTGTCTATCTGCTCGCAACATTATGAATATTCTATCCGGCTTCATCTGAGAGTTAAAGGGAGCCCACTCATAATCTAAAATATTACTGATATGCAGCATGATAGAAACACCCAAGGCAGTGAATTTTCTTGCCTTTGCAGTTGTGGGTCTCTGTTGTCAGTGGGCTTTCAGTAGATAGGAAACTACAGAATCGGAGAATTTGAATTAGAGAGTTCGTTATTATTCCTGTCTTTGGCCGTTTCCGCACGGGCAGAATATGGCGGCCTGGGGACGGCAAAAACGCCGACCCAAGCCCTTCCACCTTCGTGCGGAAAGGGCCTTTGTTTTTCCTACATGCTACAACTCAGTCACAGATAAAGTGCTTTCACAGATAAAATGAATAAGACAAGGAATGTAGTACTCCCCCCCACAAAAAAAACCCCCATTTGGCCTCAAACTTACTTCTAATCTCCTTGCATATGTGGTTTATATGTACATTACTTTTTTAGTCAAATATTTACAGCCCACCAGAGCAAGTAAAACAGAATATAGTAAAACAACAGCAACAACTATCCTAAAAAAAATGTATTGAACCCAGGTAAACCCTAAACAGCCTGAACTGCCTCAGCTCCTCCAAACGCCCTCACAATACAGCTCTGCAAAACTTTCTAAAAATCAGCAATTGGGAACTTCCTTAAGATTGTTAGGAAGGCTATTCCTCTGACTGGGGCCACAGCCAAAAAGGCCCACAACAGGGCAGCGCTAATCACTCTAACACATGGCAGAGAGAAAAGACACAGACTGCAAACCCACAATTAGACCACAAGGTCAACAAAACTGCTGTGATCCCCCCACCCCCCACTCCGCAATCTGGTATTTCCCCACCACTGCCCAAGTCAACATCAAGTTTTTGCTGGCATTTCAGGGCCAGCTGCCAGTGTTTAGTGCCTCAACATTAGGGATTTTTCCATCCAGCTTACCAATGAAATACTATACTAGTACCTAAATATGAAGAGACTTGGAAATAGACATTCCATTACTATGAAATTGTAGACTCTTAAAGGACATGAGTTGGATGTGAGACTTGAATGAAGCTGCCAAATGCATAAGGAAAAGCCTTTGAGAGTTTCAGAAGAAAACAACACAAAACAAAAACTTAGGCATTTGGAGACCTCTCTGGACATGTTTCAGGTTCAGGTTATTTTCTAAGTCTGAATATTTCACAATTTGAAGGGCACTTTAGGATTCTGGGATACATTAGCTAAAGGTCTTGTATAAGAGCTGGCCGACATGATGCATTTTGGAGTTCTGTTTATAAAGTCATCTGATGCTCTCCACCACACACATCTTCCAACCAATCCATGTGGAATTGGTAGGAGGCAAACTAATAACCTGAGCACGTTGAAATAAATTCATGGGGGCCTGTTGGTATACCATTGACTATTCGGCTGTTCATATACCACTGAAAAACTGAAACTGTGCAAATTTGGATTGAAAAACAAGTCCCAAAACAGGTTGCACAAATTGAAGAAGAAGAAGAGGTTAGATTTATATCCCACTTTTCTCTCCTGTAAGAAGTCTCAAAATGGCTTACAAACTCCTTCCCTTCCTCTCCCCACAGCAGACACCTTGTGAGATAGATGGGGCTGAGAGAGTTCTGAGGGAACTGTGACTGGCCCAAGGTCACCCAGCAGGCTTCATGTGTAGGAGCAGAGAAACAAATCCAGTTCACCAGATTTGGAGGAGAGGGGAAATCTCAGATTAAAGTCCACTATTCTTAACCACTACACTACGCTGGCCGAAGATATAAAAACAAGATTCCTAATAATTCTAGAATTCTAGAAAATTCTTATCTTCTAATCCAGAGGTGTCGAACTTGCAGCCCTCCAGATGTTATGGACTACAGTTCCCATCATCCCCTGCCAGCATCATGCAAGTTTGACACCTATGTTCTAATCGTCTAAAATTCCCTCTTGCTCAAATTGAATAAGGTCTGAATCAGTCCTTCTCTGCATCTATTCAAGGCAAATAAAGTCTACATTCATGAATGACTGAGTCTAATGCCTCTCCAGCCTTGGTAAAACAATTCTTTTTCAGTACAAGGTTGCTGTAATAGCTGATCAGAATGAACATACTGACATTTCCAGAGGTAAACTGGTGGGTGGAAGTAAGTAGTGCTTAATTTTTCACACACACACCCTGCCCCAACACTAGCCATTTTGGTTTCTGTTCCCCAACCCTAGCTGGGCACCAAGATCAAAACCAAGCTTGACTGGTATCAATTTTGCCCTGAGCAAGAATATGGAGGGACGGTTTAAGTAGATTTTACCCCATCCACTGCTTCTCTTCAGAAACTATATCCTCCCCTGCACTGCCAGAAAGCATGGAATTGGGAACCTATGCTTGACGATAAAATGGACAGTTCTGTCCTAACAACTACAGTGCAAGTGGTTTTATCTGTTTATGGCTTCAGTTACTAGCTAACATACGTGCAACTTGCACACATGCAACTGATCAGAAAATCTTAGAAGTGAAATATGCTTATTTGTAGATAACTAGAACAAATTAAAAGTATCATTGCAACTGTATGTATTGACACATACATACAATTTAGGTTAAGGGGGTAGCTCAATGGCAGAGCATTGTTACATACAGAAGATCCCGTATTTAGTCCTTGGCATCACTCCTCAAACAATCTCAAATCGCAAGGGAAAAGTTCTGCCTGGCACCTTGGAGAGCTACCACTGCCCAAATCTTCCATATGGCTGATCCTGCTTTCTCTGATTATTGGTGTCATTGCATATTATAACTGGTGCCATTGTATAATTAACTTATCTAATAAAGTGCACTTTCGTAAGCACTGGACTAGGATTTGGTAGACCTAGATTCCAGTTCACACTTTGCCATGGAAGTTTATTGGTTGACCTTGGGCCAGTCAAATATGCTCAGCCTAACCTACCCTACTTGGCTGTCATGGAGACAAAATGGCAGAGAGAACAATGCAAGCCCTATTGGGGAGAAAAAGTGAGATATAAAAGAAGTGAATAAAATATTAATAAAATTCCCAGAGGCCTCTTCTCCTCTTCTACAGTTCTTAGCTTCTATGAGAATTTATGCAAACTACATTTAAAAACAGATGAACAAAGTCCTTAAATCCTACAAGTCCTATTTCTGTGGCAACATTCTAAAAGAAGACCAGTTAGATGTTAAAAAAGACCCCTGGTTATGACAGAAGCAATCTCCATATGACAACTAGCTGCAATAAATAATTGCCACCCCTGATTTCCTCCAGAAACAGACTGATCTGGTGATTTAACTAGCAAGTCGTCACAGCTAAACTCAATGACACTGCATGGCCAGTCAATTACTGGGTTTCTATAAATGGATCCTATGATTCGTTTTCCCTGTAGAATACATATCTCATCTCTGCAAGAGGCATATAATGTAACCTTAACTAGTAAGTGATAATGAGCAGACAGGAGAGCAGAAACAGAGAGCAGCTAAAATCCACTATCATTAGATTTATAGAGAAGGGAGAGACATGTTATCGGGCCAACTTTTTTTTTATGAATAATTGATAAGGCAGTCAGGGCAATTACATGACAGAAGCATCACATTGCCACAATTAGGAAAAAAACACCCCCAAGCTTTATGCAAGAAAGCGGAACACACTGAAAAGGAGATACCCGCAAACATGCCATCCTGGAATAAAATACAGCGGCTACTGTGTTAGTTGGCAACATTTAAATGCAGAATTTGAAAGCAAGCATAATGTCATGTAATCTCTCTTTAAAAAAAAAAAGCACAGTCCAGGTTCAGATTCTGGTCAGGAAAATACTGCAAGGCTAAAAAAAAAATCAGCATCTTCATTAATTTGCTGATGACTGAGAGAAATATGGAAATTATTCTTGCGGGTGTTCCCCACCCCCCCACCCCCATGTGGCTACACTAATACAACAACAACGAGAATTTCTATATGGGTAATATGAAGCATGGAAATTTTAAAAAATCTCCCATGTAATGGAAAATAAAAGATCGTCATGCAATGTTTGGAATCAACTGGCTAGAAACGGAGGGAGAAAAAAATGCAAAGATGGAAACACGATTCTTAGGAAATATAGACTGTATCTGACTCAAAACAAAACTTCTATCCAGTCAAGGGGAAAAAAAGATTCTAACAAACAAATAGAACACAGGGTTTCCTAAAACTTAACATTATCTCAGCTGCACAAGGCTGTTTAAAAACAGCCAAGTTCAATGTTTCCTTAAGAAAAGGCTCCACTGCTACTTGGTTTGATTTACCATTTGGCTTCCAATAGCTATATCTTTATCAGGTAGCCAAAACTGTAGAGATTTAAAGGTTGAACGTACGCTACATATCTCAGCTTTGGTAGCTTCCTGACATCTTTCAGTGACATACTTATTGGTTATCATAGCCTGAAAGAAGAGTTCATGGCATCCCTTGCTACAGC
This sequence comes from Sphaerodactylus townsendi, assembly GCF_021028975.2. Taxonomy (NCBI): domain Eukaryota; kingdom Metazoa; phylum Chordata; class Lepidosauria; order Squamata; family Sphaerodactylidae; genus Sphaerodactylus; species Sphaerodactylus townsendi. Next base: position 170,082,167 of record NC_059425.1, on the reverse strand, counting down.
TATTTCTAATAACTTGTGTTTCGTGACCGGTGTCGTTTATGAGTGTAAACGCTTCATGATGGAAGATTATCCTGCAGCCAAAATCCATGTGCAAACTAGTGAGGATCAGAAATTGTACATGGTCAGGATTACGTGTCAACAAACGGAATCTGGGTTTGTACTTTTTTTAAAAAGAATATACATTCAGAGTAAGTGGAAAGAATGGCTACTGGCTCTGTGACAGGAGAGTCAAATCTTCATTAAACCTGAAAGAGAGGGGGAGGAAGAAAAAGCCACACAAATGCGCCCTACAAAAGAACAGACCAGATCACAGCTGGAAGGAAGGCAAACCTTTTAATCAGGTCCTTGAAATACAAGCTGCAGGAAGCTAGAACATTTTGGTGGACTTCAAACTCTTTGCCTTCAACAATAATTTTCAGGTCTGTAAACTCTTTCGCTCTGCGTTGCTGGTTCAACTCCTTCAACATTTCTGCAGAACAGAGAAGACAGACAGTGCCAGGATTCCCATTAAGAGGTTTTTTTAAAAAAAGGTTTTTTGTTTTTTTTAATTAAAAACAAGGAAAGTAGAGAAACAGGAAATGCTTGATATTCTTTTGTTGGTAAGACTGGCTCAATGTTGACAGTCAAAGAAACCACACACAAAATGCATACTAAATATACATTGATAAATACATATGCTTATAAGAACAAGAAACAGTAGGTCTGAATGTAACTAAAAATCCTACTTTTCAAAGAGGGGAAAAAATTTCTTCCATCAACAAAATTAGAAACAACAACAAAACCGTTAATGCAAAATATTGAAACGTTATTTTTTTTTTACTGTAATAGGATCAAAAGCAATTGCTTTACCACCTCCAAACACAAGTGACTTTTAAATATGCTGGGGTTAATACTGAATAAAACATGACATTTATGATGCAGCATGAACTTTACATGTTTCAAAGAAAAAAATGCAAAGCTTGCAAAAATGCTTATCTTAGGTGCTCAACAGAAGGTCTTGAGGTAAATGATTAGCCAAATACAATAATATTAAACTAGAAGAAAGATTATTGGAAAAGCAGGCCTACTAATAATGATGATCGGAAACATTTTCAAAGAAGCACACCCACTTTCAAATATATTAAAGTGTTGGTTAAAACACAGACAACTTATATCAATATAAACATTCGTTTTCCCTCTTTGTCAAGTTTCGAATTTTATAAAGCAGACTCAAGTTTCCAGAATTCACTGAATGGTAGCAATTTATTTTCAACACTTGACAATACAAAATCATCACAAAGAGTATTTCTGTCTTGGAGGAACACACTTACCATGAATCCTGGTTCTTACCTCCTTTACACTCAAGAGAATAGGACCGTACCATGGTACAAATCCTTACATATGAATATAGAAATGGTAAGCAACTCCATGGTGAATGACCTTCTAAACTAAAGGACCAGAATTGCTAGAAAGGCAGATACAATGTACAAGTCTGATCGTGAAATGTCATTTAAAATAGTGGTGGAAGTGTGACCATTTCAGCGTTGTCTACCATTCTGCATTTGCAATAGGTCAAGAGTGTCCTTTTCCTCATAGCCCATTTTTATGCATAGATCCATTCTCCTGAAGATCTTTTAAGCGCAATATTTTCCTTTCGATTTCATTTTTACTGTTGCAGCAGATCTAAAGGTGGCTTTAACGTGTTGCTATCATTTGCATGTTAATGGAAAAACAAATTGGGCCAAAATATTAATGCTTTGTTCCTAACCATTGTTACCATACCGCCCTGGCATAGTTGGGGTGGGTGGGGTGTTTCACAGGTACCCCTGCCCACTTGCCAGCCTAAAAGGTGATGCTGGCGTCACAGAGATGGGGAGCCCATTCTCTGGCAATAGCCAGGTTTACCTACAACAATTGTTTTCCGTTTCTCGTGCTCTCAGCCTACTTGCTATATCAGCACATATTTAGCTGAACAGCCAAGGAAGGATGTGTTCTCAACATGATACAGTTGCCCTGCCAAATGAATACTCATTTCCAATTACAAGAAGACTCCTGATGTCATTGCCTCACCTGATTATCTTAACCCAGATACTCTCTTCTGCAACTAACTTCTTTTGACCACCTTACAGTGCACCCCATTGTTTCTCAAACAATCCACCCGGATACCTCCCAGAGGTTGTTGTGACATTCCCCAAGGGTTGTCCTGACACCCCCCAGAGGTGGTCCTTCCCCCTATAAATATCCTACCCCCCAAGAAACCATTTGTCCAGTGCCATTGACACCTTTCCATGTTTGTTGCTGTGCCCCATGCGTTGCACCCCCCTGGAAACAGACACTGGTTGTTTGGTTCTGAGCCCTGGATCTTCTTCACTTCATGATCAGGTCGTATTACCCATACACCCATACCCTTTTTCTATTTCAAATCTATTTTCCAACCTATCTATATCCTAGGAACTCTGTGTGTGCATGTTTGCTGAATTGAATCAAATGCTTGTGAACCCCTTAGCCCTACAATGAAGATTGTCAAATTTGCATTATGTTCCTCTCTGTGGATTTTCTTCTGAGAGCTGATCTTCGTATACACTGGTACTAAAGATTCCTTACCTGAGCCTCTTGTAACATTAATAAGCAGTCTGCTCTAAGCTAATATTCCCCACATTATTGAGAGGCTGTGTCTCCACCTTAGCTAACACCATGACCGCTCCCAAAAACGTTCACTTGGGGATAAAACAAGCAGGAATAAAATTGACAGCAATTCAAAAACGACAGCAAAAACTTGCAGATGTTGAATATGTACATTGATGTCCAAGCCAAGACAACATGAACAACAAATATATATATTTTTTCCAGGCCTCATCTCCAAATGTCACCTGGCACATTGATAGCTAATTGAATGGAAGCACAATGGAGTCTGAAAGGCTAATTATTTTGTACTGAAATGGGTCACTGTTCTCTGGAGAGAAGGCAGATCATTAGAGATGGTACAGAAATAACAGCAAGCCAATGTCAGATCTATATTAGAGCCAAATAAACTACTCCACCCTATGGGTGCCATCTCAGGAGCTATTTTTAAAGCGTTCATTTCGGTTAAAATGCAGCAACATGCCTCAAAGACACACAAATTTTCCACAGGGTCAGGCGGGTCATTTTCATTCGGAGAAGTTTGAGACCTTTAAATTTGGATTGGGGGGGGGATCCTTTATTCGCCTAAAATCTGACTGGAAATCCCCACTGTGAACAACCCAATCAGTAATGTGACCCACTGCTTAACTACACTGTGAGACTGAAGTCTTTGTAGATCAGACGTTAGTTTAACAGGACCGATATAAAGTCTGAGTTTCCTAATGGTTTGCTCGGCAACAAGTATACATTGCATGTGTTCCACCACAAACGGTGACATCAACTTTCCATTTTGTTTTGCCTCACCTCCATTTTGATGCGATTAGCTCTTTTCTGCCAGCTACATAAGACCGACAAAATGAGGTTGGAGGTAGTTACAATATAAAGGATGGGAGCCAACAGACAAGGAGTATGACTATGTGAAAGGACATACATGCACATGAAGCACATGAATAAGACCATCACTCATAGTGGTAGCATTTCTTTAGGGCAGTGGTGGCGAACCTTTGGCACCCCAGATGTTATGGACTACAATTCCCATCAGCCCCTGCCAGCATGGCCAATTGGCAGGGGCTGATGGGAATTGTAGTCCATAACATCTGGAGTGCCAAAGGTTCGCCATCACGGCTTTAGGGTTTTGGACAGAGGTTTTACATATCACCTATTGCCTGATTTTTTTAACTGAAGATGCTGGGAATTGAACCCGGGACTTTCTACAGGCAGATCAGATGCTCTACCACGGAGCCATGGCCCCTAACACCTGTGAAGACACTGCCATGAAGCGAAAGCTGCCTCAGAGATAAACAAGTATCTCCCCTTGCCTAGCTCCAAAACCATTAAACAGGGGACCTCAGTGATTAATCACTCTGTTAATTAATGTAGACATAAACTATTCTTCTGCATTAACACTCATGCCAGAAAAATTCTAGGCACCCAACAGCATCCTCAATAGCATCTCAAGGAAAATACTGTAATTATGATGTTTTACGGTGTAGAATTAATTGTTGTGAGCTGCTCTGAGCCTGTCTTGATGGGGGAGGGCAGGATATAAAACTAATAAACAAACTTCAAAGTTTTTCTATTCACACTGACCCAATACTAGCCAATTAAAATCTCCTTCAAAATTCCCCCTTCACAGAGATAACTAACACAGTCCTTCTACACACTGAAGTTTCCCCATCTGTCCTTATTAGGAAATATTGGCCGTTTCTACACAGCACAATTATACCAGGTTACAATCGGTATCTTACAATCTGGGTCTATTGTGTCCCGGTTTCTCCCTTGGCCTGGCTGCCTGTTTCTGTGAAGGAACTGAATGAAGACCGGGAGGAAATACTCCAGCTTGTTTTGCACGAGCCTGGATTTCTTGTACAGTGGAACCTTGGTAATCGTAGCCTTCGGTTTTCGTCCGTTTCAGTTTTCACTGGTCGCCCCCAGCCATTTTTTTGCCTCGGTTTTTGCGGGGTGCCTCTGTTTTCGGCTATGTCGTTTGCGTAAATTTATGCTTTTTGCGTAAATTTGCCAGGCCATTTGCGTAAATTTAAACTGTTTGTGTAAATTTGCTACTCAGTTCGCGTAGCGCATGCGCAAACGGCGTAGCTTCGGTTTTTGCCCGTTTCAGTTTTCGCCAAGTGTTGCTGGATTACTGGCGAAAACCGAGGTTCCACTGTATTTATACCGCAAGCGAATCCGTGCATGTGCAAACATCCCCGGTGTCCTGTCTGGATGTTGTTTTTGAGCAGCAGTGGGGAGGGGGGGGGAGAAAGCCCCCCTTCCAGTTCTGGATAGGGCCAGGCACAGGCTTCAACATGGCAAGCGGCGGCAAAAAACAATGGGGAACATCTTCACATCACATTCCCACCCACATTCTCATATTTTTGTGGAAAATGAGAGACTCCCCGCCCCCGTGATATATCCACTAACATTCAGCCCAAAGTGATCATTTCCCTAGCTATGTGCTCCAAGCAACAGTACATGTACAGAAAAGAAAACGGGGACATTTTGGGACTCCACTCCAATTCTCATATTGTGGTGTCCCTTATCTCATAGGGAATGGGAGAAACACATACGCAACCCTCAGCTCTCTGGAGGAATGGCAGGGCCAATATACAATAGACTAGGAAAAAGTGCTGGGTGGGGAAGTCTACCTTAAAATAAAAATGATAGATAGTTCAACTAGCAGAATAAAGAGCAGGTGACTATGGTCAGCATGCCTTCTCGGGGCAAAAATACAGACCCAAATGAAAAAAATATAAAAATCAATAATGTCTTATGTCTACCACTTCTTATTTCTGCACTCATACATCCAACAAAGGAGAAAGAAATGATTCAGTCGCTATGTCATGACCAGCTGTGGATGAGGCAGGATTTCATGCTTGGTGGTAAAAACAGGTTTCCTAAACTGTCGTCAAGGTGCAAAGCAGTGGCAGCGGAGAATCATCTGCAGGGAAGAAGCAGTTGGAGGGGATTTAACCTGTCTCTGCCGACCTGCCCCTTTTCCTTGCAGCTCCTTTCCTCATCCTGATATTCAAGAATCATGGAGCTGGGAACATGTTTGTAAGTGAACAATCCTTTTTGTCACTATTTTTCAACATGGGGACAGCATGCTGCTCATGATCCTTCTGTTGCATACAATCACACTGATTTGAAAGCGGTGAAATATATTTTCAACCTTGATGCATGCATACCAAAGCCAGAGTTCTGGTATGCATGTCCTGAAGCTCAAGATGAATGTCCAGAAACTCAAGAAAATGTAGATCTTTTCACACAAACTGGGGATTGGGGGCATCAGAAGGATCTCATGTAACATGTTCTCCTCGTACATGTGGCTACCCATGATGACTGAAAAGGGCTCACATGTAAAGTCCATTGTTAGTCAAAGGACAGGTTCACTTGTCTGGAACACATCCATAAAATAAGTCACTTAAATGAAGCAATATCTAATGGGAAGCCTTTTCCAATGAGAAGTTGTGAGAACAGCAGTCTTGTTTTTCAGCCCCCCCTCCCCCCCCTCAAATGACTGAAGGGAAGTGACATCTGCATCTTTGGAGACACTGAGTAACGTTCTTCAGTGATGGCATCCCTGAGGTTTCTTCAACTGGAGCCATCTCAAATATCTGAACCCAACACAATTCAATAGTGCTTCAAACACAGCAGGGACAACATTTTAAAGTTGTTTTTTCAAAAACACCAGATATTTCAGCATACTGGCAGCTTCCCACCCACCCCCATTTGCGGTAATGGTAATTAGCATTAATGCTGAAAGGAGACATTTGCTTAACAAGACCACCACAGGATCTGTTACATAACGGGCCTGTGTAATAGATCAGCCAAAGAATCCTACTGGGTATGACTACAGGAAGCTGTTACATGAAATTACCAGGAAAAGCAGACAACCTAGTTCGTTCTTGCAAAAGGTAACTAATAGCTTTATGTCTGTGAAAGAGTCTGTCTCAGACAATAACTCCATCACTTTTGCCTGAAACAGGAATAAAAGACTAATGGAAGGAGGAAAAATGTAATATCTGATCTAAAAAGCAGCAGATGAGCCTGCATCCTAAGGCAAGGGGACAATTGATCAGTGGCAGTTTGTCTCAGAATTCACACATTTATTCAGGTTTATATAAACATTTCTGTTACATATTATTAGAGGTCCTCAACCATCTGACACAGCATGGCGGGAGAAGTAACAAAATGGCTGCCACAAAATGGCTGCTGTGGGAGGAGGAGCCAGCCACAAAATAATTGTCACAGTTTAAATTCATTAATGCAGAATGCATCCTTGTGCTGTAGCGGCAGCTACTGCCAAAGCAACAATTTTACAAAATCAGCATTGCCAATCAAATCTCCAATAGTCAATCAGAAACCTCCCTGGGCAAAACCCCTACCTGGACTTAGTGCGCATGAAACTTGTTATTATAAAATAGTCCTATTCACATAGTTGCGCTTCACAATGAACTTGTATTTCTCTCTCTGCTAAATGCTGTACAGGACTCCTTATTGTTCAACAAATGATGTCAGTTCCAAAATGGGACCTGACCTTTCACTTATGAAATCAGAGTTTCTTGACATTATCCAAATCCAGCAGTGCTGAATCACAGTTAATTTCTCTAAGACAAATATTACGTCTTCAACCCTGTAAATTACTATTTTTCATTTTTTTTTTCAGATTTCCTCTAAAATAAAACAGCTATCCAGGTAACACTAGTTGTGTGCGAGCAGTCACTATAAATGATTTATTACTTACACCATGTTTTTTAGAACTCAATATAAGCCAGGGCTGCTACTGGTGAGGGACAGGAGGTGGCAGCCCACAGAGGGCCTTCTCAGTTGTAGCACCAAATCTCTGGAAATCTCGCCCTGGGGAGCCTAATCTGTCCCCAGGGAGAGCCTCATCTGTTGCTATCTTGTGCCAGTGGGAAGAAAAAGAGTTGGATTTATATCCCCCTTTCTCTCCTGTAAGGAGACTCAAAGAGGCTTACAAACTCCTTTCCCCTCCCCCCCTCACAACAAACACCCTGCGAGGTAGATGGGGCTGAGAGAGCTCCAAAGAACTGTGACTAGTCCAAGGTCACCCAGCTGGCATGTGCTGGAGTGCACAAGCTAATCTAGTTCACCAGATAAGTCTGCATAGCTCAAGTGGCAGAGGAATCAAACCCAGTTCTCCAGATTAGAGTGCACCTGCTCTTAACCACTACACCACGCTGAATCTCTTTGTTTCATCAAAAGTTTCCTCAAAGTTTCCTCCTTCCTGTTCTGTGTTTTAATTGGGGTTTTTTTGTATGTTTTGCGTTTTAGCTTTGGTTTTAATGGTGCTTTTGTTTGATTTTAATGGCTTTAAGATTCGCTTTTATGACGGATTTTTTAATTTGATAGTTGCCTTAATTGTCCTGATTAGGGTAGAAAAACAGGATATAATTTTTTCGAAATTATGTAAATAAAATGTAACATGCTGAATTTTCTTAAAATTTGATTTACATTGAAAACTTGAATGGTCAAATTCGTATAAATGTAGTGCATGTTGAAACTTAGCCTTCATGATATCCAACTAAAAAGTATGGTGCCTGAAATGACCTAGAATTCTTAGATATGTATGTGATTTATCAAGTGTATTTCCCTGGCACATTTTCCTAAGCAATATCCACACTTAATGCAACTTCATCTGAGAGGCCCAGAGGACATCCATTGTAAAGCCAAAAATATAGTGGGAAAGAAAGTAATATTCCTCAAGGTTACTTTGGAAGGGGTTATATGGAACACATGCAATCATTTCTGTTTATTAAAAGTTTTGAGAAATTAAGGATTATTGTTGTTATTGAAATTTCATTTGAGATGCTGAGGACAAAGGGGGAAAAATGCCACCATATAGTTTTAACTACTCAAACATCGTCCAGTTTTAAACAAAAATCTAATTCTGATTGTCGTACTTGCTAGCAGACAGGTCGGGAAAATCTAAGAGATGCTTAGGGGAAAATTAAAATATTTATTACAGGATGATCTGGGTGGAATTCAAATGTATCCTAATTGCTTTTAGCAGAAAACTAGCAGATAGTTTTTAGACCCTTTTGATCTTTTCATGTAGCATAAGGCATTACATTAAATGCTCCGGAGTTCTGAAATCTTTGAACAGTCAGCACCCCATGTGAAAAAGTAATCCACAGGGTTTTCCTCCCCAAATGCTGATCCAACGAGGTGAAACAGAACACAAACACATGGTTTCTGAAGTGTTCGAACAGCAGAAGTCAGCAATGCCTTCCCCTTCAGTAATAACAGTAAGAAGGACTAAAAAATATATATCATGGATAATGTGGGAAAGGACTTAGCAGAAGGTAATGAAATACTACTTGCACAGCCTACAACCATCTTTGGCCGAGTTAGTCTTAAAAGCTCACCTTATCTTTTTAATGGAAAGAAGTGCAAAGGGAACAGGTTAATGGAAGCGGTCTCTCTTGCGTCTCCCTTCCTCCATTAGTGTCCCCACCCCTCCCTGTGTGAATGAAATACAGAGGACCCTTCTTGGGAAGAGAGTAATACAGGGCAGAGGGCAGCAGCCCAGGAGAACATCAGCAGAAATAAATCTCCTTTCCGCTTGCACACGCTCTTCTGCGAGTGGAACGATGGCTCGTGCAAGTGTGCGAGTGTGCGGCATTTCTGCCAATCGCCTCTTCTTGCTGTGATCCTCTGCCAAAGACCATTCTGTTCCCAAAGTTTCGCTGATGCCCAGGAACAGCAAGGCGGGGATGACACTGCCAGCACCTAGCAGACCACCACTCCGCGAACTCACAATCTTCACAGCCTTAGATCTAACCGTCTTACACGGGCACTTTGTATGATTAATTAGGCTGCTGGAGCTGTTAGGGAGAAGATGAAAGAAATCTAGCCAGGGAAGTCTTCTGGAACATTCAAGAGTCAGCTTTCTCTAGGGTTCCTGGAGATTTGCACATTGCTACATCCAAACTATGTGTCAGATATACACATGTTGGTTCCATCTGTGTTGAATGCTGGTAAGGTAGATGTATAGAGGAATGTTGCACAGAAACAGCATGGTGATTCCAAACCTCCAGGAAAACGGGAGCATGCTTAGGGATAGAACCAGTGGTGGGATTCAGCAGGTTTGCAACACTTTGGCAGAACCGGTTGTTAAAATGGTGCCTGTAAACAACCAGTTGTTAAATTATTTGAATCCCAACACCGGAACTGGTTGTTAAATTATTTGAATCCCACCACTGGATAGAACTCCATAATCCATGGGATGGGCATTGTAAAGACCTTCTCCAAGTCCCAACCAGCAAAACTGCAGTTACAGCTTGGCTCCTGGAAGAAGAACCCACACAAGGACCTCAGGTCTGGGGTTTATTTAATGTATTTATAAACTTTTGCAAACATTCATCTCTTAGATGTTGTTGTCCATACAAGAAAATCCAGGAGGCAGTTCAGCCCGGCAACTAGTGAGAGATTGGGAGGGGGGGGGCACATGGAGATGTGGCCATCAATGATGGCAAGATGTCACTTCTAGAAAAAATCCAGAAGTGGTATCATGCCACTCTAGGAATTGCCAGAAACTATGTTAAACTATAGAGTTTTTGGTGATTCCTAGAAAGGTCTGAGATCATGTCCAGGGTTTTTCTGGAAATTACATCACAACATAGGCTGAATGGCCATTTTTTTAAAAAAGTTCTCCTTTTGCCACTCAGAGAAGGAAACAAAATGTGGGGGATTCCTTACCCCTGCTGGGGGACTAGAAACCCTCACCCACAGCCATATAGTCATATTTATAACTTCTGAGCCAAGGGATTCCCACTTTACTAATGGACAATTTGCAACCCTAGATTATACTTTCTGCATTTAGCATGACACCCATAAAAATAAGCTTATCCTGAAAAATGCATCCACCGGCTTAAATCCACCAGAAAGGAGTCTTTTGGGTTGCACCAAGAGCTGCTCGTGGCAGATCCAAGTCAATGATTCAAGATGTTTGGGCATCTTTATCACTGTACAATTTTATTAGCAACTCAAGAATCTTTGGGTATTTTTCAGCTTTACTGTTCTAGCCCCATCATGGTTTCCACGAAGCCATTTCACAATGTAATGTATAACAAGTCTAAATTTAAGGTCTGTTTCACATCCCGTTGCAGACCACCACTGGCATTTCTTCAGAGCTACCTGCCTTGCAGCTTTACAAAACCTCTGAAATATCTGACTTCCTGCAAGCTAAATCATATATAGAAATCTCTTTCATAACAGCTGTCATTATGCACCCAGCTGAAACTCATGTGTATAGACGCAGATATAAGCACTTTTTCTTAATACGTACAACTCAGTGGACACCAAAGAAAATGGCAATTCTTTTCACAAAGTACATTGGGATTTTAAAATGTCTGCATGGAAAACAGAAAAGAGGCAATTTCCAGTTCAAACAACTATTCACAGGATGGCTTTTTAATTCTTCAAGCCATTCAAACAGCACGAGCCTCCTGAAGTGTCGCTTCCAAGCCAACTTAGACATATGTTTTATGCACTTCTCAGACAATGTAATTCATGTGTTCGCTTATTTATACTTGTAGTTTATGATTTTGTGCCTCCGCTATTCAGGAGCTCCCCTCCCCCAGTCTGATAAATTCAAAACAGAGCTATTCATACAAATACAACCTCAAGATTTTACTGCCGCAATGCAAAACTGGAAGCAGGGAGATGTCAAAACACCTGCGTCAAACTTCAGACTGTAAAACTCAGGCAAGGTTAGGGATGAGTATCACAAAGAGCTGTCCTTAAAAACTGATGTGAAACACTTTAGCACGTGTATTAGATTTCCCAGCCAGGTTAATTACTGAAACAATGGTACAGATTGGCCCACAGAGCCTACCAAAATGCAGGACTGCCTCTCCCACTAGGCTCTTCTGCAACAGTTTTCCCCATTTGAGCAAAGCCTTCTAAAAGTGCCAACCTGCAAACGGGGAAGATAGGAAGCTACCCATTCATGCACATTTCCAGTGGTGAATCCCAGCTTGTGGAATGATCTGCTTGAGATCAGGAAGTCCCCCATGCTTCTATCAAGGGATGCCACCCTCAAGATGGGACCTGGATATTGCCTCCAAATCACCAATTGGCCATGCTGGCAGGGGCTGATGGGAATTGTAGTCCATAACATCCGGAGTGCCAAAGGTTCGCCACCACTGCCCTAGAGAAAATGGATACCGTGGCATAATACCTTACTATGGCATAGCACCCTACTGAGATCCCTGTCCTCCGCAGGCTACGTCCCGAAATATCCAGGAAGGACCTATCAATCCAACTTTTATCATTATGCAGAATGTGGAAAACAGTGATGATCAAAAGGGCATTAAAAAGGGATTAGAACTGCAGCAGAATAGGATCATAGGAAGAGCTTGCTAGATCAAAGCTGTGATCCATCTGGTCCAGCACACTGTATCATACAGTGGCTAGACAACTGTCTAGGAGAGCTAAAAAAACAAGCCAACCCCTGATCTTGCCCTGTAGCACTGGTACTCAAAGCTTTGCTGCTTCTGTAGATGGAGGCTCTATTGAGAGACTTTGGGGCTTTCCGCACTTACCATTTGCTGCACGCTACTCTGGGAAAGTAGCGCAGTGTCCAGCAGCGCTCCCCACTTGCAAGGGCGGCAACCACGCAGCCGCCCCGACGCTGCCGCTCTCCCACCCCTTCAGCGCGCGTCATTTTTGGCGCTGAAGGAATGGCACCTTCTGACTGCCCCGTGCACAATGCGGGGCAAGGTGGAAACATACCCCGCGAGCATATATGTTCATCACTTTCGTACGGGGAGCGAGCGGTAAGGGGAAGTAGCTTAGCGCCACAAATGGTAAGTGGGGAAAGCCCGTTCAAGTAACTTTCTAACCACCTTTTAAAGCTGTGCTTATGGTCAACACTATCTTCCACTGGTAGAAAATTATATTGTTTAATTGCTTGTAAAAATAATTGGAACAGTCCCGAATGACACATCTGTAATAGAATAGGACTGAAATCCATGGCAATGATTATTGTAATTGTCACCTACTTTTACTGTTTTTTCATATACCTTATCAACTTTCTGATTTGTTCATAGAATTTCCTTGTCTTACACAGTTTGAGGTTTGCATTGTTCTCTAATTCTGCAGTCCGAGTCCTGTTACATCGTTCCTTGGTTGTATTAGGCTGTCCACAGTTTTATACCCTGCAATCTATGTTGGTCTTAGTGAGAAAGGCAGGCTACAATTGAAAAAAAAAACCAAAGAAAAAATAGTGATTATCAATAGCTACTACTCGAGAATTGACTATGGCTAACATTCTAGTGTCAGTCATAGAAGGAGAAGCGAGCACGGGAATTTGTATGAGTGGAGAAAGCATTTCCTCAGGAAGAAAGGGAGGAGAGGGTTGTGAAGTTGCTAAGCAACCTCAACAGGTGCGTTAACTGACCTGACAAGCAGCACTCTTCAGACTTTTTCTCGTGAAGAGAATCAGAGGCATGCCATATATTACAATTTTAATGGTCACATGGTATCCAGTATCCACAGTATGTACCCCGGCATATCCCCACAAATAGATATGTATGTGTACTTCAAATGTTTCCTTTTGTCTTAATAACCTTATGTACACTGTGAGAAACAAGCTAACTTTGAATGGGAACGACCCCCCCCCCCCATGCTGAGTTTTATTTGTTGGCTTGGGTTGTCACCAATATGTGGATGACATCCAGCTATCTCTGTCAATGGGCAGACATCTGGAGCCCCCCCCCCCCCCGGCTGTTTAGAGGTTGTGGTCGAATGGTTAAAAGGGAGACAGCTGGAGTTAAATTCTCAGATGGAGGATGCCATTTGCCAATTCTTGATGGAGTGCTATTGAACCCTGCACCTATAGTCAGGAGTTTGGGGGTGCTCCTTGATGCCTCCCTGACAAGGGAAGCTCAGGTTGCACAAGTAACTCACCTGGCATTTTATCATATAAGCCAGGTAAGACAACAGGCACCTTAGCTGTCCCAAACTGATCTTGCCACAGTGATCCATGAAACTGTCACCTCTAGACTAGATTACGGCAACTTGTCTCTATGCAGGACTACCCTTGGGCCTTCTCTGGAGCCTTCTCTGGGCCTTCTCTCCAGCTGGTGCAGAATGCAGCAACATGGGTCCTTACAGGGACCTTGTGGTATGCCCCCGTTCAATAGGTGCTTTGCCAGGGGAACTGGCTCATTGTGAAGTACCAGATTAGATTCAAGGTTCTGGTACTTACCTTCAAAGCCCTGGTCTGGGGCCAACCTATGGGACCGTCTCTTCCGATACTATCCCCAAAGAGCATTATGCTCTGCAAGTGAAAACCTACAGGTGTTCCCTGGCAAGAAAGATGTCTGGCTAGTCTCAACCAGGGCCAGGGCTTTTTCAGCCCTGGTCCCAACCTGGTGGAAAGCTCTGCCCAGTGAGACCAGGGTTCTGTGGGACCTGATGCGGTTTCACAGGGTCTGTAAAATAGAGCTGTTCCACCAGGTCTATGGTCGAGGTGGCTACGGTTTTCCATCAGTCTGACTCCGCCCTACCCCGCCTCTGATACTACGGCCCCTTCCACACACGCAGAATAATGCGTTTTCAATTCACTTTCACAACTGTTTGCAAGTAGATTTTGCTATTCCGCACAGCTTCCAAGCACACTGAAAACGGATCGAAAGTGCATTATTCGCATGTGCGGAAGAGGCCTACTTTCTCAGTTCCGTAGAGTTAGAAAGTTTTTAATATTTTTAAATGTTTAAATGGTCTCAATGTTGTAAATGTATCGATACTGTTTTTAAAATGTATTTATATTGGTTATATTTTAAACGACTGGTCACGAATTATGGAAATATGGCGAGTCGCCCCGAGCCCATTGGGGAAGGGCGGCATACCAGACCACAAACAAACAAATAAACAAAGTTTCTATTTTAGCTGAACAGCCAGCTGGTTGCGATTTAATATTCACATCTATCGACACGATTTAAATATGTCGGTTTTTTGGATTTCTTTAACCGCCTCCGCAGGGAAAGGAGGCGATCCTTTGTCCTACTATTTTAGCTAGCCAGCTTGTCAGTGTAGACAATGTGTTAAATCAGACAGATGACTTTGCAAGAACAAATGCTGGCAGTCGGACTTTGCAAGATGAAAAGGTACATGCTAGGTGTAACCGGGAACAGATTCTCACTAACGCAATATGTTCAAAAGCACAGTAGTGCCAAAGTTGAAGTGGAACTGATACCAAAACAAGATTAAGGGGAAAAGCATTGTTTTTGCTGATACTTTTAGGCACTTTGTTGTTGTTGGTGGTGGTGATGTGCCGCTATCAAGTCACCTAAACATGGAATTTCTCCCCCCACGCGCACACACATTAGAAGCGATGCCTTTATTTCACAGCTCACACTTGTGTGCTTGTTAGCTCCTCTTCAGTGTTTTTAAGGCAGTTCCATACCACAGGTGAGCACAATTAGGGTTACGGGGTATGTACATGACAAGTCAGAAACAGAAACTTAATGTGATAGTAGAGGTATAGCCAGAGGTGGGATCCAGCAGGTTCTCACAGTTTCCCGAGATTAGGTTACTAATTATTTGTGCGTGCGGAGAGGGGGTTACTAATTGGTGATTTTGCCACATGATTTTGGCCTTAGTTACGCCCCTCCTCTCAGCAGTAGCGTGCAGAACTTGAAGCAGTCTAGCAGGAGGTGCACCGGGCAAAGCGATGGCAGCCTGTGCCTGTGACTTGCATTCAAGATTTCCGCGTCCAAGGATCACGGGCGCATGGCCAAGGCTGCCGCTTGCCACAGCCCCGCCCAGGAATGCCCCGCCTCGGAATGCCCGGCCATGCCCCCATCGTGCCCTGCCCAGCCCCATTGGTGCTACACCACAGTTTGAATCCCACCACCATGGGAATCTGTTACTAAAATTTTTGGATCCCACCACTGGGTATAGCAGAGGATAGTAAAATCAAAAGCAAAAACTTAATATGTTAGTAGAGGCTGTACCCTCAAGGTTCTGCTGAATCTCCACAACTGGGGCTGCCACTGAAACTGGCATGCCCTGCATTTCATATCAATGGATGCCTTCTGCTAACACAGGTACAAGTCAAAAGCAACAAAATTCACTGTTCCCAATCAAGGAGAGGTATAAGGGCTGACCACAGCCCGAGGGCCAAGAGCCAAAGGGCTCTTAACCCGTTGGCTGTTAGCCTGTGGCTCTTAGCTTGCACCTTCAAATGAGCCAGTCACTGTATGAATCCAGGACAAGCACAATTTATTGGGGTTTTTTTGTTTACTCCTGTACATATATTGTATTGTCTGTTTTTGCTCTTGCTGCTTTGTATGTGCTCTGGGTCCCTTCAGGGAGAAAATTTAAACAAACAAACAAGAAGTCCAAATAGTTCAGTACACTCAACAAACAAAACATGTCATTACGGAGAACCAGCATGACATAGGGGGGTGGGTTTTCGTCGCCAGCTGATATAATTCCTGTTTTATAATGTATATTTCGTTATTGTTTTTATGATTGCTCTTAATGTGTTTTAATGTGTTACGATTGAAGCATTGTCTTCCCCTTTGTTGTTCCCCGCCCTGAGCCCTTCGGGGAGGGGGGGGGCGTCTAAAAGGCTAATTATAGATTAAAAAATATATAAGTTAGCGTATTAGACTAGGATCTGGGAGACCTAGATTCAAATCTCCAGATTGCCAATGAAGCTCATAGGGTGATCCTGAATTGATCACTCTCTCTCAGCCTCCTTTAACTCACAGCGCGGTAAATGTGCAAATACAAGGGAGGACTGGAGAACAATACTGAAGGCCACGCTAGGTTCAGGCTGGGAAGAAAACCAGAGCACAAATATCTAAATAAATAACTAAAATGAACGGGGACAAGTTTAAGAACGAGCTATGGACTAATTTTCCAAATGCTTGATCGGAATGAAAGATATAGGAAGCAATTCTCAGAAAGACCGGTATTGGGATATCCCTGTTAATATCCCTGGAGCAGCAGTGGCGTAGTGGCTAAGAGCAGGTGCACTCTTATCTGGAGGAACCGGGTTTGATTCCCCGCTCTGCCGCCTGAGCTGTGGAGGCTTATCTGGGGAATTCAGATTAGCCTGTGCACTCCCACACACGCCAGCTGGGTGACCTTGGGCTAGTCACAGCTTTTCGGAGCTCTCTCAGCCCCACCCACCTCACAGGGTGTTTGTTGTGAGGGGGGAAGGGCAAGGAGATTGTAAGCCCCTTTGAGTCTCCTATAGGAGAGAAAGGGGGGATATAAATCCAAACTCTTCTTCTTCTTCTTCTTAATCAGAATAAACAATACTGAGCCAATGGTATGCCTGAGTAGAAAGCAGTTTCATGAGGTTTTTTTAAATGGGCCGAAAATGACTGAGAAGAAAGTCAACAAACCCATGTTTCTTCCCACATTTTGAACAATCTTACCACCAAAAGCATGCATCAAGTTAGAAGCAGTAGTGCTGAAGTTAAAGGAACTTTAGCAATGGAATGAGTAAAATAACGTTTTTAAAGAAACTAGACAGAATGTAGACACCTATGAGCTGCTCTGATGTCAGGACTCACTTGGTCAAACATTTGTTTTTTGTTTGCTACTGTTAATACTATGGAGTCCAACCTAGACAATAGTTTGGTCAGGCCATCTTATTCCATAAATGTCAGAAATTAAGGATGTTTTAAAAGGATGAAAATTCTCTTCACAGGAAGTTAAGTACAAGACACTTCTGTCTAAGAGGAACCTTGCTAGAACTGTATTCCTGATATATCTATAGCAGTGATGGCGAACCTTTTTGAGACCGAGTGCCCAAATTGCAACCCAAACTCCACTTATTTATCGCAAAGTGCCAATCCGGCAGTTTAACCTGAATGCTGAAGTTTTAGTTTAGAAAAAACTGGTTGGCTCCCTCTTCCTTCGCCCCACCCGCTCGAGCAGGGGCCAGCCTGCTCTAGCCTCCAGCAAGTCTCACGCACACCGCTCTCTAGCATCTCTGCCTCCTCTGCACACCCCCCCCTCGGGCAGCAGCCACCCGGAGCACAGGAATCAGACCCGCCACCCAAGTCCTCCCTGCTCATCACGGTGCGCACACGTCATGCTCAGTGGCCCAGCCTAGATGTGTGTGTGTGTGTGTGTGTGATTTTCCGCACCCCACATGATGAACTCTGTGCCCACAGAGAGGGCTCCAAGTGCCACCTCTGGCACCCATGCCATAGGTTCGCCATCACTGATCTATAGACACACGGAAACATTCGGTAGCCTAGTACTGAATCAGACCATTGCTTCGTCAAGATGGCTACTAGTCTACACTGGTTAGCAGAGGCTTTAGGGTAGGCTTCTTTTACATCATCTACCAGGTGATCTTTTTAACTGGAGATGTTGGGGATTGAACCTGGGGCCAGCTGTAGGTCCAGTGGATGCTCTGCCACCAAGTCATGGAATAAAGTAGTTCAGGTGTAATCCTGAGGCAAGAAAGGAAGAGCCAATAACGGACCCAAACCCCCAAACAAACTGCAATGACAGTGCAGTGCTTAATGTCTTTGTCACACAAGAAAAAGAGGGCTGCAAGCCAAATATTGACAGGGCTTTTAAATGACAAGTATAAAGAGAGAACACCCTCTGCTCCTTTGGAACTTCCTCAAAGAGACTATTTCTTCCTATAAAAAAACAGAATAGTAAATATGCAGCTGTGGCAGATGTTAGTGCATGAATATTTATATATCGAGAGGCCTTGCGGACATTCTGGGCTACCCCACTAGGCACGTTAATATTTGAACAGATCAATCAAAGTACTGGGTTCATGAAACAATGACAGGCGTAGCCCCCATGTCCCCCACTTCGATAAAGAGGCGGTTCATATTCCAAACAACCCAAGTAACTTTAATGTGCTCAAGAGCAGAAGTTTGTATCTCTCAGGCCTTCCAAAATGAAGCTCTGTGCATGTCAGAAAGTTGAAATAGTCAACTTTGAAATATTCAACTTTGGGAAAAAGGAACAGCAAAAGTTATCTGTATGCGATACTAATGCCTATGGGTAAACTGCAGTATGAAGATTTGTGATTTTTTTGAAAAAAATGAAGAAAACCTATTTTGAGAGAAGTGTTCTTGATTTAGATTGACTGGAGAATATGCATGGATTGCACACATAAAAATTAAAAATGGAGAATGCACACATATTCTGTAGGAGTGGAATAAAAACATGAGGAACAAATACAAGACTGTAGGACATCACATACAGCTTAGTTGTCCGGTTTCTTTCCCTGTCCCTCCCTGTCTGCCTGTCTAAAGCAGTTCTAGGTTACATTTCTAAACAAGTATTCAAAGCTATTCAGATGCAGAGCCTCCAATCAATGCTAGAGCACATGTAAAAGTGCTGAGTAGAGAGATTTCAGTCGAAGATGGCTGCGCGTTACTTGTCAAGTCCTGCTGAGCTCCTGGACAAGTGCTGAGTCAATGCTAGACCACATGTAAAAGTGCTCTAGTCCTGAGTTGACTGGTGCATTTATATATTCTCAGAGCATTTTTAAACCTATTGTCGAAGGCTTTTACGGCCAGATTCAACTGGTTGTGGTGTGTTTTCCGGGCTGTGTGGCCATGGTCCGGTGGATCTTGTTCTTAACATTTCACCTGCATCTGTGGCTGGCATCTTCAGAGGTGTATCACAGAGAGAAGTCTGTTACAGAAGTCTGTTATCTCTCTGTGATACACCTCTGAAGATGCCAGCCACAGATGCAGGCGAAACGTTAGGAACAAGATCCACCAGACCACGGCCACACAGCCCGGAAAACACATCACAACCATTTAAAAACCCTTTAGAGAGCCAACGCTTACAGAGAACATGATAACAAGGTTTCAGAGGCTTATGTCCTTGAATTTAAAACCTAAATATAAGGATGTATAATGAAACTCAAATTCTATTAAATCCCACAGAGGTTATACCAGGATTGTAAACAAAAGCCAAGAATCTGCTTGCATCTTCCTGCAGGCACATGGTGTGCTAGATGGACATATGCTAGTTCAATTCACATGTGAACTAAGACGGACAATGCCACGTATTCTTACTAAAAAGCAGATAAGTAATAGTGTGGCAAGAAAAGTGGCGTAGCAAGGGGGGAAAGCGCCCGGTGCACCCTCTGCCCCATCCTGCCCCCGTCACGTCACAAACCTTCCTTTCCCCTTGGAGCTACACCTCTGGGCAAGAACACCAAAGGCTGAAATGTCATGGAAAAGCTGCTTTAACCAACTATTCATATTTGAGTCCAGTAGAACCTTAGAGACCAATCAGATTTTTGGAGTATAAACGTTCCATAGCCAAAGTTCCTTTTGTCTGATACCAGGTATGGGAATTTGGATGCCAAACTCCTCATTCAAATTGGGAATCTCACAATATTCTAACTGCTACCACTGGAACATAGTAAGACTATTGCCTCTGTACTAGCTATTTTTTATTAAGCAATTCTATAAAATATTGATTTATTGATTTAACTTCACTCATACCCAAATGGGGACCCAAAGCAGCTCATACCGTTATGTTTATTTCCATTTTACCATAATGTATTTGGAAAAATAAATCCATTTTGTTCCCATGTCTCTTTCTCTATGGTTGCAAAATATTTTGGAAATCACCTGAAAGGCTACCTCGAAGTGTTCTTTTCAACAGGGCATACTTCCATAGCCTTGGGTCTTACTTTACTCCATTTAGTCATAAGGATGACAGAAAGAAACTTTATACACGTTAACAAGAAGTCTGACATCTTGAGGTGATAATTCAGAGGGTATTATATTACCTTTGCTTAGCGTTGATTTATGTTTCATCCTTTAGGTAAACTGCTGATATTTATAAACACCAGACTGTGTGCCTGATCAACAGAATTCTCTCCCTCATACACACATGCATTTCTTGATACTGGAAAACTTGTTTTGCTCTCAGCACCGAGTCCAATTTGATCTTCAGCAAATCCTATATTCCATGTTAAGATTCCAACTGCAGACTTTTGACTTTATTTTCTCTCTCTCTCCTCCTCTCATTTTCTCTGCTTTTCAAACTGTTTTAAAATGTTTTGTGATGCGTTGGTTGAAGCTAATTAAAAAAAATATTGCATGACTTTTTGTTTTGGAACCTTTCAAGATACCATTTATGTGGTTTTATATTTTTTTTACCAATTCACAGCGAGCTCTTTAGACACCCCTACGTAATCCAGTTATTTGCCCAGTGCTGAGATAAGTGAGGCTGGGATTTTCTTCTTTCAAAACCTTTGTGGGGTTCAGTTCTGAAAACCTACTGGATGGCACCCCAGCTGGGCTGAGACCCAGTTCTTGAAAACAGCCTGGGGGGAACAGAAGCCCCAGCAGCAGAAGATGTTAGGGACTGTGCTTGCGGGCCGAAGGCAGTGCCCCCATTTCTGCCCCTGGCAACTCCTTACTGTCTGTGAACATTAGTTGACTACCAGGGACTTGTGTCCAGAAGAACGTCTTAAGAATTTTATTGTACCGTATATACTCGTGTATAAGTCGACCCGCATATAAGTCGAGGCACTTAATTTTACCACAAAAAACTGGGAAAACTTATTGACTCGCGTATAAGTCGAGGTTGGGAAATGCAGCAGCTGCTGGTAAATTTCAAAAATAAAAATAGATACCAATAAAATTACATCAATTGAGGCATCAGTAGGTTAAATGTTTTTGAATGTTTATTTCAAAGAAAAACAGTAAACTGGCTCTGTAAGTGGAAAAGAGGGTCAACAAGAACAATATGGTCTCAACAGTAACTTTAAAAGTACAAAAACCTTAGCTTAATCAGCAACCAAGCTAAAACACAGGAGTTAAAATCCTTCAAAACTGGATTCCTCATCATCATCTGT
This sequence comes from Sphaerodactylus townsendi, assembly GCF_021028975.2. NCBI lineage: Eukaryota > Metazoa > Chordata > Lepidosauria > Squamata > Sphaerodactylidae > Sphaerodactylus > Sphaerodactylus townsendi. Next base: position 170,060,716 of record NC_059425.1, on the reverse strand, counting down.
ATGTCCAGATGTAACCCAAATTAGATTTTAAGAGGGATATTATCAGAAATGGAAAATCTACTATTAGCTTCCATTGTAAACAATGGGGGATGGGGCACCCTTTTGGGGATCAATAACTTTGGATCCCCTGACCCAAACTTCACCAAACCTGGCTGGTATCATAAAGAGACTCTCCTGATGAGACCAGCCAGGTTTGGTGAAGTTTGGTTTAGAGGGTCCAAAGTTATGGACCCTCAAAAGGGTAGCCTCATCTACTAATAGCTCCCATTGAAAACAATGGGGAATGGGGACACCTCCTTTGGGGGTCCATAACTTTGGACCCCCTGAACCAGACATTACCAAACTTGGCTGATATCATCAGGAGTGTCTTCTGAGGGTACCCTGAAATTTTGGTGTCGCTAGCATAAAAACTGTGCCCCCTGCTGGCCGGCAAAGTAAAAACACACAAAAATTTTTAATGACCCGCATATAAGTCGAGGGGAGCTTTTTCAGCATTAAAAATGTGCTGAAAAATTCGACTTATACATGAGTATATACGGTAATTCTTTTGACGTACAAGGAAAACATGTTTGACAAGTAAACTAGCAGATTCCACAATGGATCCAGCACGAAGGAGGAAGCAAAATATCTTCCTTTTTCTATTTCATCCTAACCTAATGTAAAGCAGCAGCATAACAATAAGAATATCTTCTAATCTGTCTACTGAACAGAATAAATATTGAAACAAAAAATGTCTAGCCAGTTATGGAAAAATATATTTCACCAGCACTGACAAATTAGACTGTTACAAATTTGGGTTCAGAATGGGGTGCCATCAATACAAAAACTGTACACTGCTTTTCTAAATAAAATAGCTGTGAGTTACATTATGAAGACAAGCAAGAAGGCAGTGCAAACAATTTCGGGGATAATATTAGTTTCAGCTATTCTAATAAAACTCCTACCACAGTCTGAGGTGAAAGAACTGAACTGAATTCACTTAACTTCTGGTAAGGAACTGGCAGAAATTAACTTGGCTTACATAAAAAATGAAAAATATTTTTACTTATTACTCTATGTTCTAAGGGTACTGAAGATTTCTTTTGTGAAACAGTTTGCTATCATTGTATTGTCGAAGGCTTGATAGTTTGCTATCATTTTCCAAAATATGCTGATACTAATACTGAATGAAAACCACCTGATCTCAATGGATAGAGTACCAGAGACAGAGACACGGCTTCAAATAAATCCCTGCTCCGGTACATATTCACTCAACAAATCACATTTCCTCAGTTTTTCTTCTTTTTCGTTGTACCATTTTGACCCGCAACCACACGGCTATTATAACGGCTAATGACACGAACACTGAAAAAAACTCATTCACTCTAAAAAGCTGTAGAGAAGGCTATTATTAATCCTGATTCTCATGCAAGTTAGGTCATGAAGCACTAAATACAGAAATTATACGAAATGGGGGCACGGAGAGAGAAGAGCTATGAAATGCAATGCAGTTGAGCACACTGAATTTTCTGTCATAGCTACTACAGTGGAGGTGAGATTAAATTGGGATGCCAGCTCATCTCATCAGAAAGAGAGAAGGAACTTATCTTTTCATTGCAAAATGTAAATCAGTGACACTTCGCAGGCTGAAGCACAAAACCCATCCTAATAAGTTTTGGCAACAAATATTTACTGCTATCTTCTGCTATACTGGTGTTGAACTGGTGGGTCATAATCCCACAATTTACAGTTAGAAGACTGTGCCCCAACAAAAAAAAATAGATTGCAGTAGAATTGCCACCATAACTGTTCTTTTTTGTTTTTTGAAAATGAGAAAGAATGTGAGGTAGAGAACAAGAACAAGAACAAGAGGAGGAAGAGTAGTAGTAGTAGTAGTAGTAGTAGTAGTAGTAGTAGTAGTAGTAGTAGTAGTAGTAGTAGTTTGGATTTATATCCCCCCTTTCTCTCCTGTAGGAGACTCAAAGGGGCTGACAATCTCCTTGCTCTTCCTCCCTCACAACAAATACCCTGTGAGGTGGGTGGGGCTGAGAGAGCTCCAAAAAACTGTGACTAGCCCAAGGTCACCCAGCTGGCATGTGTGAGTTCCCCAGATAAGCCTCCACAACTCAAGCGGCAGAGCGGGAATTCAAACCCAGTTCCTCCAGATTAGAATGCACCTGCTCTTAGCCACTACGCCACTGCTGCAAACATACATGACAATATGCGGTTGTTGTGGGGTGGCCCCATTTCTAAGAAGGCCGAATCACTGCTCTTCTTAGAAGAAGTCCACTTCATTTGGCATTCTATCCATGGCAACAACAGTGTGTGATGCTTAATAAAAAGAAAGAGATTCAAGACTTTAGAAAGTGGCAAATCCAAAGTGATCTCAAAGAGCCCCCTACTGTGGCAAAGGATTAAAAACAATCAAATTGGATAAATGTATGAAATTTATAAACAGAGCATCTCCTTTTAGCCAGTTGGGGGCTAAGAATTCCTAAGCAGGCAAAAGCAGCAACCTGAATCTAGCAAATGAAACACTTTGTTGTTAGATCACTAGATGCTCATTTTATCTCCTCTTTCCCTTTCTCCAGCAAAAGCCTAATACAAACATGAAAACATTTTCAATTAGACCGTAACGCTGACAGGCTTTCTGAAGCTTTTCACAGCCAGCAGAAACAAACTCTCTGCCTCTCTCTGTCTATACGTGTGTACGTTTGTGTAAACACAACTCAGCATTAAATTTAATTAGTTGTAAGCCCCAACAATAAAAGAAGTGGCATGTGCCACAGAAAAGCAGAGCAAGCACGCATGTGTCATTTAAATTAAAGCAATACTCGAACGCCAATCTCAAAGTAGGCCTTTCCCATCTGACTAGGAATAGGTTAAAAAAGAAATTGCCACGAAGCAGAAGTTTGGCATCCTGTCAGAGTCTGAAACAAGTTTCCTCACATGAAATAAAAAATTCTCTCTGGCACATAGTGTGAGATTTAAAGCTATTATGCCTCTTTGTTCCGATGAAACCTTCAGTATGAAGTATTTCTTGCAGACAGCTGTAGAGAACAAGGTGTTGCTGTTTATTCTCTTGTTATTGGTATATAGAAGAAAACACTGGTCTCATTTGATGGCAAGGGTGAATAATGTAGCATAATGCCAATTTCAACTGATTTGCATCTTAGATTGGTGGTAATGGACTGTCTGCAGAAGTCCCTCATGATTTTTCATAACGTCTGCCTGTTGCATTTGCCCTGGTGCTCTGAACATTACTTAAAGCCTTCAAGTCTCCTGGAGTAATTTTTGAGCACAATGATTTATAGGAAAACAGTTCACTAGCTTTTGTAATGCATGAATGCTGTTAGGTCCAACTGGTATCTAACCACATCCACAGAAAGAACATTAAGGCCAGTCAGGGTGGAAAATTAATTTCCTCTCCTAGAAGTCAATATACAATTTTTAGCAGCCTCTAATGTTCCTGTTCTGAAAGCCAGCTGCAAAGCATTTAGAAATCCCCATTTTGGTCCTGTGTATAGAACCCTCTTATTTTTCTTAACACTATCTTGATGAAAAGCTGGCCACTGAGGAAGAGGGGTTTATCAAATTGCTTCTGCTTGCTTCCTGATACCCACAGCTCCTGTTGGGGAGTTGTTGAGTTTTCAAAAAAGAAAGAATTATTCTGATGAAATATTTAGCATTCTTTGCAGGGGAAATGCAGTGTGTGAATCTTTTAACAGCTCTCCCTCAGTCATGTGCTCTTGCAGTTGAAGAGAATTCCAGGTTGGCAGTATAATGCAATGGGGTCACTGGGACAGAGTATTGCCATGTACTTTGAACTACAAAGGTGAGCACAAGTTGCTAGGAAATCAAATACTATTATACGGAACAAATGACATTTCAGAAGAGAGTCAAGACCTTATTTTTTGATTCAGCGTTTGATCCCAATAGAAGAAGCACGAAGCAAAAGTAGAGGCACTGAGACTTTCAAAATGCAGGAAACGGTCTCAAAGCAGTGGGAAAACTGCCACACAGCGTAAGTAGACAACGGCTGAGGAAATTACTTCTTCAGCTGCCACTATATGAGAATTACCAGCAACCCACACAGGCATAAAATTGCCCACCAGAAAAAAACAGATCTATGAATGGCTGTTAGTCAGGACAGCTATTTATAGTCTCCACATACAAAGGTAAATTATCTCCAATTACCAGACTGCAGGGACAACCAGTAGAGGAAGCTACCTGCACATTACTCTGTTTGCAAGCTTCCCAGATGCACTGAGTTGGGTGGACATTGGTGGAGACAGGTCCAGATGGTCTGACCAAACCATGGTCGTTCTTTCATTTTCTCACTCTTTGCAAGAAGATCTATAGTTACTCCGGGCTCAGAGAACATTCTGAAAGCAAAATTCAGGATTTCTGCTCCTTATACTAATGAGAAGCTAAACACTTCTAACACTTTTAAAGATTTCTGGAGGAGTTTAGATACTGGACAACAAGTTTAAAAGCTCTCTTAAGAACTGAGCCCAGAACCATTTCTACATGCTTCCTGTACGCATGTGCTCTCTCTGGGACAGACATATGCATTACAGTTCTACAGAACATTTTCATGGGTCTTCAGATAGAACAGTGGTTCTCAACCTTCCTAATGCCGCGACCCTTTAATACAGTTCCTCATGTTGTGGTGACCCCCCCAACCCTAACATTTATCCATTTTACAGATGGAGAACACTGATGCAGAGAGTCTTAGGCAACCCCTGTGAAAGTGTCGTTCGACCCCCCAAAGGGGTCCCGACCCCCAGGTTGAGAACCACTGAGATAGAATATCACCTGAACAGTATTTGTGACTTCTCAAAACAAAATGAAAAGATGCTCTAATACTTGTCAAGTAACAAGTATCCTTTAACATAATATCTGCATCTATTAGAATGATATGCTTCTGACGGCATGTGGTCAATGATCTGCACATTGTAATTCTGAAAAGCATACATTATACATAAATATCTCCTTCAAGGCTAGCCATCAGCTTATGTTAGTCCAGGCCTCTATCTAGGGCTTCAGGCAGATAGTTTTTCCTCACTACCATATGATATACTTTACATGAACCAGAAACCGCCTCAATGCAAATTATGTGCTACATTGCAGAGTCATGACTTTTTCAGGCCACACTTCTGGTATTGTTCCAGGGTAATATAGTTGAGAAAGGGATAAAATATTGGTAGAAATCATGATAATGTGTATCTGGGTCAATATCAGGCAAAACTGGACAAGTATTCAATAAGAAATGCAAGAACTTATAAGGGGGTGCTTTGAGAGAAGTGATATGTTTTCCCATTTAGATCTTACCCATTGTACTTGGTTGAGTACCCCATATGTCCCGGTTCGACCTCTGCGTTCGGCAGAGGCCAATCTACTGGAGATCCCTGGCCCCTCAATGATGCGGCTGGCCTCTACTCGGGCCAGGGCCTTTACGGCTCTGGCCCCTGCCTGGTGGAACACTCTCCCTCCAGCTGTCTGGGCCCTGCGGGACCTTGGCGATTTCCGCAGGGCCTGTAAGACTGAGTTGTTCCACCAGGACTTTGGAGAGGCCAGCCGCTGAGTGTGCCCCCTCCATTCCATTCCATGGGTTCTCAATACCATCAAGACCTATTGTCTCCCCCCTCCTCCTTTTTTAGGAGGATTAAGTTTAAGTTTAAGTTAAATAAGGTTTCCGTGGGACGCCTATCCTAAGAAGTAATTGCTGTTGTTAACTGTATTTATGGAAGCTACATTATGATGGTTTTATGGTTTTATGTTGTACACCGCCCAGAGCCCTTTGGGGATGGGGCGGTATATTATATTAAATTAATAATAATAATAATAATAATAATAATAATAATAATAATAATAATAATAATAATAATAATAATAATAATAATAAGCAGCTATAACTTTATCTCTTCCTTAAAATTTTCCATCCATTTTACCAAGCACATTTTTTACTTGTTCTGCTTCCGTTTCCATTTTCAATAGAATCTTATATATTCTACCCATCAAGTGTTGCTTCTAGTGTTTTAATCTCTTTTTCAAAGTCTGTTAATTCATATAGTGGTCTTCTCTGAGATATTGGTTCCGTTTCATTTTTCTACCATCTTCTGTTATTGTAGCTATAACTTTATCTTTGCAGTTGGCAGTGATCCTTTTGTTTTTGCTTGTTAACTTCAGAGACCTCAAGAACCCTTAGGGATTTGCAAAAGTAATCAATCATAATGGTTTGGATCCAGAGGTTCTGTTTCACTGGTTGGGGGAAGCTTTCCCCTAATGCAAAGAACTTTTAATCGGTGGAACATTCATCTCTGATTGGTAAATACATGCGTCAGCTGGCAGAGGCTTCCTTTGCTGGAGCAAGAGCTCCATAGGAATGAACCTTTGGATTCAGCCCAAGAACAATTACCCCTTAAAACAAGCTATTACCTAAAACACCCCCCCCCCCCCCCCGATACACTACTGATAAATCCAGTGGTGGTCCTTGTAAGGAATGGAGGGAAATTCTCCAGGATAACTAGCTATACACTAATCCACATACCATTTTTTACATTCCTGATCCTCGTGGCTTGCATAGAGAAAGATTGCTTGGCAAAGACAGGCAGAAAACACTTATGGCAACAGTCACTTCATCTGTTTTATATATGCTTGCCTTTTCTTGCACCTGGAAGTATAGGTGCAGAATGCTGCAATCTGTGGAGGAACAGCCCATTTTGCCAGCTTTGTTTAACATCCTCCACTCTAAGAATGTGCAATAGGCACAAAATATACAGGTTGTTCTTTGCCCCTGGCTATGATATAGCCATGCACAGTTAAACTGCATTGCTTTTAATGAGGCTTACACACACAGCTAAGCGTAGGATTATAGCCTAATCCAAAAAAGCATCACAACTCTTTCCTCTTCAGTGCACATATATATCATGGGTACATAGACTGGTGCAGCTACAGCCTGCCGGATATTGCAATCATCCTTTTTTTTTTTACTTTTGCAGATGGCTTGCATTCTTTGGCCAGCCAATGTTTATGGTTTCTTTCTGAGATAGCTTCTGTCCTTCCAGGCTACCATATGCTGCAGAAATCCTCCTGTCCAGGTCTGAAAAATGAAGGCATTTCTCTTCTCTCTCAAAACACACGCATGATACACACCTCCCAACTGATTTCTGGGACTAAGCTTTTTGAACCTGCATGAGTAGAAAAATAGTTCTACACAGGAAGATGACTGTTTTAGATTTACTTCCTGTAGAGTTAACCATACTGAAATGTAATTTATGCAGGAGATACTATGAGTTTTAATTCTTTAAAAAGAAAAAATGCTGTCAGTGACATCTCTTTCTTATTAAGCTATACCTGATCTCGTGCTCTGGATATTACAATTGACTTTAGTATTGTGCAGGAAGACACTAGCAAATCATACCAATGATTAAATAGTGGCATCTGAATGGCCCAAACATCCTCTCATAAGCATTCTAGAACCAAAGGCAGGCTTATTTCCAAGGGTTGAGTTCACATCCTGTTCACAGGATAAAAAGAAGAGGTGGAAAAGGAGGAGGAGGAGGAGGTTTGGATTTATACCTTGCCTTCCTCTCCTATAAGGAAACTCTAGGCAACTTACAAACTCCCTTCCTTTCCTCACAACATATGACTTGTGAAGTAGGTGGGACTGCGAGAGTTCTGAGGGAACTGTGACTGGCCCAAGGTCACCTGGCAGGAATGAGGAAACAAATCTTGATCACCAGGTAAGAGTCCACCATTCATGTGGAGGGGTGGGACATCAAACCCAGATCATCAGATTAGAGTCCACCTGCTCTTAACCACTACATCACACCGGCTAGGGAGCCAGTTTCTCTGACAGACAGATTTTTTTGACAAATGGACTGTTTCTTCAACAACCCATTTGTCACTTTGCTTCAACTCTTCCTCCATGACGGATCAGCTGTGCTAAAGGAAACAAAAAAAAAGTGGGGGAAAAGAATGATGTAAATGCAAAACCCAACTGTGAAGCAAAGTTAGAGAATCAACTGCTTCGCAGCTGCAGGGTAAATCGTGCATGAATATTTGGCCTATGTTTAAAAAAACATTCAGCGTTAATCTAAGAAGCGGTTAGTAATATCAATGGCAGCTGGTATGCCTGAATCAGCAGTCTTTTCGCACATGCCGAGTTCTGAAAAACCCGGATGCAAACCTGTTTGGAAGGCTCTTGGATTTTGAATTCCAAATTGAACAGACCTGATGATCAGCTCACATCAGACTGCCACTGTTGAACATGGAAAGTTCGGCTGCTCAATATGTTTGTAGCAAAATATGAAACATCCCTGCTTCTTTCGAAACAGAAAGTCAAATCTTGTCTTGAAATCAGATGAATAACGTGAAGATCTATTACCGGTAGTACAAAACTACCTGCACTTAATGTCTGTCTGTCTGTCTGTCTGTCTCTCTCTCTCTCTCTCACACACACACACTCTAATCTATTAAGTTTATTCATTTATCATATTGTAATTAGCTATTGTGGTTTTTAAAAAAAAAACCCAATATTTTTTAGATTTATTGTTTTATTTCCTTTTGATAATCTGTTGCTATTTTGTCAATTGGTTGCTGCCCCTGTTCAATAGTTCCTGGTCATGCTGCATACAACTTTTAACTTAGAAAAATAAGAAAGAAATACCAAGTCCTTACTATATGGCTAACAGGAGCGGCCATAAAATGTTAGATCCCCGGTAGCGAGGAACATGAATGATAGCAGCTAGAATCATCAGGGGTGTCAAACTCGCGGCCCTCCAGATGTTCATGAACTACAATTCCCATCAGTCCCTCTCAACATGAGCATTGGCTATACTGGCAAGGGCTGATGGGAATTGTAGTTCATGAACATCTGGAGGGCCACGAGTTTGACACCTGTGAGCTAGATGTTTCTCTCTGCTTCCCCTGTCCAGATCCTTTGCACTAGAACCAAGAATACATGGTATATGTTGCACAGAGACCCTTCCACCTGTCCATGCTCAGGAGTCTTCCCTGTCAAAAATCAGTCTACAATCAACATCGTAAATTATGCCCACTGCTTCATTTGGCTGATTCAGAGAACTAGTAATTCACTACCTTCCCTCTGGTGAAGGTCCAGATCCACACAGAAATCTCTGCATCTCACCACAGGGTATGACTTTCTCATGTTCCTTCTGCAACTATTTCCCTGAAATTCTTGTGCATTCCTTCACCCTTTTCCTGAAACACCTCAAGCTGTGACAACTACACACAATGCTTCTTTGTACGTTTACCACGACCCTTGTGATATTTCAACACTGTTTTCATGTTCATTGCTCTCCCTGTGCCCCATTAATTATCTTTCACTTGGGTGAAGGCCCAGAGAATGTCTGACTTCCAGCTTTTGCCCTGTCTGTCTATTACTGGCCCAATTACAAACAAACAAACAAACAAATTGGTTTAAAGAAACAACACTCTGCAAAAATAATACCCTCACACTCATTGAATTCCTAATGAAAGACAACCACCGATCTTTTGGTAAAGATGTCAAAACAAAAAAGAGAGTTGGATAATCATGATACTACACTACCTAGATTCGGAGTTCTGCTAATTATTCCATGTATATACAAGAGAGACAAAACGTTTTAAGGTGTGTGTTACTAGGGAGGAGATGATGAATGAGCTGTAAAGCTGAGGAGAATTCACTGCACATCCTGACCAATACAACAGTAAAAGTAATCAATCCATTTAGCTCTATACAGAAAGAAGCGGCAGTGAGATAAGAGGATAATGAGTGCCAAGCAGAAAGCACAAGACCGATAAGAGGAACACTTGAAATGACCATCCTGAATACGTTCTGTGTTTAAGAGTCCTGACAAAAACATTGACAGTGAAATAATTTATTCGGGGAGTAATGGCCTTTGCTGCGTGAATAAAGGTAGCAAGTAAAAGCAAGTTAATTTCCTGACCAGTTACCAAAGAGAAATGGAGTATTAGAATTTGGGTTTCCTTCTGTTCAGATATGTTTATAGATATACACAGTTCTCTCAGTCCTTCAAAAAGTGGTGGTGGAGGGAGGGGAGGAATTCAGCACCACCAAAATGGATACCTATATTGTAGTTTACAAAATGCACACAAAAGAATCTGCTACTCTAGCCGTGGGTAGATCCAATGGACAAATGAAGATTTTCCCCATTACTCCTCTCTCCAAAACAGACCTTTCCAATGCTGTCCGGGCCCTGCGGGCCCTTGGGGATTTCCGCAGGGCCTGTAAGACTGAGTTGTTCCACCGGGCCTTTGGAGAGACCAGCCGCTGAGGGTGCCCCTGCCCCCTCCTCTTTACCCCCATGGGCCCTGATACCATCAGGACCCATTATTTCGTATTAGGAGGGTTTCGTAAGGGCACGGGCGATGTTTTAAGATATGACTGTTGTTTTAATTATATGTATGTTTTTAGCTGATGTTTTATCTGTACACCGCCCTGAGCCCTTTGGGGATAGGGCGGTATACTAAATTTAACTAACTAACTAACTAACTAACTAACTAACTAACTAACTAACTAACTAACTAACTAACTAATAATAATAATAATAATAATAATAATAATAATAATAATAATAATAATAATAATATTATGAAGGTCAATTCATCACCCCCCGCTCTGAGTGTGCACAGCCCTTTGATAACTGATGTAGTCCATGTGGTTCATGTAACCCCAGGAATCAACTTTCAAATAGTCATGAAGGACTGCTAGGGAATGGAAAGCAAGGAAAAGATTCATGATACTTGCACCCACAGAGTCACTGGATCCAACCCACTGTTTTGACTTATCAAACATAAACCAGCAGTAATTTATATTACCAGTGGGGACCCACAAGGAACATGCAGGGAGGGAGCACGCTTCCATCTTTGCTTCCTTCCCTTTTCTCCCCTTCTCTGTCAATGTTCTAACCCTAACCCTCACTCCTTATCAATCAATCAATCTTCCCTTACCCTCACCCCTTCTCTGGCAATCTTCTCACCTCCTCTTGGTCTTCTCACTCTTTGCATGGCAATCTTCCCTCTCTCTTACCCCCACCCCTTCTCAGAAAAATGTCCTCTTCTCCTCTACCCCTTCTCAATCTCTCTTTCTCTTTTTCCTACCCCCCACTCATTCTTAATGTCACCTCTTTGCACCCTCTGACTCTTCTCAACTTCTCCCCTTCTTTCTCCTCACCACAGAAACTGTGGAGGCTGTGGCAGGGCCCCCAGAAGCTCTGCTCATGGCAGCACCCTGATCACGGGGAGCCATTTATGTACTCTGTGCATGATCAGACATTTTTGTTTGGAGGGTGGTGATGGATTAAACACCAATGTTCTTTTTTTAAACAATTTTTTTTGTGAAAGACTGCCGGGGGGGGGGGGAGCCCCCCAAGTTTGGAGAAAAATTGTATTTTTGTCAGTGTGTGCCTGATCTGTAGATTTAGACATCCACAGATTGACATCCTATTAGATCTAGGGACAGACACTTGCAATGTGAAGTTATAAACATTATATTTCAGTTTTTGCACTAGCACCAAAAGCAGCATTGCCCAAGGCACAAATGCAACATAAGTACTGCTTTTTCCCCTCTGCAGTCTGTCTAATCTCCAGGTGTACTTCCTACCGTCACAAGCAGGAATTATATCCACTATCCTGCCAATTTATAGGAGAAGGAGAAGAAGCCTAGCATCTGCCTAATGTGCTCAGCACTTATTTTCAAGGATTCTCTCCACTCAATGCCACTTGATCCAGCCAAGAGTCACTGTGTGTCAAAAGGAGAGAAAGAAGTTGAATAAAACACCAACCATCTCCCAAAGACGTTAAAGCCGATGGGAGTAAGGAGAAGGGGATTCCCCCCCCCCCCCCGATCCAGGAACAATCTGATGATAGATCTGTCTATAACTGCTTTCCCTAGCTTCTGTAAGAGTGATATGCAAAAACGGGCTTTGTTGTGAACTAATGGGAAGACCTTACATATGCTCAAAACAATAAACAATCAGGTGGCTCATTTTGATGAATACCTTAGATTTGCTTTTACTACATTTTGCACATTTGACTATTTGGGAGCCTTAACATTTTCAGAGCCCTGCCTGGATGAATTCTACATCCTGCCTCCCTGAGAATGGGCTGGGAAACACCCATCCAGATGTCCTCCTCCTCCAGTAGAATTGCTTTTACTACATTTTGTGTATTTGACAATTTGGGAGCCTTAACTTTTTCAGAGCCCTGCCTGGATGAATTCTACATCCTGCCTCCCTGAGAATGGGCTGGGAAACACCCATCCAGATGTCCTCCGCCTCCAGTAGAATTGCTTTTACTACATTTTGTATATTTGACAATTTGGGAGCCTTAACTTTTTCAGAGCCCTGCCTGGATGGCCCAGGCTAGACTGGTTTAGTCAGATCTGAGAAGCTAAGCAGGGTCAGCCCCTGGTTATCACTTGGATGGGAGGCCACCACAGAATACCAGGACTGCTACGCAAAGGAAGGCAATGGCAAACAACCTGTTAGTCACTTGCCTTGAAAATCTTACTGGGTTATCGTTAGTCGGCTGCTACTTGATGGCACTTTACACACATACCCAGACACACTTGCAGATGGGCTGTTTCCCAGATACACTAATGAACTCTTGTTCTGAATAATTACAAAAATATGTGATGAACAATTTTTTTCAAAAGAGAGAAAGCGAGAGAGAGAGAGAGGCAGGCAGTGAACCAGCCAGCTTCAAATGAATTTGTTCTGCAATTGATATCCTATCTGGTATTCATGTCCTGTAGGGAATGTGGGATCTGGGTCAGCTGCAAGACAGTTTATTCTTAAGCCTGCAGTTGCTTAACTTCAAGACAGCATATTAATAGAAGAACATTTTATACATTTCCGCATAAGCATTTTCCAGCCTATACGAGCTCAAACATAAAATCACTTCATGCACCTACAACAAGAAAAAAAATGCATTGGTTGCTCCTTTCATAAGAAGAAACTATTCATGTTTACATTATTTGTCCTTTTCTCTAACTATATAACCTGCTTCTTTAAACAATAGAGGATATATTTAACTCCCTCGCTGCGCACCCTCTAATGATGTCTAACAGCAGACTCAATATTCCTCACACTGAATGGCTTTTTATCATAAGAAAGTAGGAATAAACTCTTCCTACCAAAATAAAGATGTCTTCCTTTTTCAATGTGATGCAAAACATGAAAATAAGGTAAACATATTGCACTCAATATGCTTAATTTGATGCAATTGCTAATTTAGATTGGTAGATTGGTCTAATAAGAACTTTGCATTATAACAAAAAGCTAACCTCTTTCCCTTACTTCAATAAGCTTAGTAGTTTTACAGATAATCACCAAGAGGTGCTTACATAAATGACTGCTGAAAACATGAGGTGCCACAATGAAATTTGTAGGCACCCTGCATCTGGGATTTCTCAAGCCCTGGTTTAGGCAGAAGTAATTCTGCTTAGGATCAGTCGCGGAGCTACAAGGGGGGGGGGGAGCCCCGTGCACTGGGCACATGCCTGGGGGGCACGGCAAATTGCTTCCAGGCCCCTCCCCCTTTCTTCTGCTCCCCCGCGGCACCCCTTTCCCACATTTACTTTAGTTCCTTTCCTTTTTCAGAACTTTTTCAGGCTGCAAAAGGCCTGTTTGCAGTAAAAACGGCCTGAGGAACTACAGTTCCCAGGAGACCTTGGGGCTCACAAATTCTGAAAAAGTTCTGGAAAAGGAAAGGAACTAAGGTAAGTGTGGGAAGGGGGAAGCGGGGGCGCTGCGGGGGCCATAGGGGCGGAAAATTAGAATACGCACCGGGCGCAGTTTGGCCCAGCTACGCCTCTGCTTAGGACTCCACTATAAATGTGCATATTTTGAAAACAGACTACAATGAACTTGTCAATAAATGCTTAACCTGTCCCTAGTCTGTTCCGCACAGCCTAAATAAATTGTCCTGGGGATGTTAAATAAGGCATCCTGGGAATGCACTCTGCACAGCTTTCTTCCCAAGATGTCCTCAGGACACCTTATTTTAGCTCAAGGCATCTTTTTTTGAGAACGCTTCAAAGTGCCCCTTTCCCCCCTAAGCAGCCTTCAAGACGCCTCCTGCCTGGATGTGCAGAAGGCAGAGCTCAGGAATTCTTATTTTTCCTGCCCGATCATTTTGTTCTCTGGCCAGTTTCACCCTCAGCTTGTGTCCAACGTTTTGTGTGCAGCAGAAGGGACTGTCCCTGCCGCCATTTACTGAAAGTTGCCCAAGGATGTTTGGGCAACTGGATCCTGGGTGCCTTTTCAGTCCCAAAAGTACATAGTTGTGCTCAGCTGGTCCTGCCGATTCCAACAATATATGGTTTTCCTATTTTTTTAAAAAAAAATTGGAGGAGTTGTCTTTGAAGATACACAGATATGCTTAAGAGAATCTTAGTTGCTCAGAGGACTGCCATTGAAAAGCATTGAGACAGTGGAGGATAAGGCCCAGGCAGTAGACCTGTCCCAATGAATTCCTTCAGCTGCCCACAAAATGGCGGGTGAAGCTGAGGGTGAAACTGATCAGACAGCAAAACTATCTGATGGGAAACAGCTCCTTTTCCCCTCAGGCATTTTTGCTGTCTGGAAAGCCCACCAGAAACCGCCTCTTTTTAAGATGTCCCCCAGACGTCTTATTTTGGGTGTGCGGAGTGAAAAGAGGCAGTCGATTTTTTCGAATACGTCCCACAAGTATCTTTTTTGTGCTGTGCGGAATGGACCTCTGTGTACCCATGAATGTATTCTATTGTCTTTAGCTGTACTTTTCTGCTTATTTGGTAATTCACATCTGCATGAAAGATTTCTGGATTCAGCTGTCATTTCTCATGATGGAAGTGTACGAAATGGATAATGTACAGCCAGGAAGCAAAAGATATCCCCAAGTCCTTTAATTATTCTGGAATCTTTAGAAAAATACTTCATTATCCATGGAAGCCAGTACTAATGGGTGCCCTATGATCCTGCCTTCAAAGACCCCGAGTGCCTTCACCCCTTTTACAAGTCATCCTGTTAAGGAAGTGAAGAACAGAATGTCCTACCTCTCTCCCTAGCCTTTGACCTCCCTGCTGAAAATCTGTAGCTGGTTCAGAGTGAAAAATAAAGTGAGCCCCCTGGGAGATGGGGACATCCAGACTTAAGAATGTCCTCCATAGCTTCATTTGTCATTGCTAACTTTTAGATATGAACTGTGTTTTCACTGAGCTATGAGCCTACCTAAATCTGGTAGAGAGAAGAATTTAAAAATAAATAAACCATTCAAGAACAGCAGCACACTCAGATATGCTGGTTCCAATTCTATTGCATTTTTAATGGCACAATATGATCTTGGAAGAACCTCTACGGAAAGCAAAAACAATTCCTAAGTACCCATCCCAAGGTATTACTTTCCTTCTCTCTAAAACGGACTGTATATTCCGACAAGACAGACCCAGTATGGGTCCCTTTATTCAGACTGAATGATACTTCAAGAGTTATCCATGATGTCATCCAAAGGTATCAGCATTGACCAAAGTGCCTTGCCTCCATTTCTAAGCTCTGGAGAACAGTTGCAAAGATTGGGATTTTATGCACAATGGATGTATATAGCATAATGATGTTGATGCATTTTTAAAACTCTAACTTCCAAATTTATTCTTTCATTTCTTTGGGTGTTTTTATAACCATACATAATAGACTTTAGAGAACAACAAATAACGGTAATTGTGAGCAAAAGGAGGTATGATGACTTTGTGCTACTGCACAGATCTAAACAAGAACATCGTCGGAAGCGCCATTGTTCAAAAAAATTGTCCCGAATGAGAAGCCAGCTTCTTTGTTTAACTATGCCGCTGGAGAGCAGGAAAGATTTTTCGATGTTACCAAATGACACAGATTGCTCATGTGTTTCATGGAATTAAAAAAAACACATTCAAACATATAATAGGGAAAATATAATGTAACAACATAACAAATGACCCATGAGTTGCCCAGACACTCTGATGTAGAAGAAGAAGAAGAAGAAGAAGAAGAAGAAGAAGAAGAAGAAGAAGAAGAAGAAGAAGAAGAAGAAGAAGAAGAAGAAGAAGAAGAAGAAGAAGAAGAAGAAGAAGAAGAAGAAGAAGAAGAAGAAGAAGAAGAAGAAGAAGAAGAAGAAGAAGAAGAAGAAGAAGTTTGGATTTATATCCCCCTTTCTCTCCTGTAGGAGACTCAAAGGGGCTTACCAACTCCTTGCCTTCCCCCCTCACAACAAACATCCTGTGAGGTAGGTGGGACTGAGAGCACACCGGAAAGCTGTGACTAGCCCAAGGTCACCCCGCTGGCGTGTGTGGGAGTGTACAGGCTGATCTGAATTCCCCAGATAAGCCTCCACAGCTCAGGCGGCAGAGCGGGGAATCAAACCCGGTTCCTCCAGATTACAATGCACCTGCTCTTAACCACTATGCCACTGCTGCTCTTAGAAGACAGCTAAGCTGGCATTACTTTTTAATTATAGTCACCTTTGAGCAACTGAAAACATTCAAAACTTCTCACACAAACAACACATGAACGAGATATGAAAGTTCCACTTCTGAGTACCTTAGATGACAACAGTTTGGAAGATGGGGAAAACATGCTTGTCCTTCCAATTCTGATGTTATCCAGGTGAGGGGGGAAAATAAGTTCTCCAGAGACAGCAACCTCTCTCTGGCAGTTATCAACAGTGTTTCTCAGCTGTTAGCAGCAGGAGGAACGTAGATATTAAATATGCGTTCCAAATCCAAGGACCCAACACACCTGTCATAACAAAGAGATCTTCTGACATGCTCCTCTGCTTATCATAATTAAAGTGGCACAAAAATTAGAAATCTGGGTGGGAAGAGGATGGGAGACAGCCGAGGGAACAGATGGATGGAAGCCTAAAAGTAGATCTGGCAGCTTCTCCTTTGTGGTCAGAAAACAACAGAATTGTGCCTTTCTTTCCTTTCACAGCCAAATAATTTCATGTCCTTTTAATTTTTTTCTTTTTGGTAAGGTTGTTGTAACGGGGTTGCTTATATTCAAGGTGAGGGAGAGAGATATTAACCCACTACAAGCCACCAATTGTAACCGGACAGGTGGCCTACAATTAAGGTTTCCACTAAACTGACCAGGGGTGTTTCCTTTGCCACCCAAAATATCCCAGGCTAGTGTTCAGGGATCTTCTTTTTTTTCTCTCTGCTGCCACCATTGAAGGGAAGGAACTAGGAATCCCAAAACTGCGGCTGGCTGCCAAATATATAAAGGATCCAGAGGTGGGATCCAACAGGTTCTCACAGGTTCCCGAGAGTAGGTTACTAATTATTTGTGTGTTCCGAGAGGGGGTTACTAATTGGTGATTTTACCACGTGATTTTTGTCTTAGTTACGCCCCTCCTCCGCTCCTCAGCAGTAGCGCGGAGGACTTGAAGCAGTCTAGCAGGAGGTGCGTGGCAGCCTGCACCTGCGTGCATACGTTTCCCGCCCAAGGACCGGCGCAGCGGCTGCGTCCTTGCCACAGCTCCGCCCAGCAATGCCCCACCCCCGGAATGCCGGGCCACGCCCCCATCATGCCCCGCCCAGCCCCATTGGAGCTACGCCACTGTTTGAATCCTACCACCATGGGAACCTGTTACTAAAATTTTTGGATCCCACCACTGAAAGGATCCCATCTCACATTCACTCTTGGTCTGAGGGGGAATGTCCTTCAGAGTCCCATATACAAAAAATGGAGGGAACTCAAAATTGGCTGGGATTCTAGTCTCTCAGAAAGGCACTCTTCCCCCTCTCACACACAAACGCAGGCTGGCACGAGGGTAACTTGAACACAACGAATGAAATGTATTTTGAAAACAAAAGAAAGGCTTCTTAAACTGGCTCAGAGAGGTATTAACGCTTGGTGGTTTCAGAGAGGTTCTTTTCACTTAGAAGTTACAGAGCTTCAGTTGTTATTTAGGTTTCACACACAAACACAGACACACGCAGGTGTCTCTTCAGAAACGACTTGGCTTTTATACACTTTGCTTTTCCTCACAGACAGACACTAGTCCTTTCTGATCCACAACCCACTGAATACACTCACACACAGTCTATGCCCTGTGAGATTCTGGCCTACAAAGCCTCCCTCTCTCACACTACTCCCAAATTGGCCTCACTGCCTCTGGAACGGGTTTTTCCCAGACTGGTGTTGAACTGGGCAGGACAGACTCCTAGGTCTGGTCAGTGTCTACTGACAAGCCTCTGACCGGCGTTTCACTCTGCACCAAAAAGCCAGTGCCTTCCTTCCTCTCACAAGCTTCCTTCGCTTGAGGAGAGAGGAGAGCTATCTGAGCTGGACCAGAATTCCTTTACACCAGAGTCAGAGCGGGGAGACTTCACTCCACAGACTCTGCTCTCAACTCAACACGAGCTGTCCTCTTCAGAACTCACAACGAAGAACTGTCTGACAGGCTCTCTCTGTCTTTCTGTTTATCTAGCAGCGTTTTAGCACCCCCTCACATTGGCCAGGGGCAACAGTGCCTTCCATCGACCAATCACCTTGCTTTTATTTAAATTAGGGCCTGCTGCCTTACTTTTACTGTCACCCAGGCCTCTTTAAGCAGGCCTGCTTCACACCAGCCCTTCAGGGTGGGGCAAGTCCGTTACAGTTGTCATTTCTTAGTGGCTAAAAATCAAATAAATGTACAAGTCTCTCTCTCTGCGGGGAATTCCCTACCCTTCACATTCATCCGCCAGTGGGTGAAGATTTTTTGTATCATATTGCATTCTCTCAGCGCTCCCTCCTTCCTAACCAATGTTAACTCTTTTATTTTAATAGAGTATATTTGAAGGGGGTCATTTCAATGGTTTTATAATATAATTTTATCAAGTGTGTTTTAGAAAAAGAGGAGGAGGAAGAGGAGTTCGGATTTATATCCCGCCTTTCTCTCTTGTAAGGAGATTCAAAGGGGCTTACAGACTCCTTTCCCTTCCACTCCCCACAACATACACCTTGTGAGGTAGGTGCGGTGAGAGAGTTCTGAATGAACTGTGAGGGGTGGGGGTGGGTGGGGCCTACCTTAGTTGGCCTCCACTGCCCGATTAGCTACCATGTACCACCGGGCGGAGCGGGTGGCAGAGATACACCACAATTTTTACAGTGTATCTCTATTCTGTGCCATAGAGGATTCTTTGAGGTTTCAAAAAGCTCTTTCCCGCATTGTGGGAAAGCCCTGTGGAGCAGCTGGGATGGTGCTAGAGAACCGCCATCCCCACCCACCTGCCAGTTCTTGATTGGACAGTTTCATCTACTCCTATGTGCAGTTTTAAAGTACATACAGGCCAATTATGCACAAAGTTTTTGCTGCGTAGTGGAGGAAAATGTCAGCCACTGCAAGATTTCTTGTACAGATGTATTTCCTCTAGCCCCGCTTACATTTTCCACTCTCTCTGTGGCAAGCAAATCCACTCATAACACAATTTTAATTTTGCTTCGCAGTCAGAGATGGAAAGATTTGCCAGTGGCACAACTTTGCCCTGGGCCTCTTCTCTTTGCCCGCAGCCAGACCACCTAATCTTAACCTCCACTCCCTCGTGCTGCTTTGCATGCTTCCCCCTTGCCCTCCGCCCTGTTGCCAACTACTTCCTGCTTCTCATCAAGCCATATCACTTCTATTGCACATGGCCTCCCCTCTCCTGCACAACAGATCTTTTTTAAAAAATTAAATAACTATATCAATAGATTGCTAAATCGATACTATTACTAAAAAATGTGAAAATAATAAGACTAGTTGATCAGTCCAAACACCTGATTTGCCCCTGCATTTGATCAACAAACTGGTATGTTTCCAGTCTTGTAGTTTGATACCCAAGCAATATCCAATCAGTGATTCCAGTCCACACTGGGAAAAGCCCATTGGTCTTGACGCTTGGGCTTACAGAACATTGGGAGACAGACAATTGTGAACCGGGGAAGCTTAGCAAATGGTAGTTCCCATTGTCCTTTTGTGGCTTTGCAGTTTGCACATCGCCATTACTCCCCCCTCACTTCCCACCATAATGTATTCAAGACTTTTCACCCTTTTAATGTTGATATATCAAACTATTGATAGATTAATAGGTCTATCAATAGACTGCTACATTGATGTAATGACCTACTGGTAAAACTCAAGATAAAAATTAAATATTATATTAAAAATTAAAGCACACATGCGTGACAGAGAACCGGCAAAACATTGCACCCTTCAGATGCAAGCAAAGAGCCAGCTGATGGGTAATACCTACCCGGTCACAAACAGGGCATTGGGTAATAATGCCGAACATGCCCCAAAACAAAGATTGCCCAGCCAGTTCTCTTTGAACTTGTGGGAACCTTGCTGGACGTAATTAGCCACAGGAGAAATAGGCTGAATTCTTCCTACGATCCCCAATTCCGCAGTGGCTTTACCCCCACCACCCTCCAATAGCTAACGCTGTTGTCGGCTGAGTGCTATTTTTCAGTCTATGCCAGGGGTCCCCAAACTTTTTAAACAGGGGGCCAGTTCACTGTCCCTCAGACTGTTGGAGGGCCGGACAAAAAAAAAACTATGAACAAATTCCTATGCACAAATGATTGTAAAATGTTTGATTTCACCTTTCAGCCTTTCTGTCATGGTCTATTTTTAGAACAGTGACCAAAGTATGTCAAGTACAGGGTGGGCTCCAAATATTGTTGGGGAGGCTGTGGAATACCTTCCCCTGTAAAAAAAAGCAGAACTTTCCCAATGAAGCATTCCATCTAACCCAGGATTAGGTATCTTCCTGGGTTCTTCCTCCCTAACAGCCAGCGAGCGATTCACCAGCCTGGCTGATGCCAATGGGAGTGAGGTGGAACAGAAAGCCTGAGAGCAACACATGGGGTAGCAGAGAGGGAAGGGCGGAGCAGGAGTTGCCACGTGTAAGGTTTCCAACTCTGGGTCAGAAAATTCATGGAGATTTGGGGGTGCCATCATGTAATTGCAATCAACAGCTGTTGGGGCTGGTTCCTCCTCTCCCTCGAGCCCCCACTGCACATGAATGGAGCCATCGCCGCCATGCCTGGTGGGCCGGATAAATGCCTTCAGGGGGCCACATTTGGCCCCCGGGGCGTAGTTTGGGGACCCCTGGTCTATGCCATGTACACATGGAAAGCCTTTAATCTGCAGTGTTCTGCCATACAACGAGAAGAATTTTAACCACACATCTACAATGTGGTGAAATTCTCAACACCTGTTGGCCTATTACAAATTAATGAGTTTCTACATATACAATGTAAATCAATGTTGAAGTCTGTACTTACCTTCAGTGAAGACTGCTGTTACTACGGTATTAGAATGCTAGATTTAGGTACAGAAATTCTTTTGTGGATCACATCCTAGCTTTACAGAGATCCTGCCCCCCTCTCCCATTCTTGTTAATTTGCCACCAGAGGCCCACCCACATTCATTCATAGCCAATAAACTGGCACAGCTAAAAATCTGGAAAACTGTGTATCTTATACTTGGAATCTTCTTTTGCAGGCTTTCTAGATGCATAACTCATTTCCCAGCAAATTATGCAAAGTGTATGGTCAGGAACCAAAGGGTTTTTTTCTAACTGCTGGGATAATCACTCCTCTATGGACATTATGAATTCCATTCCTTGCATTTACTGATGAGAGAGACGAATTGATCTGATTGCTTAAATTGGTGGAGTTTAACTTCAAGTACACACCCTCAGTTATTCTCTTCTTTTGCTCTATAATGTACAACATTATAGCACAACAGAGACCATTCAAATCAGCAAATAGTCGTGACAGTATGAACGCCTGATATAAATAATATTTGTTTATTGTCGGTGGGAACCAGACAGTTTTCTTGCAGTATATTATATCAGCCTGCTGAGTGTATATTACCTATGGAAGACGTTTTCAGAAAATTATACTAGTAAATTTGGGGAAACTTTTTTTGGGGGGGGAGTCTCCTAGTTAGAGTCCCTTGTTCTGGGTTGGGAAATACCTGGAGATTTTGGGGGTGGAGCCTGGGGAGGGTGGGGTTTGGGGAGAGGAGGGACATCAGCAGGATATAATTCCATGCAGCCCACCCTTCATGGCAGCCATTTTCTTTAGGAGAACTGATCGCTGTCACCTGGAGATCAGTTCTAATTCCCAGAGATCCCCAGGCCCCACCTGGGGTTGGAAACCCTACCTACACCTTTTTAAATCCATTGAAGTAAATAATTTTAGAAGTGGGTACATCTGTTTAGGATTGTGAACATGTGTATGGTTATAGTGGAAAGCTTACAGTGCAATTGTAAACAGAATTACATTCTTCTAAATCCACTGGCATTCAATTCCACTCTGCTCATGATGGAACTGATAAGTACAATATTAGCATAAGGCTAATAACATATGAGCTCTGGTGGGGGGGGGCTCCAAATACTAGCAAAAAGTCACTGTTTATTTACATTATTTTTAATCGGTCTTAATCAGAATTCAGAATATATTACACTGAAAATTTGAATACATTACATATAGAAAATAAAAGGTTAAAGCTGGCCAGCCAACCACTGCTGCCCCATGTAACTTGGTCCTATTCTCAGCTAAAGGTAGGGTTGCCAGACCCCTGCTGGGAGTGAAGAATCCCCTTTCCCCCCATTTCTGCCCAGGTGTCTAGTGGGGATCTCACCAGACTTAAAAGGAAGGCCTCTATGCTGCCAGAGTGATGACATCACTTCTGGAAGAAACATCATCATAAACAGGACAACAGCAGAGACATTGGTATTTGGGCTAAACTCTATTGGAAAAAAACCACAGCTTCTACTATAGAGTTTTTGACCAAATACCAGGGGTATATTTCACTACCATCAAAGTAATGACATCATTTCCAAAAGTAATGTCATCATGCAGGAGATGTCGAGGCCTGGGCCTCATTTCAGTCCTGGTAAGATCCCCCTCGCCCACGCTGTCCCCTGGCAACCCCAGCTAAAAGGCCGCTGAAATAACTCTGCTTTGCACAAGTTGTGGAAGCATATTAGGAGTGCTGCCAACTGAGGATTGGGAAACTCCTGCAAATTTGAGGGTCATGCTCCAGGAGAGTAGAGTTAGGGGAAGGTATGGAAATCAGTGGAGAAGTGATGTCATAGAGCCTTCCTCCTCCAAAGCTGCCATTTTCTTCAGGGGAACCCATCTCTTTGGTATGGAAGTCACCTCTAATTCTGGGAGAACCACCTTCAGGTTGGTAACTTAATCATCAGAGTGGATATTCCCACTCATATTGTCACAGAAGCCATTCCACAATGTAGTCACTGCCAGTGGTGGGATCCAAAAATTTTAGTAACAGGTTCCCTTGGTGGTGGGATTCAAACAGTGGCATAGTGCCAATGGGGCTGGGCAGGGCACGACGGGGGTGTGGCCGGGCATTTCAGGGGTGGGGCATTAATAATTTCTCTGTTACTGTAAAAAACTCTTACTGTAAAAAAAAGTTCCTAATTTCCAAGCTGGTATCTTTCTGTCCATAATTTAAACTCATTATAGCAGGTCCTATCGTCAACTGCCAACAGAAACAACTACTTCTCCTCTAATTGACTGCCTGTCAAATACTTAATACTTTCAAATACTTAATTTTGTTTCTAGAAATCAAAAGAAGGATACTTTCCTTAAACAAGGAACTTTACCATATTTCTAAAACATGTTTTTAAAACAGCCCAACAGGGAGAATTATCCCGTTTTCTACCTTCGCTAACCAGCCACTTAGGAAACAACAGGACTTTATGATTTTTGGACCTAATGGAATTTCTAACGGAAAAGCAGACCCAATTAGTAACCCCCTCTCGGCACAAACAAATAATTAGTAACCCACTCTCGGGAACTGGTGAGAACCTGCTGGATCCCACCTCTGACTGCCACCAAAACCAAAACCAAATGCATCAGCTGAAGCTGATTCAATAAACCTGTATAATGGAATGGAGAGTGGACTCTGGTTTGATGAACGTAATTGCCACATGGATACCTACTGGGTACCTACCCAAGATGTGCTTGGGGGTTCTGGCCCATGAAGCGCTTTTCTGCTGCTGGGACTTCTACTCTTGCTCTTCATGGACCAATGTGCTTTCATAAAAACGGAAAAGGATTAAGATGTTCCACTATGTATAGGTAAACAGTAGTATTAAAGTGCACTGATGGATATGGGATTGCGTGCATACAGATTTTCTGTTATTTAAAATTTACGAGCCCCACCACCAGGTCACTAGGGAGTGCTTTTTCATAAATACCGGTATAAACAAGTCATACTCCCATTGAGTATAATTATTTATTCTGGTTTTGCACTTTGAATAATAAAACATTTTAAGTGATCCTGTGTGCTATTTAATATAAATGCCACGTTAAATTAAATGTTAAGCAGCTTAAGAAATATGACTGTTAAATTTGGATCTTCCTATCTGATGCTCAGATATATAAAGTTGTATAGGAAGTGCTTTTATTAGGTACATTAAAATGCTTCTGTGTTACAGTGCTAAGTATATAATGATGCTATACTTCCCCACTCTGATATAGGCAACAAACTCCTGGGCCACTGTGAAGAGAAACTATGCAGATCTTAATAATTTATGTTCCGTGTTTTTTTCACCAGAATTATCAATGACAAGCTTTGAGCTTTTTTTTTCTTTTAGTAATATATCATTGTAAAAATGCACAGACAAGCGATGTGTCAGTCTGATTTTTTTCCACCTGATTCAGCAGCCCAAAAGTCAGACGCAGCAATTTAAGCCGAGTTGCACACTGAAGAATTTAAGTCTAAGCATTTAATCTGTTCTTTCCATAAATTTCTGCTGCTTGTGCTATTATAATGATGCTACCAGTGGAGGTTTATTTATATCACAGAATTCTAGCATCAGCACATTTGAGATACAACTGCAATCATTCAGTCAATAGTTAACAGCAATATAATAATATCACAGGCACTCCAAAAATCAAACACACATTAAGACAAAAGGCAACTGATAATAAATTCACCATGAGCCAATCAGGAAGACAAAAGCTAAATATATATACACACATACAGTTGTTTCTCGCTACCTATACACATGCTATAATGGTTCTACGCTATCAATTGCACATGCTGGTGTGAAACAGGCTGCCAATAATGAAGCAAAAATAGTTTCTATTCCTCCTTAGATCATACGACACTTTTACAAATAAATCGTTGTATGAATCCTCTCCTCTTTGACAGCACACACTCACTGCACAAAGCAAGAGATTGCTCACCGTGCACTGTCAATCTGAAGACTTTTAAATAGCCGAACACAGTCTCTCTTCAATTATTGAAAACCTATAGATTGAAAAAGAAAAGATTTCTATGCAGCCAAGAAACAAACAAACAAACTAAACCAAGCTGAAAAGACTTGACCACATCCTGTTTCTTTGAGAGGGCTGGGCAGACATCCCAGGCTGCACTTAAGTATCATTTTGCCATTCAAGGGGTGAAATATTTTATTTTTAGTTCTATTATGACATTGGGAGAAAACATGCAAGACGTACAGTTCTGTTTGGAGCATGCATTTACTGCTACCGGTTATGATCCACGCTCTGCACTCATGAAAGAAGAAAGGCAGGGAAGATAACTGTAAAGAACAAAAGTGCCAGAGGCCATTCAAAGTTATCAGAGACAACCAGCTCCTGCTACTTCTCTTCTTCATAAATATCTTTTTAATGGCAGCCCCTATTATCTCATTTCTACCAGAATTCAGAGTTCTATCTGGTGATTCCATCTGTGATTACCTATGAGACAGGGACTGTTCTAGACCAGTGGTTCTCAACCTTCCTAAAGCTGCGACCCTTTGATACAGTTCCTCATGTTGTGGTAACCCCCAACCCTAACATTTATCCATTTTACAGATGCAGAACACTGATGCAGAGAGTCTTAGGTGAACCCTGTGAGAGGGTCGTTTGACCCCCAAAGGGGTCCTGACCCCCAGGTTGAGAACCACTGTTCTAGACTGATGTATGTCTCAGGTACTCTCATCAACTCTACAGCAGAAGGAAACTTCTTCCACTCTATTTTCAAATATCATTTCAAGGTTATTATTAAATGCAGGGCCAGAGAGGTATAGTTGTCAAGATGTCAGACTAGGGCCTGGGAAACTCAGGTCCAAATCCCGACTCACCCTATGGAAGATTGCTGGGTGACCTTGGACCAGCCAGACACTTTCAGCGCTGACCCGTTAGGATGGGAGACCTCCAAGGAACATCAGGGTCATGACACAAAGGCAGGCAATAGCAAGCCGTCTCTGAAACTGTGTTCCCTTGAAAGCCCTCCGGGGTCATCCTAAGTCAGCTGTGACTTGATGGTAAAAAAATATATATTTTGGCCATTATGAAGTATGCTTTGGGCTGAGGCAGAATGGCCATGTGACTTCCAGGGAAATTTCCTGGTGGGCCACTACTGTAGAAGGTTGCTGGTGGCCATGAGAAGACAGAGCCAAGCCTCAGGAACTCTGCCAATGTTCAGGGGCCACTTTGCTCAGACCCTTCATTATCCATGGCAATTGGCAGCAGCTCAGAAATGGCCTCCAGTGGAAGGATGATATAGTAAGTGAGCAGCAGTGGCATAGTGGTTAAGAGCAGGTGCATTCTAATCTGGAGGAACCGGGTTTGATTCCCCGCTCTGCCGCTTGAGCTGTGAAAGCTTATCTGGGGAATTCAGATTAGCCTGTGCACTCCCGCACATGCCAGCTGGGTGACCTTAGGCTAGTCACAGCTTTTCAGAGCTCTCTCAGCCCCACCCACCTCCCAGGGTGTTTGTTGTGAGTGGGGAAGGGCAAGGAGATTGCCAGCCCCTTTGAGTCTCCTACAGGAGAGAAAGGGGGGATATAAATCCAAACTCTTCTCCTCTTCTAAGTGAGCTAATGTCCACTGTCAGTCTCTTGAAGTCAAGTGGCCCTGCAGCACTGGTTTGTGGCTCTGCGAGGCTGGACTCAGGTTGGCTCGCACCAAAACCATTTTCCTTTCCTCAAGTATTCCTGGCTTTGGGCTTTCCTTTACAGACGTTTCTTGTCTTCAGGGTTTGAGAAACACCCCAAAATTCAAATGCCAGTTCAATACTTTTAAGTCCCGATTAATTTAAAAGAGTAGTTGTATTTCATCATTAAAATCAACAGGACTGTAAAAAGTACTTATCTTTGGCTGGACGGTGCACTTAACATCTGCCCAGCATGAAAAATGGAAGGATATTGTAAGTATAAAATGCAATTTTCTTAAGCAATTACCAGTCCTTCACAGATATTCTAAAGGAACTTTGGTTACTGGGTGACTGCAAACAGCATAAAATGCTTTTTAACACTTCAACCTGCAGAATCCAAACCAAGGGCTGTATTTAGGAGCAGCAGTAGCGAAGGAGGTTAAGAGCTAGTGTATCTAATCTGGAGGAACCAGGTTTGATTCCCCGCTCTGCCACCTGAGTTGTGGAGGCTTATCTGGGGAATTCAGATTAGCCTGTACACTCCCACACACGCCAGCTGGGTGACCTTGGGCTAGTCACAGCTTTCCGGAGCTCTCAGTCCCACCTACCTCACAGGGTGTTTGTTGTGAGGGGGGCAGGGCAAGGAGATTGTAAGCCCCTTTGAGTCTCCTGCAGGAGAGAAAGGGGGGTCCTCCTCCTCCTCCTCCTCCTCCTCCTCCTCCTGGACTAGATGGACTCTGGTCTGATCCAGCTGGCTTGTTCTTATCCTCCTCCTCCTCCTCCTCCTCCCCCTCCCCCTCCCCCTCTTCTTCTTCTTCTTCTTCTTCTTCTTCTTCTTCTTCTTCTTCTTCTTCTTCTTCTTCTTCTTCTTCTTCTTCTTCTTCTTCTTCTTCTTCTTCTTCTTCTTCTTCTCAATTCACAGTCGAAAGAGATAAATACTTCCAAATACCTGACCTGCTTCATCATCTAGCCATTCTTCTTCTTATTTTTAAGTGGCTCTCCTCCTTCTTCTTGAGGGGGTTAGCACTGATGTTTTCTTCACCAAATAGCTCAATTTTGGGCATTTTCAGGGGTAAGGTTGACAGCACGCATGTCTTCAGCAATGCTGTCCACCTACCGTTTCTTTGGTCTTCCACATGGGCGGGGGCCTCCAGGATCAAGGTTTAGGGCCGTTTTTGCAACAGAAGTCTCCTCCTGTCACATAATGTGCCTGTATCACCAGAGCTGTGCTTCCTTCATTTTCTTTGTTTACTCGTTTTTTTTAAGTGGGTGATACCTTGAAACTAGCCAGAAAACAACACTGCTGCTTGTGGAGAATATACACATGAACACACAAGAACGTTCCTTACATTAAACAAGACAATTGATCCATCAAGTCCAGTTAATTGCCTACAGACCACCAGCTAAGAATGAACTTGTCCAGTCAGCTGCATGCAAAATCTAACGAATATTGAACCAAGCTTCAGGGGCGGAGCAAAGGGGAACTGTGCCCGAGGTGCACGTGCGCCCTACGCCCCTGCTGCGGTGTTACCCGTCCCTGAACACCCCCTCCATGCCCCGGCCATGCCCCCTTGCCCTGTGGGTGCTACATTACTGCCAAGCTCACAAACCAGGTGCCATGGACAGTTTGAAATCCATGTGGCCTATGAACTTGGACAGAGAGGGGGTGCAACTATTTTAGAGCTAGAAGAGTGGTGGAAAACTCCCAATATCTCTAAGGTACATCAGCAACTGTAAACAGAGGTTAAGAGTTATAGACTCTAATCTGGAGAACTGGGTTTGATTCCCTACTCCTCCGCATGAGCAGCAGACCGTAATCTGGTGGACCAGGTTGGTTTCCCACTCCTATGCATTAAGCCTAGTGGGTGACCTTGGGCTAGTCACAGTTCTCTCAAACTTTCTCAGCCCCATCTACCTCACAAGGTATCTGTTGTAGGGAGAAGAAGGGAAGGAGTTTCTAAGCCATTTTGAGACTCCTTTCAGTTGAGGAAAGCAGCATATAAATCCAAACTCTTCTTCTTTAACCTTTCTATCACGGCATCAATATATTGTTAAATGTGTGCATTAAAAAAAAAAAGAGTCCCACAAGAAAACTTTTGGGGGGCGGGGTGGGGCAGGGGGAGGTAGCAACATAGCTAATAAATTTAAATTCGACAATATAATAAATTTAAAGTTTGGGTAGGATGCTGTTAAGTATTCTAATGCATAGTGTACAGAGGTATTTCATACAAAGAAGTTCATGCCCCTTTTTCAAAATCAAAATCCATCAAACAGTACTAGTCTCTTAAATGGCAAAACAAAATAAACAAACGTCACGCTAAAGCTTACTGGTAAGGTACAGGGCTAGCAGACCCATAGGGGAAAAAACAGAAACTACCTCATAAAACTAGTAATCTCACAGATGACTCTTCATTACCGTTAAACAAGAATTTTGCCAATGGCAGGAATATATTTTTGGGAGACGACACAGGAAGGGAATGGGGGAGAAGGAGGGGGAAACAGATATAATTTCCTAGGCATCTGGCCTCCCAACCCTAAATGGCAGCTCAATCTGAAAGCAAATATTTCACTTCAGCTGGGAAAATCTAAAGAGGAGTTCAAATGGAATATTGTAGCAGGTGAAATTGAAAACTCTGGCCAGATAAGTGGCTGTATAGAACATACTCCCCTCTGGCACTTTTTAATCAGGAATACAGGACTCTTAGGTGGAAGTAATATCACAAAGTTACATTGGATTATGTGGTGCAAGTATTAACCTTGCATTGGTAATAATTTTTTTTTGTTTAATTTAAAAACACAGGCGTCTGTGCAGAGGGGTACTGGGTATTTCCACATGAAGACACATGCCTAATGCAAACTCTCCGAGCAGCCATAGGCTAAGACAAAGCCTATCTAATAAACCAGCTGTAAATATTCAGAAAGGACAGACAATGCATTAAGCTGGGTGTGAAATTAGCTTAATGAGAGCCTGTGGATTCCAGGATGGTTACTAATGTGAAAAGCATCCTAGAAAGGGGGAAGAAAGGTTGGGAAGGGATCCTTCCATGAACCAGTAAAATACCTGAAAGAGCATTTTATTAATAGGAAAATAGTAAGAAAATGGCCAGTATTTTGTCTTAGGCGAATAGTTTGGACTTATACCTTGCCTTTTCTTTCCTGTAAGGAGACTCAAGGCGGCTTACAAACGCCTTTCCCTTCCTTTCCCCACAACAGACACCTGGTGAGGTAGGTGGGGCTGAGAGAGCTCTGAGAGAACTGTGACAAGGCCAAGATCACCCAGCTGGTATGGAGGAGTGGGGAACAAATCTGATTCACCAGATAAGAGTCCGCTGCTGATGTGGAGAAGTGGGGAATCAAACCTGGTTCTCCAGATTAGAGTTCACCTGCTCTTAACCACTACGCCACACAGAGCCAGATCAACCTAGTCAAATGAATCTAGTCTTGTTTTACCCTCTGAGGTATGAGGGATAGGAGGTGAACTTACCTATCTTGCTTTCAATTCACTCCTACACCCTGCTCTGCAAGTAGCCAACTTCAAGAACAGTAATATCACAGAACTTCACTTGTTTTAAGGATACAAATGCATTCAGTCCCTGTTCAGCTTGGGCTAGTGTGTAAGTAGCTGGACCCCTCCTCTCACTAAGCGGTGCCAAAAAGACCCCGGGGACCAAAGGCTGCCATAACAGCAAGACACTGCTCCACACAAAATAGATACCTCTCAGGCCCCCCCCCCCCCCCCCCCCGCCAGCTCTAAAGTGTGCCTGGCTGGACAATGGGCTACCTAATCTCTATTGTGTCACCTTAAGGTGATTTAATCAGTGCTTCAAGCAGATCATTAATTATCCTATCAGCATCCATCTCAGCAATCAGTCAGTATTCAGGAGAATAGTCCAGGCATTTTCTTGGGTCCTGATGCCTCATCAACCTTTTCCTATCTTATTGTTGCAACCCCAGAAAAGCCGTCAAGTCTTTGTCTCCTAACTTTCCTGCCAGCTTAATTTTCATAGCGTGTTCTGGATTCATGCGTGCATCCTCCATTTGCATGTGAGCTCTTTCCTTAGTTCTTGGAAAGGCTTGTCATTTTCCTCTTCAGTGCAGCTTTTACTGGACATCCCGTCAAGACTGATAATTATCACTCATCCCTGAAACCCTACCCAGTTTCCACCCTTTTACCTCTAACTTAGCCCCTGTATGCTTTGTGTGTGTGTGCGTGCACTTACTGCCTAAAATATATTCCTTCTCCCCCCCCAATGATTATTGTTAATACGATGCAATTTAATCATACAACTGTTTGTTCATTTGAGAGTTTTCACCCAGTATTATCCTGGTATAAGAAGAAGAAGAGTTGGATTTATATCCCCCCTTTCTCTCTTGTATGAGACTCAAAGGGGCTTACAAACTCCTTTCCCTTCCCCTCTCACAACAAACACCCTGTGAGGTGGGTGGGGAAGGTGGAGCTGATAGAGCTTCAAAGAACTGTGACTAGCCCAAGGTCACCCAACTGGCTTGTGTCAGAGTGCACAAGATAATCTAGTTCCCCAGGTAAGCCTCCACAGCTCAAGTGGCAGAGCGGGGAATCAAACCCAGTTCTGCAGATCAGAATGTACCTGCTCTTAACCAACCAGACAGGTTACCAATCCCAGTTACCCGTTCTCGCTCTGTTTCTGCAGCGAATTTTCCCTATTAAAGTGGAGATGGCCTATCTAGGGTAACAAGTGTGGGGAGGAAAGAAAGGATTGAAATGTGCCTTTTTTCTTTAAAATATTAATTATAACAGTGGCTCCCCATTTAAGGACGTAAAAATGTAAAGGGATGGAAAGTTCAAACAAGGTTCAAACAGCCTTCATCTGTTAACCCCTAACAAAGATTTGTGTGTGTGTGTGGGTGGGTGGTTGTGGGTAAAGTCTGGCCAGGGATACTGGCAGGGGCAACATTATGCTACTTCTGGTTGAGCAACACTCTAGGAATTCCCCAAATGAGATATGGGAAATTCTGAGGGCACTTCTGCACATGCAGAATAATGCACTTTCAATCCACTTTCACAATTGTTTGCAAGTGGATTTTGCTATTTCGCACAATAAAATCCAGCTGCAAAGTGCATTGAAAGTGGATTCGAAGTGCATTATTCTGCACATACGGAACTGCTCTTAGAATGCCACACCCTCGCTTCCTCTTCATTTACTTTATTTACTTGCCTTTTTTCTTCCCAGCAGGGCCAGAAGTGGCTTACATCGTTCTCCTCTCCTTCACAAAACCTGTGAGGTAGGTTAGCCTGAGATGCGACACTAATCTGCCCTCAAAAAGGTAAACATTTAACTATATACAACCAACTGCAATGTTGAGGTGGTATTACAGTACAAACATGCAATAAACTATGGCAGCATCCTCTGGCATTTAGGAAGCCACCTGAGTAAAGTCACTCCCATTCATCTTGTTAATCTTCCCCTTAATTTATGTAGCTTTTAAGGAAGTGGAATAGAAAGTTCCTTTGAAATTCTTGGGACACAATCCGGGGGAGACAAAATGGGCTTTGGGTGCAGCGCTGATACGTTTGCCCCTTGTGCTGGTGTAAGGGGCACCCCCACCGGCGGAGACACGGGCGTCACAGTCCTACCTCACAAGTGCCTCACAGTTCTACGGCAGCCAAACCTGGAAATGGGAGCTATCACAGAGCTATGCTGCTGTCCAAGTGGACGCTGGCATGCGGGGGGCAAGGGGGGGGGCGGTGTCTGGGGCATTTTCAGGGGTAGAGTCGACTTTAGTCAGCTTCCATCCAGGCTTTTGAGATAGGAATGCCATGGCCTCTGAATCACGCCACCCAAAAAGGTAGCACAACTCTGTTCAGTCCTATGGACAGCTTTCCAAGCAGCAGGGACGTTTTTGTTCTTACTGTCTCCCTGTGCCGCCTGGAACTCCTCTGTAGACATTGTGGTGCCAGCCCCATCCCTAGCTGTGGATTGGGCAGCCCAACTCACATCAACCTCGTCTAAAATAAAATAGAATAAATAAAGACTAAAACATTTGGGGCCACTTCTATTTAAGAGAGACCGTTATGAACCAAGTGTCAAAAAATGACTACCAAGAGGTTTTCCTCCCTGCCATAGAAAAACTAGAATATTAGGATCAAGTAATTAATGTAATTGATTGTAGGTTCAGGAGAGACAAGAGAAGAATACTTCTTAATAAAAAGAAAAGAGATCAACACTGGAAAGAAATAATAAAGATTTGGAAATGTTTTCAAACATTAGTAGCGGGGCTGAATTTATTCAGGGCAAGAGTGACCAATTTTGAGTTTTTCGTTCTGTTCTGCTGCGTAGAAGCTGGGCTAAGGCTGAATAACTAATGGAGAGAATTTTCTGCACAGAAGACTTCTGTACCAGATCCAGAATTTCTGAGCAGTTCATAATTCAGCTCCCATGTTAAACAAAGAGAGACAGCCGCAATAATGAAAAGAAAAAACCCCCATGGGACACAGGTATGCAATCAGCATGACAGTGGCTACTTTGTATTACAGTCGCTTTACAGTAAGGAAAGACTGAATGCTTTGTTTTAAATTTCTAAGTAAATATTGGTGATTGTACCAGTTATGAATGCAAACTAGACTGGATACTATCAAGTCTGTGTCTATCATCAGCCCAAGGGAACAGGGCAGGAAGCCTGTTTGTGAGCAGATGCCAATACCAATAGTTATCCCCATCATAAAGAAGCCATTTTAAGAACAGATGGTAATCAGCATGGGTTAGCTAAGCAAACAACTTCTAAAAGATTAGTCCATCAGCCCCAAAATGGTGCAGCCCTTCACTCCACACATTTTGTTACAGGATAAATTATTGTTCTGTGATTCAGGGAGAGACTTAAAATCAGGGGGGGGGGGCGTCAGTAGTGCCACTCATAAATTTTCAATCCAAGAAGAAAAAGCAAAAAGCAATTCCTCTAAGGAAAAAAAGTTTCTAACTCATTCTGTGAAATACACATCACTTTCCAATGTGAAAACATACAAAATATAACATGTAGGTCCAGTTTACTAATTACCTTATATACTCGTATATAAGCACATTTTTGAGCTAAAAAAGCCCCCCTCGACTTATACGCGAGTGAACGGGTGGTGAGCGAAAAAAGGCTGGGAGCTGAGGGTTTTTTCTGCACCTGCTCCCTGCTATGTGGATACAAAGGCAGCTCCCAGGTAAGCCTTGGGTTGATGCTTCGCTGCACTACAGGTGGCCAGTAGCTTCATTCAGAGTGAATATTCAGTGAATAGGTGTGAATATTAAATATTAAATTTATATGTTACAGAATTTTTGTTCAGGCCAGGAAGCTCCATGAATGCTAGGGAGCCATACTCATTGGGAAATCCGCACCATTGGAGCCTATGGTGGCAGGAATCCCACACACACACACACACACACACAGGGTGCCCTGGGGTGCAGCCACTGCCAGCACCTTTCTTGGCCCACACCCAGTGTTTTTGGAAAGCAGGTGGGACTTCTGTCCAGCAGAGCTTGCAGACCAGCAAAAAAGACTTGCTTTGGGGCAGCAGCTGCCATCACCACACAAGCATCTTCACTGTGTAATGATAAGCTATCCGTGTTGAAGGAGAACCTGTAGGGACTTTTTTAAAAGAGGGATCTTGTTGAGCATCTTCCCTATGAAACTCTGAAGAGATACTGTCTGTTCAAACCTCAGAGGAGTCATTGGAGCACATTTTATTAGTCTGTCCAAAATTTAACGATTTTAGACCAAACCTGTTTTTAGGGGATTCCTTACTGGTCCATCCAAGCCTTTTTAATCTTAAATTGAACTATCTTCTGAATACGGAGAATCCCAAGCAACTGGACATAGTGGCCAAATTCTTGCTCACTATTACGAAATAATTTCCTCGGTTCCTCTTTCGCTCTGAAGTATGCACTTTATGAAACAGGAGTACCTGTTTTATGTCGTTAAACTGTATTTGGATTACTTAGTTCTGCAATGTTTTAATGCCTAATACAGGTCTTTGAACTTTGAGAGATACTGTCTGTGAGAGTTATATATTCCACTTCAGAACTTTTAAAGTTATTGTTGATACCATACTGTTTTTCTTTGAAATAAATATGTTAAAACATTTTTATTGGTATCTATTTTTATTTTTGAAATTTACCAGTAGCTGCTGCATTTCCCACCCTAGACTTATACACGAGCCTTTCCCAGTTTTTTGTGGTAAAATTAGGTGCCTTGACTTATATGCAGGTTGACTTATACACGAGTATATACGGTAGCTTGCAAATGTGGCAACCATGCCTAAAAAGCCAGGGTATACTTAGAGCCATAGATGCTACTGATACTATGGCTGCAGGTGGAATCAAAAGCCACTACAAGAACAAGAAAGCTTTTGTTCATATTTGAAGGACTGTCTTAATCTGACAGTAAATTGGTACATAAATCAGCTGTGAATGAAGAAAGAAACCCATGGAACAAATAATACCAGGAATCCTTATTCTGGAGAGTTACATGTCTAAACACAGGAATATTTAACACAGGAATATTTAACACTCTAAAATCAACTGTATTATCTGGTAGAGGCATATCTATGGAAAACAGTGCCTTTGGTGTTGGCGTGCCCCTCAATATCCGTGCATCCCTCAAAGTTGGTGCGCCCCTCAGGTATTCAGCTTGGGGATCAGTCCTTCTACTGGACAGCCATGTGCCTTGTTACAGGCTCAGGGCAGTGGCAGCCTTTCACTGAAGCTTGGCTTGGTGTGGAGGGGGTGTAATGTGTACAAGCTCTTAGGCTAATACAGTCAGTGGAATGTTCAGAGTCTGAGGGGTTAATTTAGAACTCCACGGGATTGGCTGTGACAGCAGCACAGCATTATAAAGCCTGAAGACAGGGAGTTTTGAAAAAAGAGAAAGAGTTCTGTTGTAAGATCCAGAGTGAACAGTAGCTCTGAGGTAACTCTGTTCTCTGGAAGCCGAGGGCCAGCTCAGTGTGGACTGTGTTTCTCTGAATTAAGTGTCAGGAAGAACAGAGTTCAGTAAAATAATTTGTACCAGTGTTCCTGTAGTTAAACATAACACAGTAACGCTGATTAATCACACTGATGGTTTGGTTAT
This sequence comes from Sphaerodactylus townsendi, assembly GCF_021028975.2. Classification (NCBI taxonomy): domain Eukaryota; kingdom Metazoa; phylum Chordata; class Lepidosauria; order Squamata; family Sphaerodactylidae; genus Sphaerodactylus; species Sphaerodactylus townsendi. Next base: position 170,024,713 of record NC_059425.1, on the reverse strand, counting down.
CTTTTTTTCTCAGAGGAGTCTACATTTAATTCTAAATATTATCGTACTATAGTAGTGCAATCCTAAACAGCTACACTTTTCTTTATCTACTGAAGTCAGTGGGGTTAAAAGGCTTACGACGGCACTGTTATTTTCTCAGATGTTTTCCTTCTTTTCTTTCCCCAGAAGGCTTACGGAATTTAACTGGTTGCAAAACAAACCAAGGGTTAACGGCTAATAACTTCCAGTGTGGCCCAAAAACAATTTCAGTTCTGTTTGCAAGCAGCGGAGACTAGCAATTTAGCTGCCACAGAAAGGAAGAGTGGGTCACAGTGACCATTTCAGTCAAAGGGTATGCTTCCCTACCTAATTAGTAATAAAACAACTTTGAAGTTTCACACTAAGAAAAGGTTAGCTCTATGTAAATACTATAAAGATAATTAAGAAAACTTTCTCAACATGGAAAATACAGATGTTTTATTTAAATAATAAAAGATGAACTAAACTTGTACAGTAGCAGAAGAATTATTTCTACCTTGCAATATAATTGACTCCAATGCCCTTCTAGTGACAATATTCTCACAGTAAAATGTGGGAAATGGCTTATTATGATAATAGACAAAATGATACAGGGGGTGGCGGCGGCAGAGGTTTCAGTATAACTCAGTAAGCCTGCATGTATATTTCTTCAATTTTTCTAATCATTTAAATGGTTTGTTAATAATGTTTCAATGATTTTTCATTTTTTTTATCTTGCGAGCCTTCTCAAGCAGGTTTCTGAAGAGGCAGCATGTAAACTTCCTAGACCAGTGGTGGCGAACCTTTGGCACGCCAGATGTTATGGACTACAATTCCCATCAGCCCCTGCCAGCGTGGCAAATTGTAGGGGCTGATGGGAATTGTAGTCCATAACATCTGGAGTGCCAAAAGTTCGCCACCACTGTCCTAGACAAATAAATAAACCTAGTACACTGATGGTAACGCAGACACGTTACCACCTCCTATAGCAAAAAAAAATACAAGTGGAATTGACCTGATCACAGGGAAACAAGTGGAATTGACCTGATCACAGGGAAACAAAAATTAAATGGCTCTACTAAACAAACAGTGGGATAGATGTAGCAACCCTTGGTATTCATTTTCAATATGAGGTAACCATAATAGCCATAATATTTCCTCTCTACATCAGATTTTAATCTTGGAATAACTTCCGCTTCCCACTCTGTTGCTGCTACTATTCTGTAGGTCTCTTTTCTTTCTCTCCCTACTTCTCTCTCCTTTTGGCAGCCATGGTGACTGTCATGGCAACTCTCTCTTTCCCAGGCAACTGTAACATGTATCTTCCCCAGGGCACAATGTTACACCAACGCCCTGGGAAAAGTCTGTGTTCCATCTCTCCTGGAACTGACAGAAGTTCTTCAGATATTAGGGAGGGGATAAGGAAAGAAACAGAGGCTCATTCCGCACATGCAGAATAATGAACTTTCAAACTGCTTTCAGTGCTCTTTGAAGCTGTACGGAATGGCAAAATCGACTTGCAAACAGTTGTGAAAGTGGTTTGAAAACGCATTATTTTGCGTGTGCAGAAGGGACCAGAGAGGCAAGAAAGGATGGCCCATGGCCGCTACCTATAAGGAAGAAAGAGAAAGTGGGCAGACAGAGAGCAGCTACCTCGATTACAGAGGAACTAGACAGATGGAAAGAGATCACCAAAACAACGAGGATAAGTGGGTTGGGGGTTTCCGAAGAAGGAGACTAGAAGATTCACCTACTGGATACATCAATTATGAGTGAGTTTTAAATTGTTGGGTGGGGGAAGATCCTAGAGGAGTGTGAACTGTTTTTTTTTTTTTGAGAGAGAGGATAATATAGATGAGGTTAAGAACTTAAGAAGAGCCTGTTGGATTAGATCAGTGGTCTATATAGGACAGCATATTGTTTCACACAGTGGGCAACCAGGAGGGCCAAACAAACAGGCCATAGAGAGAGAGGCCCATCTCTTCTGCTGCCTCTCAGCAACTGAATTCAGAGGTTTGCTGATTCTTTATATCATGGATGTTATGGACTATAGTTATGGACTATAGTTCCCATGGGAACTGTAGTCCATAACATCTGGAGGGCCATGAGTTTGATACTTGTCTGTGCTTTATACAGAGACTCCCTTTAGGCACCATGGCTAGCAGCCATTGATGGACCTCTCCTGCATGAATCTTTGTCACCTCTCTGAAAGCTATCTGTGTTCCTGTTCTCACTACCTCCAGTGAATTCCAGTTTAATTACTCATGGAGTAAAGAAGTTGTCAGGTTGGCTGATTTTTGGGGGATGGCATTTCTGTCTGCTGTGCTTTTCCTGTGTGAAACTATGTTCCTGCTACTCTCAGTCTCTGCTTATCTCTTCTCGCTCCTAGTGAAGGCCAAACAGCCTAACGGTTTGGTTCTTAGTAATGCCGCTGGGAATCTGGATAGGGGGCAGGGAGGGAGTACTGTCTGAGTTTATGATCCAGGCTTTCTGGCTGAATAAGCCAGTAACGTCTTGGACCGTGTTCAGGATTCGTCTGACCTACAATAAAAAGATAATTGTTCATCGCAACTGTTTCAATTGTTTGGTTCATGGTGGTTCTGACAGAAGTATTTCTTCTTGTCTGTCTTGGACCTTCCTCTTATCTCATGACTGCTAAGCTTATTCAAGAGATACCTTGTCAACAATGGCCCACCTAAGGGGGGGGGCATCAGGGGACTTGAGCCCAAGGCACCACTTCCAGGGGGTGCATTTCAGGCACCCTCCCACTGCACCCTGGTTATCTGCTGTCTGCTGCTCACTCGCCCGTCCGCCAGCAGATCAGGAGGAGAGGCAGGACTCAGAAGCCATTCTGATTTTCCCTGAGCAGAGTTTATTAAAAAGTGCATGAAGAACTAAGTCAAATGGAGCTGACACTTCTGAAAACACTCGAAAGTTTAGATGTTTACACTGCAGTTAAGTTCCTCTTTGCTCAAGAGAATTTTGTAGCTCTAAAATCGTAGCATATAATCGTAGCTTTAGTCCAACTCTTTCCCAAAATGTAGAGTTGCTGGCTGAAAAAGTCATGAAGTATATCAGCAGAATCTTTGCTACTGCACTGCCCACTTTGGTAGATATATAACAAAAATTGTAGTTAGTTACTTCATTTATACCCCATTTTTTCTTTGCCCCAACGCAGATTACATAAATCTCCACCTCTCTATTTTATTCTTTCAAGATGGTGAGGTAGGATCGTGGCTGGCCCATGGTCTTCCAGCAAGATTCCACAACAGAGCGGGAATTTGAACTTGAGTCTCCCAGGCCTTAGCCCGATATTTACACCACTCTACCAAACTGTATGGTTGGGCATCAACTGACTGGCCATTTACATGGAAACTTTTTATATCAGTTAAGGTTGTACCATAAATCTCAGGGACCAGACTCCCTTTGTTCTGCCAGGTGAATCTTTTCCAACCAAGGCTTCTTGAGAGCCAGCATGGTATAGCGGTTAACTGGCAGACTCTAATCTGGAGAATTAGATTCCCCACTCCTACACATAAGTGGCAGACTCTAAATTGTTGGACTGGGTTTGTTTCCCCATTCCTACACATGAAGCCTGTTGGGTGACCTTAGCTAGCCACAATTCTCTCAGAACTCTCTCGGCCCCAGCTACCTCACAAGGTGTCTGTTTTGGGGACTGGAAGAAAAGGCAATTGTGAGCCATTTTGAGACTTCTTAAAGGTAGAGAAAAAGCAGGATATAAAAACCAACTCTTTTTCTTCTTACTGGCCAGTGGAGGTTTGATTAGCTGTGGAGATTTTTAAAAATGTTTCGGCAGCAGCTGCCACCACAGCACAAGGATCTTCACTGTGAATTGGAAGGTAAATTGTGGCAGCCATTCTATGACTGACTCCACCTCCTCTGGTGGTGTCAATCTAACAGTGCCCACGTGCTCAAAAAAGTTGGGGACCTCTGTAGTGGAACATCAGTGCAATCCTACACAGAGTTAAACCCTTCTGAGGTAATCAGCTAAGAAGAATGGAATTTTACTTAAGACTGTATTTTAACAGCACTGGCATATCTTACAGGGTTGTTTAAAGATGATTGAGAATTAACTTGAGGAATTTAGGTGGAGATAGAACATTTTTGTAACATTATTGTTCATTTTGCACAATGTCTGCACAGTTTAAAAGCAAATTCTCCTCCATCAAAGAAACCCCATTTCCGAAATCAGTCAGAAAGCCAGACTCACATTATAACTGGAATATTCTGAATCAATTTAGGTTTGGAAATTGAATTTGGGGCAGTGTATATCATTTCCTGATAACTTTAGTATATCTTGGAATTAAAAATAGTGGACAAACGGAATCTCGCTTCTGACTTAACTATGTATGCCATGGATCCATTGTGTTATGCCAGTACATGTTTTTGCTATGGACCAAATGGCATTTTGTTATAAAGAAACATGCTACTATAATACTAAAATGGTGGAATCCAAATTTATATTAAAGAACACAGTAGACAACTGAAAACAGAAAGGATGGGTAGCTTCCAGCAAGCAAAAAATGTCTCACCAAAAAGTCACAACCTATTTAATTATATTTTCTTTCACAATCTTGGTTTCAGTCCTATTCATGGTTCTGTACAGCTCCCAGTTCTAGTATACTTGTTTGTATATAAACTTACATAGGCATAAGATGAAGAGAAGTAGAATGCGCTGCAAAAATATTAAGCTAATGCATAGTACAAATGGGCTTTTATGTATACCTGATTCTAAAGCTTTGTTTAAGAGTTTTTTAAGATCTATTTTTCTGTGGCCCTAAATACTTTCCAGCACTGTTCCCAGTACTTTACAGTGCTTCACTTCCTAATAAACGTATCTGGAGAATTAGGAAGTCACATTATTTCAAGATTTTCTTCTTACAAGTGCATTTGTAATGATGGAAGGGCATGCTCAACTGTCATGTTTGTAGAATGGAAATAACATGGGTTGTTCATCTGCAAGTTCTTGACAAATCTTCAGTCATGACTACCTGGTCTCTACAGCCAAATATTTCCAGATAGGGACCCATCTATGATTTGTTATAAAAAGCTATTCTCACCCCTCCCCCCCCCAATTTTCTCAGTAATCTTCAAGTTACAAAAATCTTCTCCTGCTCAATTTCTGTGCATGAGGCGACTCTATTGAAAGCTCATGTATCTGTGAACAATCATGGTATAATGGCTGTAGCATTAGAGTGTGCTGGAAAACCCAGGTTGAAATCCCCTCCGTGCTTTGATGCTCTCTGGTGGCTTTTTAGACAATCATTCACTCTCAGCCTAACTTACTTCACACTGTTGAAAGAACTATGAGATAAACATAAAATATGTAGAGATGATAGATAGGAACAGAGCCAGAAAGAAGTGCTAATGTTTTCAAGAACTTACAGCCCGATCCCCCAGATTATTTACTCAGAAGTGCTATGAACTCTTTGAATCTTACTCCCAAATCAGTATGTCCTATAATACCATCTTAAGCACCACTGCACTCTTTTAAATTCACTGAAGTTAGCTTAGAAGGATGCAACTTTGCTGAACTATGCTGTGAATTCTAACAAATGACTACTGTTGATTATAGTGCTGCTCATACCTTTCTGTCTCTTCTTATCCATTTAGTCTCTTAGTGCTTCTGAGAACTGGAATACTCATAAACATTCCATAACAACTTGCCACCGAACCAATGACTAACAGTGGCCGTTTCCGCCCCGCGAGAATCGCGGGAAAGCGGCGAGATCGGCTATGCCAGACGCCCGACCGGCAGACGCTGGGACCGTCATGCGACGGATGGTCCCAGAAAGAACCGGAGAGACGAGCGCCGCTGAGTGCCGTCGCCCGGTCGCGCCTTCCCTGCTCTCCGGACCTCTGGTAAGCCAGGGCCTGGGGACATGCCTACCCTGCCTTGGCGCGCCGCTTCGCTTCTGGAGTTGCAGAGCAGAGGGCGTGTCTGAGTCCCCGCCACGGCGGCAACTGGCGGGCTTTAGAGCAGGTAACGGAAGCGAGAAGCGCCGGGAAGCCGCTGCGGTTACGCATCGGCAGCGGCTTCTGCAGTCGCATTTCCCCAACAAGAGCGCTTCCCAGTAAGCTCTGGGAAAATGCCGGCATGTAGAAGGGCCGGTAGGCGGCGAAAGGCGACGCGGCTGCGCGATGCTGCTGCGCCCTGTCAGCGAATGAAAGCGGCCTGGGGGCCAGCGTTTTTGCCGTCTCTGAGGCCGCCATTCTCTTCCACGTCGCGAGCTGGCCAGTAACATTTCAATAAACTGAAGCCAGAACACTTACGGCCAATATTGATAGAGCTCTCACAAAAAGACTGCATCCTTATTTACCACCAATGCATATCAAAAATAGCTCCTTTTAACTGCGAGTGGGTTGATTCACACAGTTTTGGAACTGAAAAGGCTACTATGCATTTTCTTATTAAAAAGCCACTGTACTGTACAATCACAAACATCATTGTTTAAGATGCAGAAGAGCTCATCAGGCATGCAACAATGCTTGGATAAAATGACTTTATTCAAATCGCTTTTTTAAAAAGTTGCCTCACGCTCTTCGTGTAATAATCATGTAAAGTAGTCCTTTCTTGGAGTTCTAAGTACCGAGCTGTTCCCTTTCAATGTGCAAAGTCCATGAAGAGGCTGATAGAAGAGCAGAGCAGAGCCATTCAACCTTCAACCATATAATCCTTTGCTGGGGATAATTAGGAAAGGAATTGAGAATAAAACTGCAAAGATTGTCATGCCCTTATATAAAGCTGTGGTGCGACCCGCGCTTTGAGGTACTGTGTTCGAGTTCACAGGTAAAGCCCGCATCTCAAAAAGGATATTGAAGATAGATAGAGAGAAAGTGCAGAGAAGGCGCTTACTGAGGATGATTGATTGAGGACTGCAGCACCTTCCTCTTATGAGGAAGAGCTGCAGCGCTTTGGGACTCTTTAGATTTGGAGAGGAGGCGTCTGAGGGGGGGGGATATGATTGAAGTCTATAAAATTATGCATGGGGTAGAAAATGTTGACAGAGAGAAATTTTTTCTCTCTTTCTCACAATACTAGAACCAGGGGCATTCATTGAAAATGCTGGGGGAAGAATTGCAAGAACTAATAAAAGGAAACACTTCTTCACGCAACGTGTGATTGGTGTTTGGAATATGCTGCCACAGGAGGTGGTGATGGCCACTAACCTGGATAGCTTTAAAAGGGGCTTGGACAGATTTATGGAGGAGAAGTGGGATTTCATGGCTGCACCAATCTTGATCCTCTTTGATCTTCGAGATTGCAAATGCCTTAACAGTCCAGGTGCTCGGGAGCAACAGCCACAGAAGGCCATTGCTTTCACATCCTACATGTGAACTCCCAAAGGCACCTGGTGGGCCACTGCGAGTAGCAGAGAGCTGGACTAGATGGACTCTGGTCTGATCCAGCTGGCTTGTTCTTATGTTCTTATGTTCTTAATCCAATGTAATATGAGATTCATTATGGGAATTAATATGGCTGGATTCCATTTTGCACTCTATTCCCCTGCCTAGTATGCCTGGTCTACTTACGCAATTTCAAATAAATTGGTTCTAACTGTCCCTCAACCCTTCTGAGTATTAAAATAGTGGATGTGCAAACAGTAAACTACGTTTTTAAATACTTTTGAGATAAAATACTCCCAAAATTAATCTTAAACACAGAATTTCTTTGTATTTTTCTGCAGCTGAAGTTGTGTAGTATATTTTTGAGTGAAGACAGCTCTACTGAAAGCTTATTATATGAAAAAACACACACACACATCAGGGTTCAGGTTAGTGAGAGGGATTTAGTAGGATTGTACCCCGTATATACCGGCGTATAAGACGACTGGGTGTATAAGACGACCCTCCACTTTCCCAGTTAAAATATAGAGTTTGGGTTATACTCGCCATATAAGACTACGTACCCGGCGTATAAGACGACCCCAGACTTTACAGATGATTTCCCAGGGTTCAAAAGTAGTCTTATACGCCAGTATATACGGTAATTATTTCTTTAACGGGTGGATTTTGGTTGCACAGGCTGTACAATTAAGAGGAGGTTCCTGTCTATGTTTTTCTCTTGTACTCATGGAGAAATCAATAAGAAATAAAGCTCCTTGTTATTTAGTGACCTTTAATTGTCCTGAAAGTAGCCACCACCAGCAGTTTACATTTCAAAGCATTCTTATGAAGTTTATTAAACTGGCCTAAAAGAAGGCATCTGGAGATGAGGACATTAATAGGTAAAGGTAGGAAACAGAAGGATGGAAAGACCAGACAATGAGAGAACTGGACAACTGCGCTTTCGTTTAGAAGTTTACAGACTTGGTTAGCTATTTTTACCTCACGTTTTCAAAAGACGCACATGCAGTTGGGGGGGGGGGAATACAGGGTCCTGTAAACAGTCAGTGAAGATTGCAGAGTGAAAAGATGTAGATCTGAGACATATTTTTACATCTGAATGACACAGGCCCAAAGAAAGGGCAGCATCACTAGTTCCTGGTTGAAGTTGCGTCACTTACAAGGCAGAGATGAAGAAGAAGAAGAAGAAGAAGAAGAAGAAGGAGGAGGAGGAGGAGGAGGAGGAGGAGGAGGAGGAGAAGAAGAAGAGGAGGAGGAGGAGGAGGAGGAGGAGGAGGAGGAGTTTGGATTTATATCCCCCCTTTCTCTCCCGCAGGAGACTCAAAGGGGATCTGTAATGTATGTCAGGAAATTCATCAGAAGATACTGTTAACATATAGAAAGGCAGGCAATTCTGCTGCCTGTAATAAGTTGAAAAAGGTTGGCAGACCAATCCAAAAGGGCGGAGGGGCAGAAATCTGCAGCTGCTGGGCATGGCACTGCCACCCCGCCTCCAAAGAGGAATTAGGGGCATGGACGCAGAGAAAAGAAACTGAAAAACCTGTTGGCATGTGAAAAGTCCCCTTTTTGGTGGCACTAGTCTGTGCCTGGAAAAGGGAGTGTTCCCAGTCTGACAGGGAACTGTAAGCCAACTAAGGTTGGCTCCTCCTACAGAACACGACCATCAACGCCTGAGCTGCTGTGATGGAGGAGTACCAGCGCATGGAGCAGCTTCCAGGTTCAGGTGCTGGACAGTTGCATAGTCCTTCACCTCCAGCGTAACAGCCCCTCCACTGGTGTATTTGCGCCTTACGCTGGTAGAGTGGGCAAATGCATCAGTGCAACCCCGTGCTGCTACCAAGGTTCCATCTTCCCCCCTTGGACAGCTTTCTTAATCACTCAGTTGTACCATACACAATTGAGATGTAATTTACTTGAGAGGATGATCCCTCCAAAGGATTTCTTAGATTTAATATAGAGATTGAAAAAGATGCTGGATAGGACTTTAACTTTCAGGAGGAGGATAATATGCATCTTTTAAATACGTAGTACTTCATAAAAACCCCTTTCGGAAAGTGAAGCATTTTGCTTTGCACATTTGTTAGCACAAAAAAGAGCATGAAACTCATAATTCAGAAAACAAGCCTACTTACAAATGATTGTCCCAAGTTTTAATTAGTTGCTACAACTTACAAAACTTGCACGCTATCCAGTTGCCTTGAATAAACTGGGAATGGCAAATCCCAATCCAGACTTTCAGATATTTTATCTGTCACTAGCTTTAGCCCCAGGGATGCCTTTGAACTGAAGATAAAGTCAAACCATGCTGAGAAAGCCAAGTAAATTATGGAAACTTCTTAAAGCCAGTGCTTGATCAAGCCAGAAGTAATTCCCCAAATATTCTAAAAATTAAATCTGTTTTATATGCCCAGAGGGGTGCTGCAGTCTATTAAGATGAAACGTGATGGAACAGAAACCATCACAATTTGGCTATCATTTAAACACATGCTCGGTCAACTCCAGCAATGGTGATTCATGACCAGATAACCTTCCAGGCAGAAAATATAGAGAATGGCACACATTGATGGATCTACAACCAAAAGAAAAGGGCGAGGGGAACCCCACCCCACCGGGAAAACAAGCTAGGAACCAAAAAGGTTGAGAAGTCTAAAAATGGTTCGTCAATATGTATGAAATATGTGTTTTATTGGACTGTGCTATATTCTAAGCCAGGGGTAGGGAACCTTTAACACGCAAAGAGCCATTTGGACCCGTTTTCCACGGGAAAAGAAAACACTTGGAGCCGCAAATAATTTTTGACATTTAAAATAAAGATAACACTATATATAGAGGGTTTTTTTAACCTTTTACTCTGCTCATTCTGAGAAGCGCATGGATGCGCCCGCCCTGCTGCCTGCAGGGTGGGCAAGGATGAAGCCGGCGGACTGGTCGTCCTGGCGGCCACCCGAGGAAAGTGCCGCCCCGCTCCAGGTACGGTGAGAGAACCCGCGGGGTGGCCCAGCCGACCGTGGGCAGTTGGTGCGCCCGCCCTGCTGCCTGCAGGGCAGGCAAGGATGGGGTCGGCGGCTCGGCTCGTGGAGCCACAGTGCAAGGGTAGAAGAGCCGCATGCGGCTCTTGAGCCACAGGTTCCCTACCCCTGTTCTAAGCAATAAACACTTTACATAAAAACTTCAACAAAAATATAAATTCATATGTAAGAATACATATAATACCATAATATCATAAAATGTATTATGAACAACCACAATGCCTTAATTTTAATAATCAAACATACAGTATTTCAGGGCGTAACACATAAAAGACGTATAAAGACCCAAAACGTTTCGATCCAATTGGATCTTCTTCAGAGGTAACTGAAACAACCCATACATACACAGAACTACTCACAATCCACAAAACTTATTTATAGCCCAGTATGAGTTATACAGGTCAAAGAAACAATAAATGGTGTTCCCATAGGTATCGTATATATTGCGAATCTTACAGGTTTTAATCCACCAGGTAACTTTTTAACAGAACACCACTAAGAAGAAAAAACAGCTGGTGTTTTCCCACTCTCCACGATCCCCCCTATGCCGTGCGCTGCTCTCAGCGCGTGGCATCCCTGGCGCGCGCCTGAGTGTCCCCACAACCCCGCGCAGTAAAAAGGCGCCGTTTTCTCCAGCGCCAGGGATGCCACGCGCTGAGGGGGCGTGACAGCGGCAGCGTCGGGGCGGCTGCACTGTCGCCGCCCCTGTCATGGGGAGTGCCTGGGGACCCCGCGCTACTTGAGGAGAGTAGCGCGGGGCTTAAGGTAAGTGGGGAAAGGCCCAGCAAATGGTGTTCCCACGGTTATCTATGGTTTATGTTATGAATCTTATAGGTTTCTATTCACCAGGTAATTTTTTCATAGAACACCACTTGGCAGACCTGCCTGGGACTGTACTGAAATCAACTATGTGTGCTCAAGAATATATCAAGGAGGCAGCCTGATGGGTCCCCACATCAGACACCCAGGGCATTCAGCAAGATTCATCTGGCTGAATTAAAGCTATGCATGCACCATCTAATGTAGGGGATAATGCAGAGGTGAATGTCTTTGAAGAAGGACTGAATACTCACACAAATAAACATTAAAATTAGCCTCAAAAAAGGCAATGCTGATCATTTGCTATGATAATGCCCAACAAATGCCATGTATGAAGATAGCTGGGTCAGTCTTTGGCTCATTCCGCACATGCAGAATAATGCACTTTCAAACTGCTTTCAGTGCTCTTTGAAGCTGTGCGGAATAGCAAAATCCACTTGCAAACAGTTGTGAAAGTGGTTTGAAAACACATTATTTTGCGTGTGCGGAAGGGACCTTTGTCTATAATATAAATATAAAATCAGTATACTGGGTGACAATACATGTAACAAAAATAACCTATGATCCCCTTGGAAATGCCCCCTCTTCTTACTTTTGCTATCATTCATTCATTTCTTTGTTTTAAAAAAATTTCTCTGTCTCCTTTCCATCCAAACAGGGTCTCCAAGGTGGTGAACATCAAAACATTAAAACATTTGAGGCATCAAAACGGCATTTAAAACAAACTATGGCCGTTTCCGCACGGGCGGAATATGGTGGCCTGGGGACGGCAAAAACGCCGTCCCCAGGCTGCCATTCGCACAGGGGATGCAGCTGCATCACCAACCCAGCAGCTGCCGACGCTCCTGCCGGAAGCGGTGTTTCTAGGCATTTCGGAAGCGCTCTTGTTGGGGAAACGCCACCTCGAAGCCGCTGCCGAGCGAATGGCAGTGGCTTCGAGACGCCTCCCCCCCTCCTTGTTCCCGGCACTTACCTTGTCCCCTGCTGGAGCAGGCGCGCAGGGCCAGGGGGGCGTGTCCCCAGGCCTCGGCGACGCGCCGGAGGCCCGGGGACACGCCGGGTCAGCCGGGCGCCGGCACTCCACGGCGCCGGCTGCCCAGCTCTTTCTAGGACCATCTGTGCGAACGGTCCTAGCGTCGTCGGGTTGGCGTCAAGTACGCCGACCCGGCCGCTTCCGCATTCGTGCAGAAACGGCCTATATGTAAGTATATTTATAATTCATCAAAACTACCATATTTTACAACACTTCCAATAACAGTATATGGGGCCAATAACAGTTAGTGGGGGAATGTCAAACAAAACAAAAGATTCTTTATCCAAGGCAGGAGACAACAGTAGAGGACAGTAGATGAGATTCCCCAGGAAGGGCATTCTAAAATGTTGCTGACATGAGTAAGAAGGCCTTCTCTCAGGCTGCTACCTTTCTAGCCTCAGATGGTGAAGGCACCCAAAACAGGCAGTCCAAAAATGACTAGAGTGAATGGTAGGTTCATATGAGAGTAGAAAGTCCTTCAGGTATATCAGCCGCAATAATTACAGGGCTTTAAAGGTCAACAGCAGCTCCGTGAATTAGGCCTGGAATCAAATTAGCAGTCATTGTAGATGGACCCGGAGTGATATTATTTATTTGCAAAATTTATATCATGCTTTTCTGCTCTTACAAAGGTCACGAAGGTGGCCAACAATTTAAAACACACATGATAAGGTTACGTTATAAAACCTTTAAAAAAACCCTTCAAACATTTTTTTTGTTAAAAGAAAGGGTTTTTTAAAAGTTTAAATACATACAAACCAGTTTAAATACATACAAACGTAGGTTAGGAATCACTGAGGAAATGCCAAATGTAAGTCTTCACTCATTGGCAGAAGATGGCAATAGAAAGAGACAGGTGAATCTCCCTGGGGAAAGAGTTCTAGAGCTTTAATGCCTTCAATGAGAAGGTTCTCTCTTGGGTTGCCACCCGCCTAATTTCAGAAGGCAGGGGCATCCGAAGCAAGGTCTCCGAAGATGACTGTAATTATATAGTTCCCACAACCATATTTCTGGTCTCAGCATTCTGTACTAACTCTAGCTTCTGGACAGACTCCAAAGACAGCCCGACATAGAATCAGTGCCAGAGTGAGTGGGAACTGTGCCCGGGGCACGCATGTGCTCCGCGCCCCTGCCACACCGCCACCACGGCTTGCCCGGGGCGTCGCACCCCCTTCCCCGTTGGCGCTATGCCACTGAATAGAACACACTGCAGTAATCTACATGTTATCAGAGCATACACCACAGTGACGAGCTCTTTTTTGCTCAGGAAGGACCGCAGCTAGCTTATCAGTCAAAGCTGATGAAAGGCATCCCTGACCACCACTGCACCTGGAGGAGCACCCCCAAGCTATGAATCTGCTCCTTTAGATTGAGTGCAACCCCTTCCAGAACAGAAGATATCCCAATTCTCGTGTCAAACACATATCATTAATTTTTTTTGCATTAAAAAAAGTCTAAACCTTTTCCCCGTCAGTCAAACCTTTCCCCCATCAGCAGCACTTCCATTTTATTGGGATTAATGTTCAGCTTATTAGCCTTCCTCCATTCCCTCCAGGCTACATTTCCCACAGCTTCCCAGGGATCTGCTGGAATTGGAAGGTAGAGCTCTGCTTTTTAGCATTTCATGTTTGTAAGCTATAAATAGTCAGATGTTATGCATAGAAGAATTCTGTGATGAGAATATGGCTATCCTAAACCCGGTGTGTTTCATCAATGTGTTTTTTAGTTAAACATTACCCTCATTTATTTTGATCAACCAACTGCATAGAATTCCACTATCCAGGTAATTTAGACTGCAATACTGTCGGCTGGAAAAAGATCACAGAATCTATGGCTTTGGGGGAAATGTCTTTAGATATGTGTATTCATTTAGTGCTTGTAAATACCTAGAAAAACTTGGTATACGAAATCAGTTCTCAACAGAGATCCTGAAAAATGTGCAGGCTACAATTTCTAAAATAAAGTACTTGGAAGCTTCTGCCATGACAAAAAATATCCACAAAAAGTCATATTTTTGAGAGAAAAAACCACTGTAAAAGCACTAACAAGAGCCTTAGACTGACCAACGTTACAAAATCTGCAATACCTTTCCAACAGATTCTGAGCAATGCAATGACATACCTAACCTTATGCCTAAATTAGATGGAGGGAAAAGAGCACTGAAATATCTCCCTCTTTTATGTGAAGGAATTTGAAGAAGAATATTTTAAAGGTATATAGAATCCAGACTGGGAATGACTCAGCTTCATGTATTTTTCAACTTGACATCTCATCAATAATACCCAATAATACTGGTAAACTGGAGAGCCAACATGGTATAGTGTAGTGGTGGCGAACCTATGGCATGGGTGCCAGAGGTGGCACTCAGAGCCCTCTCTGTGGGCACGCGCAAACAGAGCGCCCCCAAACACATCTAGGCTAACCTGGGCCACTGGGCTCGATTATTAGCATTAAACCTAAGACCTAGTTTTGTGGAAGCAGTGTAGGTAACCCTGTTAAGCGCTGTTAAACCCCACTGATTTTCATGCGAAGAACTAAAGCACGATCCTTTACCTGGAAGTAAGCTTGGATGCTGGCAATGGGGTTTGCTTCTGAGTAAACCCTCCTAGGGTCGTGATGCACCCATTGGAAGAGTTGCATGGTTGCTTCAAAGCAAAGCCACCGACTACTACCAAGCTTACTCCTAACGCACGCCTGGAGCCACCCGTTTTTTCTAAACTAAAACCTCAGTATTCAGGTTAAATTGCCATGTTGGCACTTTGCGATAAATAAGTGGGTTTTGGGTTGCCATTTGGGCACTCGGTCTTGAAAAGGTTCGCCATCACTGGTATAGTGGTTAAGAGTGGTGGACTCTAATCCCGGAGAACCGAGTTGGATTCCCTACTCCTCCACATGAGGGTGGACTCTTATCTGGTGAACTGGATTTGTTTTCCCCCTCCTACAAATGAAGACTGATGGGTGACCTAGGCCAAGTCACAGTTCTCTCAGAACTCTCTCAGAACTCCTGACTACCTCACAAGGTGTCTGTTGTGGGGAATGGAAGGGAAGGAGTTTGCAAGTCTCTTTGGGACTCTTTACTGTTGTTTTTAATTGTATTTATGATACTAATACTGTAATGATTTTATGTATGATGTTTTTATGCTGCACACCGCCCTGAGCCCCTCGGGGATAGGGCGGTATATTAAACAAACAAACAAACAAACAAACAAACAAACAAACAAACAAACACAACAACAACAATAATAATAATACAGGAGAGAAAGGCGGGGTATAAATTCAAACTCTTTCTCTTCTAAACAAATGATAAACCAACTAATCAGATTAACATCAGGGTTTCCTTTCCAACCAATCTAAAACCAATCAACTAGACACAGTGTGTAACAGACTTCCCTCTGAAGATGCCAGCCACAGATGCAGGCGAAACATTAGGAAAAAGATCCACCAGACCACGGCCAAACAGTCCGGAATACCCACCACAACCAGCAATCAATTAGAGTTCGTAGTGTCCTCGGTAAAATAAGACTGATGTAGATATTTGGTTAAAGTTACAGCATTGGTTGCGGTTGTACTTTTTAGAACTCTCCCCCCCCTTTCCACCCCTGGGCTGTCTGAGGTAAAGTACTGATACACACAGGGAGCATGATGACAGCTTATGATGAGAAAAATAAAGCAAAGACAGTGACTAATACTTTTGGGCTCATGATTTCAAATGTATTTTAAAATGAAATGTGTGCACCTTTCCTAAGTGGCATGATGCATTTGCGTTCTGTCCTCAGGCAGCTTTCCTAGAGTACAGACTGTTATTACTACTGCTGATTGCTTATACTGTACCATCAATACACCGAGTACTTCACACAGGAACGTATAAAGCAATGCAAGTCCCTGCACTGATGAATAAGTTCTGAAAGCCGGTGGAGACACCTCAGAAAGATGAGAACTGTGCTTTTCTTCCACAGTGTGTGTGTCTGACTGCTGAAGACCCAGTACATATATCTGAATGAGAACTCAGTTCATAAAACCAAAGACATGGGAGAGAGATTATGGTCAACAGTGTTAAACTCAACAAAGACTTTATGTTCTTAAAGACCATCTCTTACCTAAGTGGTCGAAAGATCAGGTTTAATTAGCAGGAGATCAAGCTGGTTTTCTGGATGACTTTTATTAATTTTGCACTCTGATCCTGGGAGCTAATTATTGGGCTTTGAGGGCCATTTTAAAATACAATTTGCATCAAAGTCATACTGAAATTGGCCTTTTTCAATCCGTACTATATCAATAAGTATATAATGAAAGCAAAATTACCACAAATGTCACAGAACTGACCATATAAGTGGGCTTGTTAAAAAATTTTTTAATATGACTTTGATTTGAATTGACTGTTGTGGGTTTTCTGGGCTGTGTGGTCATGGTAGTTTTCGCTCCTAATGTTTCGCCTGCATCTATCACTGGCATCTTCAGATGTGTCACGGAGAGAAGCACATCTTACAGCGACATGCCTCTGAAGATGCTAGCCATAGATGCAGGCAGAACATTAGGAGCAAAAACTACCAAACCATATCCACAAAGCCCAGAACACCCACAAGAACCGGATGATTCTGGCCATGAAAGCCTTTGACAACATATTGTGTAATTTCAACTACATGCTTATGCTTCAAGAGTTCCACTGAGAATCTGACACTGCCTACATGGCATTTCGGGACATGCAAGGTGGACAGATACAGTTGCTATTTTCTAGGGGTGGCCTGACCCATAGGGGCGAGCATCAAAGTTGCAGGTGCGCTTGTCTGAGAAATGCAAATAACTTAGGAGAGGATGCCACTGCCTCAATTTTAGGAGGAAGCACCCAGAGGAATCTTAACAGCAGAGAGCAGCAGTGGCACAGTGGTTAAGAGCAGGTGCATTCTAATCTGGAGGAACCGGGTTTGATTCCCCGCTCTGCCGCTTGGGCTGTGGAGGCTTATCTGGAAAATTCAGATTAGCTTGTGCACTCCCACACACGCCAGCTGAGTGACCTTGGGCTAGTCACAGTTCTTCGGAGCTCTCTCAGCCCCACCCACCTCACAAGGTGTTTGTTGTGAGGGGACAAGGGAAAGGAGATTGTAAATCCCTTTGAGTCTCCTACAGGAGAGAAAGGGGGAATATAAATCCAAACTCTTCTTCTTCTCCTCTTCTTATCCAGGCAATGTGTGTCCTCTGTATGTGACCTGTGATTTCCAATGTGTGTTCAGAACACAGGCACAGTTGTAAAGAGGAGGAAATGAAGACGTGAACAACCATATAAAAAACGGTAAACGAGAAAATAGTGCTCCCAGCTAGCTCTTGATTGTTTGATGTTCTATTGTATAACCCAGGAGGCATCTACCTGGATCCTGCATGTGCATACACAAAATTTTAGTTTGCCTTGAGCACCAAATAAATAAATATCCTCGAGCCCATCCGTCCCCTTCTTTCCTCTGCTGCCTTGTTTGGGTTTTCTCCCCCTTCCCCAATTTCTCCTCTTTGTGTAATTGATTCTAAGCCCGACTAGCTTTGGAATTAATTAAAACTGCATGGTATCATCATCGTAACTAGCATGACAGGCGAAGACAGCATGAACAGCCTTGGCCCAGCGTGAGCGGGAGCTGACGGGGTGAGACGAGAGCACAACAGCCAGATGTCATTGTAAGATGGACTGGAAGCTGAAGCACACCCAAGTTCACCCTGCGCACCATCCTCTTCTCTGCGTACCATTATCCAGCACAGCCTATGAACGAAGCAGACAGACACCAGCTGAACAGAAATCTTCCTCCTAACATTGAATCACAGCTTTCTTTTATTTGTGTTTGCCTAAGCAAAGGAGTATTCTTTACATCGACACCTTTAGATGACTTTCTACTACACTGCTTTTATCCCCGCCCCCCTTACCACTATCAAGGTCCAGGATGATAAACCTGGTGGTAATCCACCAATGTCAGAGAATACCATATAAACTCGTGTATAAGCCGACTTGTGTATAAGCCGAGGCACCTAATTTTACTACCACAACCTGGGGAAACATATTGACTCCCGTATAAGCCGAAGGTGGGAAGCTGGGAGGCAGAGGGACCTCCTTATTTGGGCAGTGACTCCCCCTGATGTCATTGCCCAAATAAGGAGATCCCTCTGCCTCCCAGGGTTTGAGGAAGCCCAGCCAGCCAGGGTTCCCCTTCACCCGGCAAGAAGGGCAGCAACAAGCGGTTTGTGCAGCCGCAGGGAGGTCGTCCCGGCCACGCCCCCAGCCTCGGCAGAGGCCTGAAGAGCCAGGACTCGTGTATAAGCCGAGGGGACATTTTTCAGCCTTAAAACAGGGCTGAAAAACTCGGCTTATATACGGTATTCCCTTTTCAAATAGTCTAGACATAGGCTCATTATGCATGGAACAGTTATGCAGACCCTGTTCCCTGCGCAGTGGGCTCTCCTTGCATTTCTCTGCTCTCACACAAGGAGGCAGTCCTCAGCCTGAAGTACTTTGTCTGCTGAACTCTGCTGGGCCTCTGCTTCTATCCCTTCTCTTAACTCCGCCCATTAACATCCTTAAAGGCACAGAGCTGATATTCTCTCCCCCCTCCCTTCCCCTCCACACACACATGCGCACATGCACTCTCTGCTGCCATCGCAAGAGGAAAGAGACTTTTCTCTCTAGGCCAAAAAGATGCCTGCTTGTACTGTTCCTTTCAAAAGCCCTATTACTTTGTATTGAACGACTGACCTCTCGATCTCCCAATACGTACACTTTAGAGAAGCAGGAAGGAGCTGGCAGCATGGAGAGGGAGGTGAGGGGGAAGGCTCCAGGGCACCTGGTAACTGAGGCTGTGCTGGTGGAAGAAAGACTGAACTCAGAACTTAGACAGAGATGGGGGGGTTCTCCCCCCCCACTATACATATGAGCTAGCGATCTGTCAATCTCTTGATCAGTGCACTCAGGGAAGCAGGAAGCAGCTGACGGCATAAGGGAGTGAGGCGGAAGGGGTGCAAACCATTGTGAGGGTGTGGGAAGGCTGGCCATGGGCGGGGGGAAGAGGTCTGTGGCAAAGCTGTGCCCACTGGCAAATCTGGCACACTCTGGCAGCACGGCAAGATTTAAATCATGCTACAAGTGGCTTCGCTTGTTGCGAAGAGAGTGGAAAGTGAAAGTGGGGCTCCAAAAAATATGTCCGTACAAGAAATCTTACTGCAACAAACACTGGACGCTACACAGCAAAGACTTTGGCCATAGAAACAATGAGAGGTAGTATAGCGAAAGGGAATATTCATTAGTCAGAAAACTTACATCACGTTTTTAAGGTGATGGTGGGGGAAATTACATTTTTCATTCAAAAAGCAAAAGCCAAGTACTTAATAAAAAGAAAATCCAATATCTGGTTTGAAGATTTTTACATACCAAATAAGAGAAGGAGGTATTCAGTCTGATCAGTGGCATAGCACCAAGGGGGAGGGGAGGTGCACGATGCACCGGGCGCATGCCCCTACGTGGGCATGACAAGGGCATTCTGGGGTGGATGGGGGTGCACGGCGTATGCGTGCCCTGTGCGCAGTTCTCCCTGGTTCCGCCCCTGAATCTGATTTCCTGTTGAAGTTTCTTAGAATTCTTGTTTTAAAAAGGCTACTTAGAAAAAATACCCAAGGTAGCTTTCTAAAGTGGTCTTGCTTGGATCTTGTTTGCAAGATCACCTACTGAAGCAACAACCTCTTCAAAACCTACACACCATCCAAAAGCAAATCAGAGATTGAGTTAGGTGAAAAGAAGCAAGCCTCAAGATTCCTTTGCATCTCTTTGCCTCTGCAAATGGGAAACTACTAAGACGAGGAGTATTTCATAACAAAAGTCTACTATGGAAAAGCAAAGGTTTGAAACACAAAGACTGTAGGTGCTGAGGCGGCTAATATTAGTGTTAATTTGCCTGTTTCAGGTCAAGGATTCTGTTCTCAACCATTACATTTCATTCATTTCATGTATTAGATTTTAAAACTCCAGTTTCCACAAATTTACAAATGTAGCAATTCCAAAGTACATTAATTTACAAGCTAACTCAAGGTGGCGCTACAGATTAGAAAAAGAAGAGTTTAGATTTATATCCCCCCCCCCCTTCTCTCCTGTAAGGAGACTCCAAGGGGCTTACAAACCCCTTTTTCTTCCTCTCCACACAGCAGACATCTTGTGAAGCAGGTGGGGCTGACAGAGTTCTGAAGAACTGTGACTAGCCCAGGGATAGGGAACCTGCGGCTCTCCAGATGTTCAGGAACTACAATTCCCATCAGCCTCTGTCAGCATGGCCAATTGGCCATGCTGGTAAGAAGGCTGATAAGAATTGAATCAGGGTGTCTGGAAACAGAGTTCC
Organism: Sphaerodactylus townsendi; assembly: GCF_021028975.2. Classification (NCBI taxonomy): domain Eukaryota; kingdom Metazoa; phylum Chordata; class Lepidosauria; order Squamata; family Sphaerodactylidae; genus Sphaerodactylus; species Sphaerodactylus townsendi. Next base: position 170,004,110 of record NC_059425.1, on the reverse strand, counting down.
TGAACCTTAAAGGTCACCCAGCAGGCTTTTTTTTTTTTTTTTTTTTTTTTTTTTTTTTTTTTTTTTTTTTTTTTTTTTTTTGTGTGGAGATGTGTGGAAACAAATCCAGTCCACCAGATAAGAGTTCACTGCTCATATAGAGGAATGGGGAATCAAATCTGGTTCTCCAGATCAGAGTCCATCGCAACTAGCCACTACACCATGCTGGTTCTACCACTACCAAGGTCAAGGATAATAATCCTGATGATAGTTCAATAATGTGAGAAAAGATTTGCTTTTCAAATAGTCTAGACATAGAAACAATGAGAGGTAGTATAGCAAAAAAAAGGAATATTCATAAGTCAGAAAACTTAAATCGTGTTTTTAAGGCATGTGGGAGGAAGAATAAAATTTCTGAACCATTACATAGCATGACGCATTAATGCATGCCCTTCAAATAATAATGGTCACATCATAGATACTTTCTTAATACTAAATTCATTTGTAGCATTTGAATGTATTTGGTCAACCCAGAATGTATAGCAGATACATGTGGCCGACTTTTCACACAGAACATTAACCAGAGATACCCAGCCACTGAAATAAAAATACTAAACTTCTTTTGTAGATACTGCTAAATCTTCTTCATTTTTGCTAGGAGCTTGAGGAGTTGGTGACAGGCACATTTTTTCCCCCGAACTCTTTCACAATCTGATGTTACGAAGAACACAAAAGACGCATTTTTTCAGTTGTTGCTCTCCTATGCGAACTACTGAATGTTATATTCAGCACAGCCTTGTGTCTCACATTTCCTTTGATACTTTTAAATGGCAACATGAGAACAAATGATAAAGATGTCACTGAAATCTTACGCCGTTCTGCAGAGCAGCATCTGCCAAAGACAGCTCTAATCTACACATTATCGGACAAGATAATGGCTTCATTAGTGCACACTTCAGGGCCCTTAATACATTTATTGGTGACAGTTTGGGACTAGAATAGTAGAAGTGTGTTATTTCTAACTGAGGACGGCTAAAATCAGTGGGCACCTAAATGTACAATAACTGTCAGCTACATGCCCTCTTGATTATATAATGAAAGAAAAAAGGGATTTGATGAGAACAGAAAAGGTTTCTTTACGAGGAGGAAAGTTTTAGATCTTCTGCTTCCTGCTGCTCCAGTCTAGTCTGAACAATCTTTCATTTAAGCTTAGACAATTCATATTCCTGACTAACACATGTCTTCCTTTCAGAGGAAATTATATATGCACACATTTATGGAGAATCCTTCTATTAAGGTGGCAGAATATAGAAAAAGCAACTCTCCAATGGGTGAGGGAGAAACCCCCTGAACAGTATTACATGTACCTTTGGAGAGTTTCCAACACATAAGAGAGAGTTTCCAACATTTTTCAGAAGCATGTGGATGTGAAGCATAAAGAAGGTTGGTTTATCTTTAGGACAAACAGTAATAAGTATGGGGGTGCTGTGTTGTTTCCGGGTTGTATGGCCGCGTTCTAGCAGCATTCTCTCCTGACGTTTCGCCTGCATCTGTGGCTGGCATCTTCAGAGGATCTGATAATAGGAAAGGAAAGCAAGTGGAGTATATATACCTGTGAGTAAAGGTCAATAGGTGAGGGCATCTGAATAGAAGTAGCCTGGCAAGTGAGTAACAATTAAGTGTAGCATGTGAATAACAATGGAGATAGCAAGGTCAATAGGTGAGGCATCTGAATAGAAGTAGTCTGGCCTTTGTTCCTTTTGATTGTTTATTGTCTATAGTCATCCTGTGTTTGTGTGGAGCTGATTAGTCACCGTGTTGACTCTAGTGTTTTTCAAAACTGGCAGCAAAATTCTGTTCATTTTCATGGTTTCTTCCTTTCTGTTGAAATTTTTCCACAGGAAACGTCAGGAGAGAATGCTGCTAGAACACGGCCATACAGCCTGGAAACCCCAGTGATTCCGGCCGTGAAAGCCTTCGACAGTAATAAGTATTGCTACACTCAAAGAACAATTGGCTGTGGAAATGACTGCCATGGGATGTGGTGAAAATCTTTAATTTAGTTGGCTTTCAGTGGACTAGACAACTTCAGAAATGGCAAGTCCATCAATGGTCCATGATGACAATAGGGAATCTCCATGTTCAGAGGCAACAATCTTCTAAAGACCAGTGCCCATAGGCAAAAACAGGAAGAGCCTTGTATGCTACTTGAGGGCCTCCAAGGATTATATGGTTAGCAACTGTGTGAAACAGGATGTTGGACTAGATGGACCATTGGTTTGATCTATGGCTGCTTTCATGTTCTCTTATAATGTGCATGCATACCATTCCCCTATGTGATCAATAGACTCACAGGAGTTTATTTATGTAACTGACGCCACACACATTGATATATCCATACATATCTCCCAGCAGTATGCAATAATAAAGACACCTTTGAGCCTGTAATTTATGGTGCCCACAGACAGAGCTAATTTCAGAGACAGAGCTCATTCTTAATTCTCTTCACCAATGCAGATGTGAAAATTTTTCATTATATCTGTGAAGTAGAAGACTGAGGTATAAATCCACCACAGAAGTCATTAAGGTTGTCCTCACACCCACACTAGAGCTTCATCCAGACATTGTTGGATATTGCATTAGAAGAGTTTCATTCCAGTAATCATTGGAAGATATGATGACCATGTGTAAATATTTGAAGAGAGGTTACATTGAAGAGGGAGCAAGCTTGTTTTCTGATGCTCCAGAGACTAGGACAAGGAATAATAGATTCTAACTGTGAGAAAAGAGATTTCACCTAAACAATAGGAAGAACTTTCTGACAGTAAGTTAGGCGGTTCGTTCGACTGTGCTGCCTCAGAGGATGGTTGAGGTTTTCAAACAGAGGCTGCACAGCCATCTGTCGGGAGCACTTTGATTGTGTGTTCCTGTAAAGCTGGGGGTTGCGCTGTATGCCCTTGTGGTCTCTTCCAAATCTATGATTCTATGAGTAGAGTTCATTAGCCTGCAACATTTCTCTGAATATCCTCATTTCCTTAAAAGAGCTCCATTAGTTAGATTATATTTATTAGACATTTTATAAACACCTTAAGTCATAGAAGCAGTTATTTAAAAGATGGTTGGTTCGCTTTGACTGCAAACGCCCCTTCCTTTAAACTATATTTTTTTAAAAGGGAACGCCTCATATCACCAAGTCCGTAACATGTCGCAAACGCACAGCAGAAATTCATTAAAATAGCAACCAATTCAAAGTGCCGGCACTCTGCGTCTCTCACAAAATATTTAAGTACAAGATTAAAAATGGTGTCATGCTATGACCAATCCATTCATGCCAACATTATTACTCTGTGTACTTCAAACAAACAAACAAACAAAGAACCTTTATTGGCATAACAACATTATATACACAGATCCACTTAGCCAAGTAGAGGGAAGCTAAAATAAATGGACAGGTAGAGAAGGCTGATGTGTACTTGAAAACACAAGGACTCCTACACCACTGAGAAAGATTTCATCCCCCTAAACGACAACCATGATTCAGTCAAAACAGTCTACTTCATTGTGTGCTGTGCTTTGATTTCAGTCGGAGTTAAACTTCCATGCAAGACAACTTGCCCACCACTATCAGTCTTCAATACGCAAGTACAGAAGAGTGCACAATGCACAAGTGCAGAAGAGTGAATATACACTCGACACATTGGCTCATTCCGCACATGCAGAATAATGCACTTTCAAATTGCTTTCAGTGCTCTTTGAAGCTGTGCGGAATGGCAAAATCCACTTGCAAACAGTTGTGAAAGTGGTTTGAAAACGCATTATTTTGCGTATGCGGAAGGGGCCATTTCGTCCATAGAAGTAACCCAGAGAACATGTCCTGGGGTTCTTCGAAACACAAAGGGCTTCTTAGCTGGTGATACTCTGACAAGCAAGTCAGTAAGGAAATTCTTCTCTAAAAGTATAAAGTTCAAGAACATAAACACCAGAGACAATAATAAACCGGTCACAGTTTTCCAGCTATTTCAGTACTTTTGCAATATGACAATGCCTAGTTTTGTTTTGTTTTTAAATAAGAGAGTTATTTCTTCATAGTATGCTGGCTAGAGGCAGCATCAGACAGATGCAATGCAATCATTATTTCCAAAAACAGAAATGATACTAATTATATCATCTGTCTTCATTATAAAAGCTAAACCAAACTTTTCATTCACAGAGAGCTGCCATTTAGTCAATTAACAGGTAATGACCCATAATTCAAAGAAGATTGAAATTGGGAATTACTTTCATGTCACTTTGGTTCTGTGGCTCCCCTCAGTTTTGTTCCTCTGGTAAGTGGGAAGAACAGGCTCTCTCTAATTCTTTTCCATTAATGGCTTCTCACAGCCCTTGGCAGTTGGTCCAAAAAAAAAACACCCCAGTACAACTCAAATGAGAACAAAATTGACTTTTAAAAAGATCATTCAGTCCAATGATGTAAACAGCTTACTAAATCAATCTGCCATCCAGGCAAGACTTAACTTAGCAGCAGAACAGAAATGACATATTTCAAAGTTCAGCATCTCAAACTGCACAAATACACAAAGTACAAAACTGCAAGATGGCCACATCTGCGTCATGAACACGGGGCCATGTTTACTCAATCATTAAGCCTCCATGCTCGCATTAGGCATCTCTTTCTAATGAAGGTGAATCGCTAACAGAACACACCTACTATTGAAATGTGGTCCTTGTGCAGGTATAAGTCTCTTTAATCCCCTAACTATTAAAGCAAATTGAAGCTGTCACTTCAATAAACACTGGAACAAAGAAAAAAACGTTAAAGGAACTCCAAATGCTTGTGGAAAGATGGCTAGCCACTCATTAGCAATTGCCACGTTTGAATCAAAGGGAACCACCTCCTAAGAACAATTCCACAGAAGATTATGAACAACATGTTCAACTGAGATAAAAATCACCAAAATCCCATTAATTACCCCCTGGAAAGTACTATTCTTCCATTAAGGCATGAACTTTGGTTGACCGGGCCATATATAAGTTCTGGTTGGTTTATCCATTTGTCCGTCCCCATATGCACACCTCACTCTTTTCTTTAAAAAATTTCTTTTCTAAATCTTTTTTACATTGGTACGCAGGGTTCTCACATTCCATCTAATTCATATCTTGAACTCATCATTTGGAAAGAATGACGTCGGTTTTAATGGGGATTTTCTTTCATGCAATGTGACGTCAAACCACTTACTAGTTCCATTGACTCCATGTCAAAGTTAATACACTCAGAGGCATAAAGGTCACATCCAGAACACTGATGTTGTCTATACTCAATTTTTACAGTCATTCTTTTAATTTGCTGGCCAATGATATTATCTGGAGTAAGCAAACAAAATCAACCAGAGTGAAATTACTGCCACTATGCACCACTCTTCTCCTTAGTTATATCATCTCTAATTGTCAGGTTTTGATGTTTTGGTCTAGGAAAAGGAAAATCACTGTACAACAGTTAAATTTGAATCCAATCGCACTTTACAGACCAACAAGATTTTCAGGATATAAGCACCCTTTGTCAGGTGTCCGGATTCAAATCTAACTTCTACTGCAGATGTAAATGACAGAACTATGCCTCAACTTTATGAGCCAAGAACAGAACCTTTAACTCAATGGTAAGATTCAAAAACCAGACAAAAAAACAAATCACCTCAGGATTACCAAACGTTTTTCAGCACATCAGATAAACCTGGTACCATCTATCTTAGGCCCCTTCTGCACAGGCAAAATAATGCATTTTCAAGCCACTTTCACAACTGTTTGCAAGTGGATTTTGCTGTTCCACACTGCTTCAAAGAGCACTGAAAGCAGTTTGAAAGTGCATTATTCTGCATGTGTGGAATGAGCCTTAGATAGCTTGCATCACCTCAAATTTGCACCCTTCTATACCACACGATTTGTCACGTATTTGTTATAAGCAGTTTTGTGCCTTTGCAGTAAATACCTTTCACATTCCTTGCCCGCCTTTATTCCCTTAGACTAAGTGTACACTTACATTCAAAATTAAATATATCAATTTGAATAGCACTTCTTTCAACAGCTCTGGCTTGTAAGCTAGTCCCTTTAGACTGCCAGCCTAGGCCTACTTTTTTTAAATTGTATCATTTGAATTTTACAGTTTATAGTATTTTCCTTCTTCATACATTTTCAAACGATACTTTCCTCCCCTTTTCTCCCTCCCCCTATTACTTCTTCTTCATAGTTTTGTCACACAAACAGCAGTAAGTTCATTCTCTGTAGCCTCTTCTCCCATATTTCTTCATCGACTCGAGCTTCTTTCATCCAATCCACGTATATTATCCATATCTTCAAAAATTTCATTCTGTTTATCTTGCCACGTCTTATTTTTGGATAATATATCGAAAATATCAAGTGTCACTGGTTCCCAGATATATTCTAGCCATTTCTGAAATGTCCATTTTTCCTTTTCTTTCCAGCCCAAGGCTATTGTTGCATGTGCTGCTTTAATCATTATTTTATACATATAACTATATTTTTTAAGCCTAGGCCTACTGACCTATGGTACTGAAACCTCCAAATTGAACTACAGTAATGTGCTGGGTGTGGGACGGTCTTTGAGGACATCTTGAAAGCTTGATTGGTGCAGAATGCTGCAGCAGGCCGCATGTCTTGGGTCAGCCACTCGGATCATATGACTATCCAGCATAAACTCCCATGGTTGTCTGCTTGTTTCTGGGCCCAATTCAAATTGATGGCTATCACTGTTAAAGCCCTTCATGACCTGGAACCATCACATCTCTTAATTTGCATTTTCCAGTAGATTCCCATGCACCAGTTGCAATCTTCAGAAAGCCTCCTCCTGGTGATATCCTCGCCTAGGATTGACTATTAAGCAACAGTCCATTCAGAGGTTTTATATGGGTAGAATCATTGCTCTGGGATCAACTACCAGAGAGGCTTCTTCTTTTGTGCATTCAAGAAAGAGTGTAAGACTGTACTGTTCTAGAGTACCTTTGGTGGACGATAAATTAGTTTTAGACCTTCTTGCCCCAAGTTGTTTACAACATACCTTGCTGCCAAATTCTACATTTTTTCCTTGAAATTCCTCTCTTTGGTACTGGAAACGTTTTCCCTACATTTTTCTTGTTGCTTTCCCAAGCACTTTAACTGCACTGGGTTTTTGACCCATTTCTGAGCTAGCTTCCCATGAACACGCAGACATGAACATGCAATCATGTAGAAATGATCTATTTTTCCGCCCGATTAAACACCTGTCCCATATCCATGCCCTCTATAGTTTCCTAATCTCCTCTTCACCCACTCTGTTTGTCAAATCAAACCAGTGATGTAACATTGAAGTTACAAAGAAGTGGGGGTGATTGGATCAGCTTTGTCAATTTCACATAGAACTAGCAATTTAACATTAGAGCAAAGAGCAATTTTGAAACTGGAGACAATTGAAAAGAGTACTACGAGTCATTGCTGCAGGCGATCGGGGACAGCTTTGGTAACAATTGTGCATTGCTGCAGATCAAATTTGGCTAGAAAATGTGATTCTTTGTAGGGGGTCGGTAGACTACAGTTTCTGTTCCTTCAGGTAATGGCATCTGCTGCAGGAGTTGTTTTGACTTCTATTTTGGGCGGATACCTCTCAATAGTAGAAATGGATGCTGAGACATTTTTGAATTGTTGCTTCAAAATATAAATGTGCAGTAACACTAGAGCGCCTGCACAAAAGAAAAAAAGGGGGGGAGTGTTTTTCTTTTGCATCACAGATGACATCCCATCACCATCAGAAGTAATACATTTTCAGCAGTAGCACGTGGAAAAAATGCAACTGACGAGACAAAGGGGGAACAATCCCAAAAAACGATGGGGGGAAAGGAGGTATGTGGAATTATTTCACAGGAAACATTTCTAAGGCACAAGGTTTGACCATTGGGAAAACTGAACATGTTGAAAAGGCCTCAGTTGTACGAACTTTGTGTATTAAATTTTAACCCAGTGCTTTAATTCTGTACTGGTTTTAAGTTGTTGGGCACTTGCCATGTCTGTGTCCCACAGATTCTTCTGTTTTTGTTAGCTACCTTGAGCTTGCAGAGATAAGGTGAGGCATACATATTTTAAATAAATAAATTGGTTTTTAAAACATCCTTGTTCTGTGACCTGTAATTTCAATCATCAGTTCTTATTTTACTTCTGGATACAGGAATATTCCCCAGATGGTAGATATCGGTCTCCACAATTTCTTTGGCGCCATCCTTAATTGAGCACATTAAGGAGCCTTTAACTCTGGTTCAGATTTAAATTAACACATTCTTTACACCTGTTTGCATCAACTGACCTTTCAACCTGATCTTCCATCCCATCCTTACTTATGCAGTGCTAAATCTATTTTCTCCTTTGTGCACAACAACCCCAGTACTTTTAGAACGTCTTACAGTAGGATCTAACACAGAAAACAGGGTTGTGATCACATCAGATACACTCTCTCTTTTACAGATACATATGTAAGACAGAAGCACATGTGAGGTCTGTGTTTTTAATATGATCTTTCTACATCTGGAAAGGGAGGGAAGGTGGCACGGTATAACCTGATCTCATCAGATCTTGGAAGCGAAGTAGGATCAGTACTTGGATGGGAGACCGCCAAAGAAGGCTCTGCAGAGGAAGGCAATGACAAACTACCTAAGCTTCTAACTTGTCTTAAAAGCCCCTTCCTGGGGTTGTTGTAAGTCAGCTGAGACTTGAATCAGAATCTTTATTACAGTCGTAGACCAGTATAAACCAGCATAAGGCAAATATAATATACACAATTAAGGGAAAGTAGAAGACTTAAAGCTAAAAAAGAATAGGCACAAGGGGATAATAAAATTAAAATTAAGTACTGTAACTATAACATTCAAATCTAAGCTGCGACTTCGTTCCATAGATGTGAAAATCTGACAGAATGGGATGGATCCCATTTTCAGTTATGCAAGAGCCCTCACATGAAGAAAAATCACTGCAAGTAGCACTTGTACTAAGTCACAATCACAATCAGAATAGACCTTTATCGGCATAAGCTATACAAACGTGAATATAAACTGTTATTTGTACTAAGTCAACTGGACTACATTTAAACTTTACATTCTACTTGAGCCAGCATAGTGTAGTGGTTAAGAGCAGGTGCATTCTAATCTGGAGGAACTGGGTTTGATTCTCTGCTCTGCCGCTTGAGCTGTGGAGGCTTATCTGGGGAATTCAGATTAGCCTGTGCACTGCAACACACACCAGCTGGGTGACCTTGGGCTAGCCACAGCTTTTTGGAGCTCTCTCAGCCCCACCCACCTCACAGGGTGTTTGTTGTGAGGGAGGAAGGGAAAGGAGATTGTAAGCCCTTTTGAGTCTCCTACAGGAGAGAAAGGGAGGATACAAATCAAACTCTTCTTCTTCTACTACTAGTAGAAGGTATATATGAGCAAATGCCCCTTGACTTTTTTCAACCAAATCGTATCTCACTGCAAAATTGGACTGTAATGAGTGCATCAATCAGCCTTATGATTTTTGCACACAGCAACATTAATAAGAAAACCGCCCCAGTGCTTGATTATATAGTGGCTACGCCCTCTCTTCACACTGGTTACACCATGTCTATATTGAGTTTGGCACAATAAGAAAGGGGATGCTTGAGCACTTCTTGCAACACATCAGATATAAGCCAATAAAACTTCTGTAATCACATGGAGGAAGCCAACACTTTGCCTTTAAAAATATTAACGCTTGAGTGTACCTGCCACCAACACACACATCACGTCCCAGGGTCAACCCTGGCATGAATTTGGATGGGAGACCTCCCAGGAATACTGAAACTGTGAAGCAAAGACAGGCAATGACAAACCACCTCTTGCCTTGAAAACTCCATCAGGGGTTGTCATAAATCAGATATGACCTGATTTACACATGCCAAGTTCTTCACAGACTCTTTTGTTGTCCATGTTCAGATACAGAAAGTAGAAGGTGAAAGTAGAATCAAAGTAGATCTTATCTGATTATAAACAATTAGGATTGCTACCCTGAAACAGATGTTTCCTAGAAGTAATTTTAGTGATTCCCTTGATAGTAAGAAAGTGACTGAGGATGCTGTAATGAGATCTTGCTCCAGAAAGTCTGCACGAATGAAATCATTAAATCTGCTAGCCTCTGAGTTTTAAAGCCCCATCCAACGGGCCAGGCACCTGGCCACAGCTCCACGACCGCACTGGCTTGGAGTTGTCAAGGAGGCTTCCTGGCAGCATTGGAAGACTGAAAATGCAAACGAGCCTCCCCGTTGCCAGAAAGTCCCCACTGAGTTTAATGGACTTATGCCACCAAAAAGGTGGCATAAGTCCAAAGCTCCAGCCACCGGCGCAATGGCTGGGAAGAATCCACCTAGGTTCAGCTCCTCCCCTAACCATGTCCCCACTACGCCAGAGTTGGGGGTGCACGGACACTGGCACAGTGTTCTGCATCATGGCACACTGTTATGGTGGCCTACAGCAGCCAAGCATAGGTGGATTTGCCTCTCTGCTGGGACAAGTGCCCCAGGGAGGGCAAATCCACCAGTATGGCCCCATGCCACTCCCAATGGAACACTCATCTTGGGATGGGGCCATTAGTTTATCATTGAATTAAATTCACCAAGTACTCTCAGTACTCTCTCTCTTCATTCTGGTTATACAATATCTATACTGAGTCTGGCACAATAAGAAAGGACTTGAGAACTTCTTCCAACACATGAGATATAAGAAAAACTGCTGACAAACAACTGACATTGGAAATCTAACAGTCTAACAGACTTTGTGCCCCCGTTGTATTTGAACTATAGGTTTTCAGAATAAAATTTGAGAACAGTTATTACTCTATGCAGCAGAGCATCTGATAGCCTCAGTCTCTCAGAGTTCATAGCAGACTGGGTCTGAATTTGAATTTACTGTATAGCTAAATGCATCTAACTTAAAATCAATAATGTCTGTCTCTCCAGACGAAGGTTATTTTCAGCTTCCTGTTCTTGAAAACATCCCATGGATTTTTGTACAACAGAATTTTCAGCGTTAATAACTTTCAATGTACATTACCAATTATGATGTTCTGTTTAAAAGCGATATTGTACAGATGCTTGATTTGAAGAATTACGGAAACAATTGCTTCTGAAATATGATGGATTTCATTAATTAGCAATAGGCCTTTCCTTTTTTAAAATTCTTTCCAGACCCCTTGAGTAGGAAAACAGGAGCTCCAATGGAGGATTCGTTGAATTCCTCAAGTTGTTACTACAGTTACAAACCTGGAAACATAAATACAGTTTGCTGAAGTAGCTATAACCAGCAGATAATGATGTCTTGGCAGCAGTATCGTGACAACACACAGAAACACACTGGGCCAAATACATTCCTTTCACAAGTACTCTTAAATTAATCGCTCTCATACAACACATTTCAGACTCCGTAATAAATTAACTTTAATGAGCATCTCAAGTATATAACTCAAGATGTTTATTATCTAATATGTTACATGGGAATGTCAAGCAAACAAACATTAAAACATTTGAATATAGCCGCCCCCCCACCCCGCCCACCACTCACAAACAAGGCTGTATAGGTTACTTCTTGAGCTTCCAAGAAACTATCCCTTTCCTTTTGTTTACAAAACTTTACCACTTATCATTGGCTGAACGGTTATTTTCAAAAATCAAAAAAAGAAATGCCCTAAAGACATAAAGTAAAGGTTGTCCTCTGTGCAAGCACTGGGTCAAATCATGACATTCACTAAGTATACTATGTTTACAGGGTGGTTTGTCATTGCCTTCTCCAGTCTTTTAGGCTTAACCCCAGCAAACTGGGTATGCATTTTACCAACATCAGAAGGATGGAAGGCTGAGTCAACCTTGAGTTGGCTACCTGAAACTTGACTTCTGGCGGGATTGAAAAGACATAAAGCTGTGAACTATGGTAAACAAGGCATCTGAAATAACATTCTTGAATTATTGCTCAAAGTCCTCAAGTCATGGAAGTATTGCATTCTGTTCTACAATAAGAAACAATGGATTTTTTTGCAAATATTTTTTAAAGAATCGTTAGCCTGCTTTGTTCTTCCTCCTAAAGTGATATAGCATCACTTTGAAATGTTTGGTGCTATGCCATTTTGAGGAAGAAAAAGCAGGTTGAATTTTCATTAAAAATATGGACTATGAATTCCCTCGCCTCAGTCCAGCAGCAAGGAGAGCAATTTAGTGTTTATACGGAAGCAAAATATCTACATATGAGCATATGCCCGTTGCTGCCATATCTGTCAGGACTTCCACAGTCGCTGCTTTTTGAAAAACAGCAACAGTTGGACCCTCACATTTTCTCCCTGAGCCCAAGAGGAAAATTGCATCCAAATAATTATTGGAGAGAAACAATATTTTTAAGCTGTACTCTTCCAAGACTAATTATGAATCACGAGGGAAGGGCCCACAGCAAATAACCTATTCTTCTAATTTCCCAAGGCTGCGTTTGATAGTTTTTCAACTAATTTTCCAGGCCTCAAGTTTGATCAGATCTGTTTGTAAACTTGCCTTTGCCGCATAGAAAGCAGCTTTGATGCGACTCGGAATGTAATTTGTTTACATAGCAATAACTTTTCTTTGCAAGAGGGAGAAGACAGCAAATACTGAGTAGCAGCGTCTATGGCTGTCTCAAAAGCAGACCATGACAGAATTAAAAAGGAAGGTTGGTGTCAGTTATAAAAGCTTTTGCTCTCCCATGCATCTTTTCCCTAAGAAGCAAACGTATCATACCAGTGTATTGTCAAAGGCTTTCTCGGCTGGATTCAACTGGTTGTGGTGGGTTTTCCGGGCTGTGTGGCCGTGGTCTGGTAGATCTTGTTCTTAATGTTTCGCCTGCATCTGTGGCTGGCATCTTCAGAGGTGTATCACAGAGAGAAGTCTGTTACACACTGTGTCTAGTAAAGTTTAGTGGGACACGGACAATATATTCCCCACTAAACTTTCCCTTCTCACTAGACACAGACTTCTCTCTGTGATACACCTCTGAAGATGCCAGCCACAGATGCAGACAAAACGTTAGGAACAAGATCTACCAGACCACGGCCACACAGCCCCGAAAACCCACCACAACCAGTATCATACCAGCTTCCCTCCCCTCCTTAACATATATGGATTCTTTTGTGACACTTCAGACAGGGTCACGTTGCCACTCAACTACCCTGTTTCCCCTAATATAAGACATCCCCCAAAAATAAGACATAGTAGAGGTTTTGCTGAAGTGTGAAATATAAGGCATCCCCCAAAAGTAAGACATAGCAAAGTTTTTGTTTGGAAGCATGCCCGACGAACAGAACACAGAAAAATAAGACACCCCCTGAAAATAAGACATAGCGCATCTTTGGGAGCAAAAATTAATATAAGACACTGTCTTATATTCGGGGAAACACGGTACCACTGCTCTGTACATAAAAACAGAGCAATACAGAAAGGGGACAAGGGAGCATCAGCGGCATCACACAAGCCAAGAGCACTCTATCTGCTTCCAAATCCTGCTCTTTGCCATTGGATTTTAAGGGAGTCACTGCACATTCCATGTAGCCAGTTCCATAAAACAAGTTTAGGGCTTCTTTGTCAGAGTGAAGTGGTTGGTTAATTAACACGAATTGCTTTGAATCATCGAATAGCTGGTGGTTAAAACTAGCCCAATATCTCCCAATGAGTAATTTCAGGTTCTGAACACTAGAACCATGACTTGCTGTAAGTTACACAGCCACATACTTTCATTTTTCCTAGAGTTTATGGCACCTAAGAGCGGGTAGGTACAGAACTGTGAAAAACTGGCAACCACCCAAAGATGGGATGCTACAGAGTTCATTCATTCATACTTTCCCTTTGTGACCAAACATTTTAAGCTGCCCCATATTTAAAACGTATTTGGTAGGGGCACCTGGATTTTTGTATATAGTTGGCCAGTCACATACATACTACTAGCAGCAAATATATACTACTAGCAGCAGAAGTCCACAGGGAGGGGGATGTAATCGGCTCTAGCAACCATTTCCCCCTTGCAGTGGTCTGAACTGTTGGTGCCCTTTCCCCCGCATAGCACTGACTTTTTCAGAGGCCAGTATGGGCTCAGGATTGAGGTAAGTTTCGGAGGTGGGGGAATATGAGGAGGCCCGCTCCAGCCCGCTCACTGGCTGCGGGTTCGTCATTGGGACCTTCCATCCCTTAGCAGATTACTGTTTAAAATGAATTTTATATGTGACTTTTCAAAGTGTCCAGTTGTCCTCAGCTAGAGCCAGCGCTTTCTTGGCCCTGGTCCCAACCTGGTGGAAGGCTCCGTCAAATGAGATCTGGGTCTTGCAGAAGACATCCCAATTCTGCAAGGTCTGTAAGACAGAGCTATTCCACCAGGAGAGAAATGGAGTTGAGATGTCCAGCTGGCTGGCCTCTCTCCCTCTTGCCATCCCTCTTTCCCCAAATTAAAATGAAGGGGTGGTGGTGTATTAGTCTACCCTGAACATTTCTAGCGCCATCTTTATATGAGTTTTATCATTGTATTTTATGATTTTTATAAATTGCATTTTATTTATATTGTTAACAACTTTGAGCTCGTTTCTGTAGGAAGAGCAGGATATTAAACTGAATAACAACAACAACAATAGGTATGGAAACATGGCTTTGATTGACAGCTATGATTGACAGGGGAGCAGCAGTGGCGTAGTGGCTAAGAGCAGGTGCACTCTGATCTGGAGGAACCGGGTTTGATTCCCAGCTCTGCCGCCTGAGCTGTGGAGGTTTATCCGGGGAATTCAGATTAGCCTGTGCACTCCCACACACGCTAGCTGGGTGACCTTGGGCTAGTCACAGCTTCTTGGAGCTCTCTCAGCCCCACCCACCTCACAGGGTGTTTGTTGTGAGGGGGGAAGGGCAAGGAGATTGTAAGCCCCTTTGAGTCTCCTACAGGAGAGAAAGGGGGGATATAAATCCAAACTCTTCTCTTCTTCTTCTATGCTTTTCACATGCTGATGCTTTACATCAAAGTTTTAAACACACGTGTTGATAAAACAGACTCTTGTGTACCAAGCACGAGCTCCATAAAGGTTTCCCCATTCACTGTAATGCTGGGAAATACTCCATATCCTCAGCATTATGAAAGCCCGCCGTAAATGCAAAGAATCAGCACACAACCATTCTTATGAGGCTCCTGATTCAATTTGTAGGTACAATCTAGAGAAATGTAAGTATGCATAAATCTTACTGAAATCAATGTGACCTGTGAACTGAAATCCAATTGATTTCAATTAGAGTTGCTTGCTTTATGGATTAATGAACTGTAGACTGGAGAGCAGCTTTGGAAATATTAACTATCTTTTCAGTGGCCACAGAATATGCTAGTGTTCAAGACACAAGGTTGATAGAGCTGGTGAAAAGTCAGTGGTCACGTTGCATGGTGACACCAATAACACTGGGAAATGTAGTCCTGTGGTCTTGAAGGAAAAAAATTAGGTCACCTGATGGAAAGTTAAAGATCAAGACCTCACAGGTAGCATCCTCAGAATTGCTCCTAATTCTACGTGCAAGGCCAGCTAGACATGCACAGATTAGGGGACTAAAGTGGTGTCTCTGATTATCAGCACCAGGAGGCAATATTAAGGAAGGCCAGGAAGCAATATTGAGGAAGGCCTCTATGCCATGTTGTTGGGCTGCCACAGTAACTAATTGCCTACTTGGTAAGAAAGGAAGCTGAACTAGATGGACTAGTGGTCTGATCCAGCAGGGCTGCTCTTATATTCTTAAAGCATACTGGGGATGGGGGGGTGTCCTGAATATTCAGAAATAATCTATCATTAAATTTCTCATCTGCATGTGGCTGGCTGGTCACTTTCCTCAGTAGCAGACTCCTGTGCTGTGCGGAACCCACACTAGAGGGACCCCCATCTCTTAAGGTAGCTTGCTGGGTGACTTTGGACAAATTATTCTCTCTGTCAGCCTAATCTAGGCTATGGGGCTGCAGTAAGGGTAAAATGGAGCAAAGGACACCAATGAACATTGCCCTGAATTCCTTGAAAAAAGGATGGGGTAAAAATTTACTGAGTGAGTGAGTGAGTGAGTGAGTGAGTGAGTGAGTGAGTGAGTGAGTGAGTGAGTGAGTGAGTAATGTCAGTACTTGGAGTTTTCACAATACAGACCAGTCATGATACGGAATCACAGTCTGTATTTCACGGACTGGGAAAATGTATTATCTCTACAATAGAAATGTACATTTTGGAAAATGCACAGCGGCAACTTACTGTGGCCATTGTTGCAGCCCAGGAGCACGGGTGCCTCTGCACTGGCCACATGGTGCCTGGTGGGCAGGGCTGTGGTTGTTCATGGACAACGTTGGGCAGAGTGGCGGCCACCGGACATATAAGGCTGGGTGTGGGTAGCCCTAGCCTCTCTTCTGGTCGCACTCAGCCAACTTTACCTTGCATGCTCACTGCTCCTTTGAACCACACGGCCTGGCTTCAGGGTCCTCCTTCACTGCGGCACGGGCTCACACATATGTTTTCAGCCGGCATTAGGAGCAGAGCGAAATGGTGGGGAGCCAGGACCGTTTTGAGCCCCTGGTGAGGGAGTCGTGCTCTTGGGCCTGCGCCAGTAGGCCCAGTGGTAATCAGGTCCTGGTTTTGGAGGGTGCCCAGGGGCACATCCAAGCCAGTGGGGGAAAGGCTCTCCAGGTTTGAAGGGGGGTTGGCAGAGGCAGCCACCTCTACTCTGCAAGGCCTTTTGTACCACCAGAGTTGCCAGGGCTCTCCATGCCTAGGCCAAGCACTCATCCACACAGCTGGACAGACAGCAGTGGCCTCATGGCTGAGGGGGGGGGGTCCAAACTGCAGGAACTTCCTCCAGCAGCCAGCAACGGCAGTAGCACCCATTTCAGTCAGAACAGGGCCTGCACCCAGGCAAGAATGAGATCTTCCAAGAGGGCCCTGGGGTCCCAGATGTAAGGGGGGGAAGAGGGCTTCTGTGGGGCAGGGTGCAGATATCCTGGCAATAGCTCCCAGGGTTGCCAGAACATGTGGGGCCCCACTAGGATAACTGGTGAGCAGGGGGTGGGAAGACTGGCTTGAGCAGGCCCCCCAGCCGACAACTGGTTATTTTTTGAGAAAATGCTTGGAAACAGAAATCATGGCTTCAATCTTGGGGACATTTTCTCGAGAGTAAGTCACGCTGAATAAAGTGGCACCTACTTTTGAGTAGACCTGCTTAGGACTGCTCTCTAAGTGCTGGGGACTTGGCGAGTACAAAAGCCCCTGCAGCTGCCAGTCGAATAGGTTTGCTGAAAGGTTTGGCTGTTCCTTTTTCATTACGGAAGGGAATTTAATTCTGTGCACATAGCTTAAGTAATACAGGTCACTAAGTTAATTGGAAATTATGATCAGTATAACTCTTGCAAATTCACTAAGAAAATGATTTAGGACATTATTTTCTTAATTATTACCCAAGCAGTCACCATCTATTCCTTAAGAAAACACAATATTTGTAATGTTAGCTTCTTAAAAGCTATTTTGACTATCTCCTCACAACTAAATATAGCATAATAATTTCTGCTATCATCTTCTACTGTTCATTTTGCTGCTTGAGCTTATTTAAGTCACGGTGTTGACAAATGGAATATTCCACAAAAGCACTAGCAGCCATTGGTTTGCAGTTTCATTTGAAACATGATAAGACTTACTTGACACCAGTAAGTGGCAGACAATAATAACAATAACAGTATTTAAATAAAGGCCCAGCTTCTTAAAACACTTTTCTGTATGCGCTACAACTGGTGAGAAATCCAAGACTACTTTTAGATTCGTGAACATAATTGTTGCCATTTTGAAACAAACTGTTTCTGTGTAAACGTCTATTAAAGTACCTCATCCGGCATGGCCGGCTGTACCCGAATAGGCCCTCCTCACTATGTGGCTTGTCATACTTAAACAAATTAATATTCAAAGAAAAGTACTGAACTCAGTAAACTCAACAACCACAGCAAACATTTCAAGGTATTATCAGCGAGATGCTGGTCAGTTCAACCTTCCTTCTCATTTTTAGAATTAAGACTGTTTATACTTTTATTGTCTAGATTATTTGAGAAGCAGATATGCAACTTAAATTTCTGGAAGATCACACCAACTCTATCCCAGTGATTCACACTTTAAAAAAAAATAAGCTTGTCCATAACATCTTCTAAACATTTTTTTTTAAAGTTGCTTTTTGTTACATCGCTCATTTGTACGATCTAGCAATGGTATTAGTTCCAGAGTGGGAAAGGATTATAACAGACATCTGATAAGTTATTTGCAGACTTCATGTTTTTCTTTACACTGTGCTGACATTCAGCTTTTGAGAAAGAGGAAACATACCAGCTTTCCAGCCTGTCAGAGGCTTTGCGGGCATCCAGAGCTACTAAAGCACCTTTTAATTGGCGACGTTCGACGTGTTTCAAGCAAAATTGAAGAGCTTTCTATTAGTTGTCAAGTTTTATGGTTGGAAAAGCTGCTGTCTGGTCACAACTGATATACTGGCAGCTACAGCATTTTATTTAGTAGGGTCTTCAGGTCATGGATCTTATTTATCAGTCAGTTTCTCAAAAACATTACGTAACATTCAGCGGTAACACCATCCAACCTCGGTGCCTCATTTGATAGTAGCTTCCTTCCACATTAGCTACGTCACCTGTTGTCATAAATTCATCTTCCATCTCTTGGCGCTGCCAGCCCCGCTTGGCCTTTTATATGGGGTGCCTCTAATCCATTCATGCATTGTACTGTTGCGATGAAGTTATCTGCTGCATTGAATTTTAATTAATTTATTATTGTTTTTAGATGGTTATGTTTCACTGAATTGTTATGTGGTTGTTTGGGATGGTCGTGAGCCGCCTAGAGGCCTTTGGGGACGAGGCGGCCTATAAAATCGAACAAATAAATAAATAAATATTGGTATCCTCAGATGGTACGCAAGGAATATGTTTGTTTGTTTATTTGATTTTCCCCTGGCACGGGGAATCACAAGTATGCAAATCAGTGGAAGGGTGATAAATTCTTGCAGCGTGTCATCACTACAAGTGATTGAGGAGCCATCTTATTTCCTCACATTAAAACGTTTCCCTTCACCTTTCTTTCCCCCTTCCTGTTAGCTCTAGCTGCCAACAGTTTCCCACCAGGTCAAATATTTTGCTCCATAAACAATATATTCCCTTTCAATACCTAGGGCCTCCAGCTGTTACCTAGCCTTTATGTCTAATTCATATAGGTGAGCTTTGATCTGAACTGGTGTTTTCAGAGAACCTAACTTCGCTCCATGTTCAATGCCAAGGGGCGCCCGCCACATGACTATGTTTCTGGTATAGGCTTTGAAGCCTCCCAAACCAATTATGGAGAGACTTTGATAATTGTATGTGTACGATACATTAAAAAAAGGAAGAAAACAAAATTCTCTACTTCTTGCCCAATCTTATCTTTACTTGCACGTTTTCCACAGGCTTCGCTTTCTCTCCTGCTCTGCTTCATGTTTTGTGATCGGGGTACAGCAATACGGCATTATTAGGCTAAGATACCTTAAGGAGGATTTTTCTAGTTTTGTTTTAAACTCTACCAAAACAATCTCTCCACAGAATTCCCCCATCCTCCACAAGTAGAGGATATGGAGATATCCACACACAGGCATCCTTACGGCTTGACTCTTTGGCACACACAGAAAACAACAAAGGATGTAAAAGTTCTTGTTAATTCAAATTTGCAGTCACAACTCCTTTTCCTACACAGGAATCCAATTTATCACATGTCTATATAGGTCAACAAGGCAGGATTTCCTGGGCATGGGTTTTCTTAGGGCATGAGTATGGCCTGTTAGGGACATGCATATGCTTTTCTGGTGCAACAACCGGTCTGTTATCTGCGCATTTAACCAACAATCTTCACACTCCTAGTGAGTTATATGTTGGGTCCGTCCAGTGGTGGGATCCAAAAATTTTAGTAACAGGTTCCCATGGGGCTGGGCGGGGCACGACAGGGGCGTGGCCAGGCATTCCGGGGCAGGGCATTGCTGGGCGGGGCTGTGGCAAGGACGCAGCTGCTGCACCGGTCCTTGGGCGGGAAACGAATGCACGCAGGTGCAGGCTGCCATGCACACCGGTGCACCTCCTGCTAGACTGCTTCAAGTTCTGCGCGCTACTGCTGAGAGGAGGGGAGTAACTAAGGCAAAAATCACGTGGCAAAATCACCAATTAGTAACCCCCTCTCGGCACACACAAATAATTACTCTCGGGAACCTGTGAGAACCTGCTGGATCCCACCGCTGGGTCTGTCACTTTGTGGTCGTTAACTTGGTGTAAGGTCTCTTTCTCAGACCCTAGTCTTGCTCCCAGGCTGTGAGGTTCTGTTCCTTGGCACTAAAAGCAAACCAGCACTCTGAGGAATTCCCCAGGACCTCTGGAGTTTTGTCAGTAACTGATCACACCAGGAGTCTTCTGCTCCGGCACCACAATGAGGCGCATGAGCAGGCAATTGCAGCCTTCTTGGTCTGCGGTCCTCAGCCCTGACAATGCAGCGGACATAGGAGCAAACTGATGTGGCCTTCTCGACTCCTTTTCACAAATCCTTGCACCAACATGGTGCCATAGCCTTCAGTGGGCATAATCAGCTTTGCATGTTTATTCAGCTAGAAGATTCTTGCATGCGCAATGGGTATAAATAAGCTGGCCATCACCCGGACCAGAATTCTAAAGAGAGACTCGTGGGAGATTATCCCGTCACCCTTCTCCACAACCAATGAGGATGGGGTAATATTGTCAGGCCCATTCAGATAGGTTTCAGTCAAGCAAGCCAGGTTTATGAATTCCTCAAGACATAAACCACATTAAATGAGACAGTAAAATCAATTGTGTAGCTGGTAATACTATTAAAGAGTTGCTAAGCCAAGCAGGTAACTTTAAACGTAATTCAGAACCTCATGGAGAACATTTTGTAAGAAGCTTAAGGAAATGATTGTATTGTTGAAGGTTTTTGCAGACAGAATCAACTGGCTGTTGTGGTTTTGCCAGGCTGTGTGACCGGGGTCTTTTGCTCCTAATATTTCGATTGCATCTATGGCAGGAGTCTGCAACCTGCGGCTCTCCAGATGTCCATGGACTACAAATCCCATCAGCCCCTGCCAACATGGCCAATTGGCCATGCTGGCAGGGGCTGATGGGATTTGTAGTCCATGAACATCTGGAGAGCCGCAGGTTGCAGACCCCTGATCTATGGCTAGTATCTTCAGAAGCATGTCACGGTAAGATGTGTTCCTCTCTATGGCATAGTGTGCAGTGACTGTGTGGTGGAGTATTTGTCACAGGTGAGAGGGTAGGGGTGAGATGCATTTGCATGTGTCCGGGTGGAGTTCATTTGCAGCTGCATTTGCATCACAAGGAAATGAGTTGGTAGAACTATAGGCTTGATAAAGGTGATTACGGTTTCAACAGCTGAGAAAAGCAACACACTGGCATTGCCACATTTTTATCTGACAATCTGATAAGGGGACTAAAGATAAGGCTTGTTGTCACTGTTGGAATATTATCTGCTACACGGTACTTTGGTCAAGCATTTGAAGGAGAACAAGCTAAAACTGAATCCAGACAAGGGTCGGTGATGTCTTTTAACAAGGGCACACAAATAGGAACAGTTGTTCTCAAAAACTTTCACTGGTTGTCTATTATTTTTTGAGGCTTAATGTACGGTACTGGTTCTTACCATTGATGTCCTTGACAACATGGAATCCACATACCTGAAGAACAATCTCTCTCGGTGTTAACCAGGCTCATTCCTCTCACTAACTTTTTCTTGCTGTACCATCTCATAAGATTGCACAATCGTCCTTGGCTTGGCTGTGGGCCTTTCAAGTCTTCACCATGGTCCTTTGGTTTTGGCCATTTATGCATGCGGGGTTTACCTTGCAGCTGCGTGTTTTGCAGTGGGTTTTCTGTTTCAGCGGGCTACTCCTGCTGTGAAGTGAACACAGCTAAGCTGATACTCTTTTTTATCCACTTTCCACTCAGTTGTTCTATCTGCATGGGGAGGAACTGCCATTGTGTGAGCAGGAAAAGCCAGGAGGAGCAAGGAAACCTGAAGAAAGCAAAATGAATGCTACTTCCCTTTGTTTCCCCTGCAAATGGAGAGGGGTGGGTGGGTGGGGGTGGAATCATGTTTTGTCAGATTTCAAAAACCACGGGACTTCTTTGATCTGTCACATGGTGAGTGGGGGGGGGGAATATATGTGCATAACCAGGAAATCTAATATGTTCACTGCGGAGCAGACCACAAATGCATAAATGGCCAGACTTTACTGCAGAAAATCACGAGGACGCCTTCTCTGTTGGCTTTTAGAAAGTGGTGTAAAAAATTTGCTCCAGGAGGTGTTTTGCTGAGTTGCATAAATGAGTACATCTGCTGTTGCTTGTCTTTTTGAGCTCCAGATGTTTTTTGTTTACTTCTCCGCTGTTTTATAAGCAGTTATAGGATTGTTATTCTATTTTTATTGTTCTTATATGCTTATGAATTTATTATATCAGACACACTGGGCTTATATATTGCAATCTGAATTGCAATCTAGTCTGGACATAGCCCACTGGTTCTAGTGACACTTAAGATGGAAACATGTAGCAGCTACTAAGCAGTACCTGAAACATGTGGGCAAGAAGTACTCTACATACTGTCTTCATGCTATTGACAGTGTTGTCGTCTCTTGATTTCCTAGACTGCATGTGCCTGAAAAAAGTGGTAATACTGGGCATAACCATGTGGGAAAGCTAAATCCCTTTCATTCATACTACAAGCACCACATGGTCATGGGAATCCACCTAGTAGAATCTTCTAATGCTGAACCCAGTCAAATGTTAACAGCACTGGAATGGGCTCTGAAGCAATGGATTCATATTGCAATACAAGACAACACAGTTATTTACAATAATCAGCACATGATATCAGCTCTTCACTATCTGTCAATATAAAATCAGCAGGTTGGATTCTACGACTCCCTTCCAGCAAGTTTTCCATCAACAAAGAATGAGCTGGGGGTGGTGTAGCCAAAGCACCACCAGAGAGGCGCCCTAGGCTGCGGCCAGAATGGGATCCTCCCCTAACCACCATGAAATTGCTCTATGTAGATTCATGGGCTGCACTTAACTGTTTGCCGGCATAAGTCTACGCAGGCAAATGGGTCATTCCTGGGTCAAGAGGGCTCAGAAAGCTGGCCCTGCCCCCTAGAATGCCTCCTCTGATGCAGGCTACTGCACCAGAGTAGACCTGTTGCCGCAACAGTGCTGGTGCCCAAGCGTTGCACCACTGCACGGCTCCCCCTCACCAACTTGACTACCTCTGTGCCAGCATAAATGCCCTTTGCACCAATGCAAGAGTCATGTATTCCAATGCCAGGGTCATCCTGAGAGGTTCTGCCACCCCCCCACCCCCACGACTGAATTGCTGGTGGAACAGAATCATCGTATCCAACTTGGAGTCAATACAATAACACAGCAGATATTTTGGATAGCTAAAAATTTATAAAAATCTCTTTACATTTCTCTTGTGTACCACCACAATCAGACATAAAAGTCCCCAAATACAATTAAATATACACGTCATGAAGTTGTATAGAAATAAAGGAGTATCTTCAGTGAGAATGATCCCTTGTTAAATCTGCAATATATAACCACTGTGTACAATTTAAATTATATTAATTAAACCATATGAAAGACGTAATTTCAGTCACACACTGGAAAGTACAATTGACCTATTGCAAATGGAGAACCGTCTCCAAATAACCTTTTATGTTTTGAAGGTTTGTTTTGCCATGCATTTGTTTACTTATAAAACACAGAAATAGGCTATTAAGAACAGAACATTTGAGCAAATGCATTCAAAGGCAGACCCTGCAGGAATACAGCTCAGCCAAATGAAACACAATTAGGGAGAACAAAATGTAAAAAATTTAAATCAGTTCACTAATGATGCATTTTTTAAAAAAACAAACAGTATCCCTTATCAGTTTGACTGGCGAGATATATTCTTTTCATTTAAGGGAACTGCAAAATAATTACTCAGCGCAAGGCGAGATTGTCAGGTGGAAACAATAAAATGGGTGGTGGGGGAAATAATGACTGGAATGTAATGAAACAGATCTCAAAGCAGCACAACTCTCTCGCAATGCTGGTCAAGGAACACACAAATGAAACAGAGACTGTATGCACTGGACTTTGTGGTCTTTGAAATTGAGATGAAGCTGCCTGTCATGTTAAGAGTTTCAAATTAGTCAGTCTTTAAAGAGTCAGAAGGAAATTAAAACAAAAAAAAACACTCTTTTTATAAACTCGAGACAGTTTACATTAGGGATCTCATTCCTAAACATGGCAAAAGTTTACGTCCCGGGTGCGGAATTGAAGGTTTCTTCTATTTAAATGGATTATAGGCATGCTTGTTTGACATTACATCTGACAAGCAAAATTACAGCTCTGTAGCAAAGGCTTTTAAAAATGAAAAAAAATTCCCCCCCCCCCCCCTTTTGGTTTTGATTCGTCAGGCATTTGTATATGGATTCTTCACTATCTCTCTCTACTATTAAATGAGAGGGAATAAATCAGATGCTGATGACTATAAATAGAGAAGCTTGTAAAATCTAATTCACAGGATAACAGCTGCCTGCCCTGCAATTTATGAAAAAATTGTAAAGCTAATACGTTGACAGCTGTCATCAGTTAAAGCCAGTATCTGCCTCACTACTCCACATGAGATGCGTGCATTCGACGTTCCTCTCATCTCCTGGACTATCAGTACTGTTCACTTGGCCTGGAGGCTTTGAAAATTCTGTGGAGGAAAGCCCATAACATGTAAATGGGAAAAAGGGTAAAGTTTCCCCTTCAGTCGTATCCGACCCTGGGGTACAACTGCAAGCAGTGATTTCATAGGCAAGCCGTTTTTGTGGGGTAGTTTGCCACTGCTTTTCCCGGCTATTCTTTACCCCCTAGCTATGAGCTAGGTACTCATTTACCGACCAAGGAACGGATGGATGGCTGAGTTGACCATGAGCCAGCTGCCAGGATATCTGACCCACAGGGGGCTTGAACTCCTGACCGTGTGAGTGGCAGTGCAAGCACTTAACCACTACGCCACGCGGCTCCTGTAAATGGAAAACTGGCTTTAAAAACACATGTGCACAACCATTACATGTACACAGGATGGGAATGCCCAAAAGTTCATGGTGTCCACAGGGAGGTCATGTGGTAAATTTGCCACTTTGCAAAATCTATCCAGCAACGAACTGAAGAACACTGATCTGCAATATACAGAGAGGTCTTTAGCATCTCTCTGATAAGCTCTGGAAAAGTACTTATCCCTTCCTTTTTAATCTTTAGAAATTAATGGCAGAAGACAATAGCAATTATTATAGTGCTCCCTCCTTCCAAGTGTTCATGTAGTGGCAAGACTGGTATTTGGAGTTACGTTCAGCAAGGAATTTAAATGTCTGGAAGATGTTCTCTAAGAACTGTTAATGTGTTCACCATTCACTCAGCAGCTTATTGGGTAAACCAATCTAGATTACAATTAAAAACTGTTGAAAAATAGTACTCTTCCTTGATGGTAAATATTTCACCCAATTTTGGCTGCAATAGTAATTCTCCCAACATAAAATTTCAGAATTATAAAGCTATTCAGCAACCCACAGTTATCATGTTTTTTAAAAGGGGGGAGAATAACTTGCAATTTTAATGTGCTTGAAATTTTAAGAAATGTAACATATCTTGTTGACTAATAGCCTCAAATGATGTCTCATATTGTTAAGAAGAAAAAGACTGAAAATAGTGAAACAACTTTCTTTATAAAGTGATGTGCAAAGCAACAAATGGAAAGTAGTTTAGTTAATACCACAATTAAATGTCATAGTAATGAAGTATCTTTCATAACAAGCAACATATAACATAAATGTGGGCCCTGTACTTGGGTACAAATAATGTAGCAGACTTGATGGAGCCTTTTGTGGTCTTTATAATTATTTAATAGATTTTTCTTAAGTTCCATTCTGTTCAGTTCCACATGTATAGCATTAATAGTTTTCAAAGAGAGGAAGGCTAAATGGAAAAATAAAACAGAACACACACAGATTGAATTAAAAAAAAACTCTAATGTCAAACCTAACACTTTGTTGTATTTAACTCTTCCAACATGTATAATGAGCTGTGTGTGTGTGTGTTTCTGTAGAAGCAACAGGAATCAAAGGACTGTTCGCTTATCTTCCAGGAAAAAATCTCAAGTTCAGTTCTGCATTTACCAGTGGATACATTTTGGGGAGCGAATAACAAATTGTGTGAGGTGTTCTGTACTCATATGAATATTGTATTTCTCTGATAATCTAATTTGGCTCCAGAAAGCAGAGAAGTTTTCAAGAGAGACACTAGAATCTCAGTAAACCAAGGCGATATTGGATTGGATCCTACTGGTCTGGTCTGTTGGCTCTCACACATTCCTCCAGTGCAAGGACATTCTTACTGATCTATCTACCTTGTGCCGGAAGAATGCGCAAGAGTCAACTGAATAGAACAGTAGCACAGTATGTTCATAAAAAGAAAAGGGTATGTACACCCCAGAATATAACAATGGTACAATTTGCCCCCTCCCTCACTGCTGTGTGCACGCACACGAGCTTTACTTTTTCCAAACATGAATCAGAAGTTAGTCTGATGCACTTGATTTATTTATTTTACCTAAAATAAATAAGCCCCTCGGGGATAGGGCAGTATATTAAATTAAATAAATAATAAATAATAATAATAATAAGCATAAGCATTTTTATTGTCATTGTGCACGCACAACGAAATTTACAGCAGCATTCCTCGATGCACACAATTTCAGACTCATACATCATCATCCTCCACCCATCCCTACACAGCCCCAAATACATCAATATGAAGCAGTGGAGTTTAGCATAGCCACAGCTCTAGAGTAGAAGCTGTCTCTAAGCCTCCTTGTCCTAGTTCTGAGGGCCCTGTATCGTCTGCCAGATGGTAGCAGTTTAAAAAGAGAGTGTGCTGGATGAGACGGATCCCTTAGAATATTTTGGGCTTTATTTAGGCTTCGGCATTATAGATTCTTCCAAGGAGGGAGAGGCAGCCGATAATCCTTTGTGCAGTATTGATCACCCTTTGAGCCTCTTTTCCCATTCGGCCATTGTGCAACTGGAGAACCATACACAGATGCAGTAGGTTAGGACACTTTATAGCAATAAGGCTTTGCTGCAAAAGGACACCAGTTTTCCATCTAGTTGTTGCTTCCTTAAAAGTCTCAGAGTACAGTCTTTGCTGGGCTTTCTTTAATCACCGCTGCAGTCTGTACTCCCCCAGGTCAAACTTCTTTAATCATAACGCTTCCAGAAATTTAAAATCCAGCCACCCTTCCACTTGATCTCCATTTATAATCAAGGGCTGAATTTCTGAGCTATTCCTTCTATAGTCCACTATGAGCTCCTTTGTCTTGTTAGTGTTAACCAGGTTATTTTCCCCAAAACATGAGAGCAGTCGGTCCACTTCATTCGATAGGCAGACTCATCCCTCCAGAGACGAGCCCCACCACCGCTGTGTCATCAGCAAATTTGATAACGGGTGTTGGCTATGATAGACAGGAGTGACAATCATGTATAAAGGGTGAACAGTAAGGCTCACACAGCCCTGTATGCTCCCATATTTAGAGGTTCGAGGAACCCCATTTCCCAGTCTAACCTCCTCTGGGAACGCCCAGACAAGCAAGTCCCTAATCCACAAACAGATTGAATGTGAGAGTCCAAGATCCAATGCCTTTGTCACCAGTCTTGTGGCGCAGATTGTATTAAATGCCAACTAAAGTCCCAAAGAGCATTCTCGCATTACAATTCTGCTGTTCCAGATGCCAAAGCTGTGTGGAGGCTAATGGCAATGGCGCCCTCCAGATCTATTAGTCCGAATATGAACTGACAAGTATCAAATGTATCTGAAGGCAAGAACTAATATGCCTATGGACCAGTTTTCAAACACATGATGATGTGTGAGTGCCACTGGTCTATAATACCAGAGTAGAAGCTGTTCTAGTTCTTGTCCAGTTCTGAGGGCCCTGTATCGCCTGCCAGATGGTAAGCAGTTTGAAAGAGTGCTGGATGAGACGGATCCCCAGAATATTTTGGGGTTTTATTTAGGCTGGCATTATAGATTTCTTCCTTAAGGAGGGAGAGGGCAGCCGATAATCCGGTATATTGATCACCCCTTGAGCCTTTCCATTCACTGTTAACCGGAGAACCATACGATGCAGGTTAGACACCTCTATAGCACAGCGACACCAGAAGCCTCCATCCAGCTTGTTGCTTCCCAAAAGTCCAGAAAGTACAGTCTTTGTTGGCTTTCAACCAATCACAAGGTCTGGTGTTCTGAGGTCAAAATCCTTAATCATAACGAAATTTAAAACTAGCCACCGGCCCACTTCGATTCCATTTACAGTCATGGAAGGAATTTCTGAGCTATTCCTTCTATAGTCCACTATATCTTTGTCTTGTTGATAGTGTTAAGAACCATATTTTCCCTGCAACCATGCATATATCGTCCACCATTCCGATAGGCAGACTCCATATCCTCCAGAGATGAGCCCCACCACCGCGGTCATCAGCAAATTTGATGATCTGAGGTTACTATGATAGACAGAGTACAATCATATGTATAGCAGTGAACAGTAAAGGGCTCAACATTGGGGCCCTGTATGCTTCCCATATTTAGAGTAAGAACTGAGGAAACCCATTTCAGTCTAACCCTTCTGAACGTCTGTGACAAGAAGTCCCTAATCCACAAACAGATTGAATGAGAGTCCAAGATCCACAAGTTTGTCACCAGTCTTTTGGCGTAGATTGTATTAAATGTCATAACTAAGTCCTATATTAATACCTTCTGTTGTTCCAGATGCGATTAAAGCTGTGGGAGGCTAATGGCAATGGCGCCCTCGAGAGATCTATTATTAGTCCGACATGCTTAACTGATGTTTATCAAATGTATCTGGAAGGCAAGAACTAATATGCCTATGGACCAGTTTTCAAACACTTACGATGATGGGGTGAGCGCCACTGGCTCCATAAATAATGAAGATTGTAATAATAATAATAATAAATAATATAATGTTATTATGCTGCCTTTCGTCCCAATTAGGGTCTACCAGGTGGCAAACATAAAAACACTGAAACAAAAATTCAGAAACACTTAAAATTTTCTGGAGCAAATGGTTATTTTCTACTGTGCTAACAACTGACCCCCATGCAAAAAAAAAATTCAGGGGCTCCAATCAGGTGTGAATAATTCTATCCAGAGCTGAATGGAACTCGTGAGTCCAAGTCTTCCCTACACATTAAATGGAAGGAAATTCTCTAGAGCCATTCAAACCACTGAAACCAAAAACCACGATTCAGAAAGAACACGGTGTGACTTACAAGTAGATGTTCCTCAAAAGAAGTAAAAAGAAACGGTAAGGCTTAGACAACAGCTGTCTCATGCGCTTTGAGCAGTGAATCTCTGATTACTTGAGGTACCCTATAAAGTGTCAGTCAGTGCCAAAAAGGAGTTTTCTTTTCTCTTCTCATAGGAACTAGGCTGTCATCTTTAATTCACGAAGAGCTACCACAGAACACAAGACAGGAAGCCGATGCTGGAATACTGGTCCAGGAACGTCGACACTGTAGATGCTTTAATGGACAAAGCTGCCCCTTATGCAGCTTCCTAGAAGAACCCAAATTCTGCAGCCCCGTGCGCTCCCAAGACAACACATAAGCCCCTTCAGTATCAAGCACCAAAAAAAAAAAAGGAAGAGCCCTAGCCTAACTTACCTTTCGGGTGCCATGGGTCTGTGAACTCGTACTTCCCGACACCAACTGTCCGTAGCATCTGTACCCCATTAGTGTTGTCCTGACTGCCCGTCTGGTTGGGAGGAAGCTGAGGGGCAGCCTGCCCATTGGTAGCTGGAACGTTATTAGGTAGGGCAGCCGAAGGCAAAGCAGGTGACGGCGGAGGCAAGATAGGACAAGTCATGTGACCGTTCCCTACTGTATTGTGGCCCGGGTGAGTCACCTGACCCACCCCAGTCATAGAAGACATGGTGATGGAGTGGCTGTTAGTGTACAAAGGCTGGCTTTGCAGGTTCACAACCATGTTACTCAGAGGCTGTGAAGGCTGCTGCTGAAGCTGGTAATGAGCTGGCATTAATGGAAGCTGGGGGGTGACGTGTGGAGGGAGTGAGGGTGTAACTCCAATGACAGGGGCTTGGACGTTCACTGCTGGGCTGAAGGCTGGAGGCTGAGTCATCCCGTATGAGTGAGTGATAAGAGCTGGCTGGTTACCTGCTGCAACAGTTGTAACCCATGGAGCTGTACCTGGAAAAAGGAAAGCTAGCAATAAGAACAATTTGGGTAGGAAGGGAAGAGCTAGAACAGTGGAGCCAAACCTATGGCACGGTTGCCAAAGGTGGCACTCAGAACCCTCTCTGTGGGCACGCGCAAACAGAGTTGCCCCCCCCCCCCACATCTAGGCTGGCCTGGGCCACTGGGCTCAATTATTAGCATTAAACCTAAGACCAAATTTTGGGGAAGAAGCGTAGGTAACCCTGTTAAGCGCTGTTAAACCCCACTGATTTTCATGCAAAGAACCAAAACCCAATCCTTTACCTGGGAGTAAGCTTGGTTGCTGGAAATGGGCCTTGCTTCTGAGTAAACCCTCCTAGGGTCGTGATTCACCCATTGGAAGAGATGCACGGTTGCTTCAAAGCAAAGCCACCGACTACCACCAAGCTTACTCCCGAGTAACGCACGCCTCGGAGCCAACCATGTTTTCCTAAACTAAAACCTCAGAATTCAGGTTCAATTGCCGTGTTGGCACTTTGCGATAAATAAGTGGGCTTTGGGTTGCAGTTTGGGCACTCAGCCTCAAAAAGGTTGGCCATCACTGAGCTAGAGTAACCGTAGTTCCTACAAGTGCTGCTCACATTTTTCAGAACGTTTCCTGTTATCACTGTAGAGGTCTCCTCCCTCCCCATCCCTTTTATATCCCAGAGACTGGTGAAGGGGGTCTGGAACCATTCCAGACTAGTAAGTGCCTGAAAACATCACAAAATGACAGCGCAAATTTTTTTTTTTAAAAAACCCAATCAGCTAGCAACATGGCATGTTTACAGCATTATGCATTTTCAAGCTTTCTTCAGCTTAAGTACAGGCTTCCAAGAAAATTAACCTCTTTCCTCCAATGTGTTTTCATGGCTTCCTGACAAACACTTGGCGTGTATAATAACGGTGTTCCAGCCACTACAAAGAGATTGTAATTAGGAATCTGGTACTGCTGCACACTGTACGATATCTGTCTGGAAGGTGCAAACCGTTTCAAATGGAAATAAAGGTCTTCGACAATATCTCCTTTTAAAATTTTTAAAACATCCTAGCTGAGACACAGAAAGGGTGGAAAAGGCAGCTTTGGCAAACTTGTGGGAATCTCAATACATTGATATTAGCCTTGACACAAGAATAACCTGAGGGGGTCTTTACAACTAGGAAGGCAAGGCGGCTGCGGTGTTAAGGAAAGGACTCGTGATAAAGTCTTATTTAGAGAGGTAATTGGAGAGGGCATATTAAATTTGCTTTGAACAATTTCCCACTGCAGAATTACAAATAAGACTGAAAGCATACCTGGATTTTCAGTCTCCCTCATCTGTTTAGATGGCGGCTCATCTGTGTCCCAGGGTGTAGACTGATTGATGGGCGTCTGTCCCCATCTTATACTGGTTGCTAATCCTTGAGGCTGATTCTCCGTCTTGGAAATGCAAGGTGTCTGCAGAGAAGGAGACAAAAACTCATATTTATGGAATCCTTTATGGCATTTTGCAGGTTTTTGTAGAAGTTTGTAGCTTTATATTGCATTTATGCAATAAGATTCAAAGAGGAGTCAATTGTAATGTTTGTATTTTACAGACATCTGTTAGATCTAGCATGAGAACAAAAATCCATTGTAAACCAATGATTAAAAAACACAACTTCTTTCACTCCCAATCTAAACACAGGGCCACAATTTTTCAGATCACAATGCGACTTTAAAGTCCTCTGTGACTCTGGTTTGACATTTCACATTAAGGTGTCTAATGTTCACTCAACACATTTTACTCTCTTTTAGAAATCAATTGCTCTCCACTTACAACTGTCGAGCATGTTCACCTGTTTGGATTTTCTTTACATTGGACTGGGACAAATTACACTAAAAGAAGCTCTCGTTATTCACCAGTCAACAATCCTAAACACTGAATCATTAAAATAAGACTGCGCTATAAAACCCTGATGCAAAAATGCTTATACTGGCAATACTTCAGAGAAGTGGAAATGACTGTAAAGTGCCAAAAAAAATGCAAGGATCACTAATCATAATGTGGAGGAATAATCAGAAAGTCAGTTTTGTACAAACTATTATACAAAATAAATTATTCAACAAGACAATCCTTTGGTTCTTCAGCTCCTCCTTATGTTTTTGTGGGTGGGGTGAGGTGAAAGAGGATATCAGAACTGTAAAAGAATACAACCTCTTTTAATTTAAGTATAACTTAATTACTGAGGAAATGACAGTTTTATTTCTTTCTTAGGCTACAACTAGATATTATGGGAGCCTCCTAGCAACCTCTAAAAGTAACAATCTGTGACTTTTGCTCCCTTAACACATGATAAACAAACAGT
Source organism: Sphaerodactylus townsendi (assembly GCF_021028975.2). Lineage (NCBI taxonomy): Eukaryota > Metazoa > Chordata > Lepidosauria > Squamata > Sphaerodactylidae > Sphaerodactylus > Sphaerodactylus townsendi. The sequence continues at coordinate 169,971,355 of NC_059425.1, read as the reverse complement.
GGACATTGTCACACTGACAGAATCCCGTCTTCTGCAAGCATCAGCCAATTATGTGGACAGAAACAAGGAAGCTCACAATAGGCAGATGTCACAGTACAAGTTTTGTTTTATTACAGACTATCCGTACCCGGCTACGCATTGCTGTGGCCCAGTCTGGTGAAATGGGAAACATTGAGAAAATGAGAAAATCCCCTCCCTCCCCTCCGTTGCATGCCACCCCTCCCTCCCCTCCTCCTCCCTCCGTTAGGGTGGGTGTTCCATGTCCAGATGGCGGGCCCCCTCCCCCTCCCTCCCTTGCATGCTCCTCCCCCCCTTCCCTCCGTTAGGGTGGGTGGGCCATGTGCAGATGCTGGGCCCCCTCCCTCCCCTTCCTTGCATGCCACCCCTCCCTTCCCTCCTGGCCAGTCTGGTGAATTGGAAACAGTGGGCCAGTCTGGTGAAATCGGAAACATTGAGATGGAATCGTAAATTAGCAAGTATAGTGTGTGTTGTTGTTATGTCCACCAGATGGCGCTGTTTGCAAAAAACATGGTTTTACCTGTCACAGGTCTGACACCAGTCTCATACTGTAATAGTAGGTATTTAAAAACACGCGCGTATTTGAATGCAACGTTGTGTCAAAATTTCAAACCAATCGGTGAAGAGCTTTTGGAGATTTAAGATTTTGAACAAATGGACATTTACATTTTTATTTATATAGATTATGGCAGGTGGGAGAGTCAGTCAATTTTATTACGGCCATTAGGCCAGCAAAAGGCAGGTGGGAGAGATGGTGCTGGAACACAGTTGCTACATAACATATTATTGATAGAGACCCATAAGCAAAAAAGATAGATTTTTGCTCCCAAAGAGATTACAATCAAAATTTGAAATTCCTGATCCAGCAAAGGGCCCAATTCTGTACGGAGATTTATTATTTATATTTATTTATTTATTATTCTTATATCATGCTCTCCCCTGTCTAGCAGGGCTCAGGGCAACTAACAACACATACAGATACAACGATAATAAACTTTAAACATTGTATTTGTGTATAAAGCCTTAAATGGTCTGGGATCCACACTCCTACGAGACCATCTCTCCTGGTATGTTCCCCAACAATCGCTTTGAGCTGTGAACAGTAATTTACTGGTGGTCCCTAGCCTAGTTTGGTGGAACGCTCTGTCCAATGAGACCAGGGCCCTGTGGGAGGTTATGCAATTCTGCAATGCCTATAAGACAGAGCTGTTCTATCAGGTGAACGGTTGAGGCAGCTATGGTGTCATCAGGACTTCCCCTTTGTGTCTCATTTCCAACAAGTCCACCGCCAACCCACAAGAGTTTTGGATACTGTTTCATCACCATCTGGTGATAATTATAACTGTAATTTATGGGAGTGTTTTAACGTTTTTAAACACTTTAATTTGTTATATAAAATGTTGTGAGCTTCCTGAGCCTGGAAGCAGAGGCACAGCCTAGTAAATCCAATAAAACAAACAAACAAACAAATAAATAATAAAACCACAACAATAAAATGAGTAGGTTATATCTAAAACTGTAAAAGATGGCTCTTAATAATTAAAATATCAGAAGTTAGTAGTACAAAGGACTCCTGGGAATGATGCAACAGCTAACAGCAGGTTAGGTTGGATCTAGCCAGTTTTTCATTCAATCTCATCCAGTTCTTCTCCTTATTATTGCCCCATTCCATGAAGCTTTTGCCCATATAGTTAGTGGAAAGTGCTGTCAAGTCACAGACCACTTATGCAGTCCCCATGGAGTTTTCAAGGCCAGAGATATTCAAAGGTAAATGTTTTCCATTGACTGCCTCTGCATAGTGACTAAAAGTTCCTTGGTGGTCTCCCATCGAAGTAGTAATCATGGGTGACTCTGCTTAGCTTCTGATGAGATCCAACTAGCCTGGGTCATCCAGGTCAAGAGTCATTATCCCTAGCATACACTTTTTTGTGGTCAAAGGTCTCTTATCCTTCTCTTACTAGGAGAAATAATTGTTTGACTTAACCTTTATATATTAGCAGAGGAATAGCTCCAAGGGGGAGGGGGGGTACGACGCACCGGGTGTGTGCCCCTGTGGGAGTGTGGCAGGGGTGTTCTGGGGCGGGGCGGGGCGGAGGACACACCAGTGCACCGGGCGCTTTCCCCCCTTGCTCCATCCCTGTTTATTAGTATGATTTTATTCCACCTATCTTCCGTGGGCAGACTTCCCTCCTCTATTTTACCCCTACAACAACCCATTTAGGTAGGTTATGCTAAATGAGAGTGACTTTCGCAAGGCTTCACAGTGAGCTTCATGGCAGAGTAGGGATTTGGACATGGGTTTCCCAATTCCTAGTCAGAAGTTCTGAACCTCTCTACTCACTACACTTATGCTAACCACTACATCAACAAACAGGATCTAAATAAGCACATTCCGCATCAACAAAATAATCATTCTTATTTCAGGCATGAATTTGCACAGGACAGGCTCATGAATCCCAGTATTTAATGAACATAAGAACATAAGAACATAAGAACAAGCCAGCTGGATCAGACCAGAGTCCATCTAGTCCAGCTCTCTGCTACTCGCAGTGGCCCACCAGGTGCCTTTGGGAGTTCACATGTAGGATGTGAAAGCAATGGCCTTCTGTGGCTGTTGCTCCCGAGCACCTGGACTGTTACAAGTATCGGTAATCCCAGATCAAAGAGGATCAAGATCAGTAGCCATAACACCACTTCTCCTCCATAAATCTGTCCAAGCCCCTTTCAGAGCTATCCATGTTACTGGTCATCACCACCTCCTGTGGCAGCATAATCTTCCAAAACACCAATCACACGCCATGAAGAAGTGTTTCCTTTCATTAGTTCTAATTCTTCCCCTGTTATAATGAATGCCCCTAATTTATATTGTGGAGAAAGAGAGAAAAATTTCTCTGTCAACATTTTCTACCCCATGCATAATTTTATAGACTTCAATCATATCCCCCCTCAGACGTCTCCTCTCCAAACTAAAGAGTCCCAAACGCTGCAGCCTTTCCTCATAAGGAAGGTGCTGCAGTCCCTCAATCATCCTCGTCGCCCTTCTCTGCATGGCTCACTAGAACTTAGTGCACACATCTAACATATCATGATTAAGTTGTATTTATCTGAACAGAAAAAAGCTGTACCTTAAGACAGAATAAAATCACAAAACTTAATAAGGATGCTACACAATACAACATTTATTATATTTTTAAGTCTGAATGTAAAAAATCATGACTAGAGTAGGGTTTTTTTTATGAAAAACAAAATGATATTTAATATTATTTAGGGTCTGTGGCCTTGGTGATAAAATCAGCTGTTTTACATATTCAGCAAGTTATTTGAGGCTATAAGATAAAAAGGAGTGGAGAATATGAACACAGAAGCATCCATTTTCAATTCTAAATGATTTGTGATGTTCACTGGCCATTGCTAAGAGAAGGCTTCATAGAAACCACCACAAACTCGACAGAAACTAATTGATTCTTCGACATTTTTCCCCTCTAGTTTTCAAGTTATATGCTTGTTTTAATTAAATAAGGAACACATGGAGGTCATGAATTGCTTGCTTGTAAGTACTACCAGGTGTCCATTAAAAAAAAAACTGGTCAGATGACTACAGAGGCAGAGCTACCAGGGGGCAGGATATGTGTGCACTGCACCGGGTGCAGCCTGGGAAGCCAGAAAATCGCCCCCTGTGGCTCCCCCACCCCCTGCCACCGTACACTTACCTTTGTTCATCCTGAAAATGCAGCCTGGAAAAGTGGCCTGTTCACTTGAGTGTAAAAACGGCTTGATGGGAACTACATGTCACGGGCTGGCCACAAAGGTCTCCTGGGAAGTGTAGTTCCCACCAGGCCATTTTCAGCCTTAAGTGAACAGGCCAATTTTTCCAGCCTGCACTTTCAGGATGAACTAAGGTAAGAGTATGTGTGTGTTTGGGGTGGGGTGGGGTCTCGGGTTGGGGTGGAAAAAGCAGAGTGTGCACCGGGCAGAGTATGGCCCAGCTATGCCTCTAGATGACTATTTGGTATGAGAATACAACCTCTCAAAGGTTGGAATTCGAGGGGGTTTGAAGTGGTTTAGTTATTGATAAAGGGAAAGACAAGGAATGCCCAATAGACCAAAGGTGACTTGACAGCTAAAGAATCCTCCTAGGTATGCTCCAGAAAGGGAAACAGAGAAGAAATCGAACAATATCAGGGAAAACAGGATGTGTTATTTTGGGTTTCTGTATCTTTCCTTGTGTCTGGTTGGCTTCTAGAAAATCCAAGTGGCTCCTAGGTCTTGGAAACACACCTGCCTTTTCTAATATCAGTGCAGCCTAGTCATGTATCCCTTATATCAGCGGTCTACAACCTGTGGCTCTCCAGGTGTTCATGGACTACAATTCCCATCAGCCCATCAATTGGCCATGCTGACAGGGGCTGATGGGAATTGTAGTCCATGAATAATGCAGACCCCTGCATTATTCAAACAACAAGAAAAATGGTTCTCAAAGATAAGGTCTGAACATTTTGAGTCACCTTTCTTCAAAATCTTAATCATTCAGGATTGGGAAAAGGGCATCCATTGTCCACCCATCTATTGTGACATGAATCAATAAGTGGCTTACCGGCAATAAGAGACAGTAAGAGGACCAGTTTCTGAGTAGCCAATCACATAAGCCTATTCTAAGCACCATTCCACACACAGGATTATTTGAATCAAGTGTCCTTAGCATGCAATCACTAGTCAAAACAGGATGGATACAATTATTGTGTGGTATCTCCGACCAGTTCCCAATAGTTACATAGACATAGCAAGGAAGTAATTAGCTTTGCAGTCTCCCCAAAAGTAGTCAAGTACTTAAAAAGGGTAATACCTGGATCAAGTAGGTAAGGTCGCCATATATGCATCTCAGGCTGGAATTTTGACCAAACTGACTTGTTATATTACTGCTAATATGAAACAATGCTGCTAGGAGAAGGGAATCACTGGGAAGGATGATTCCTGAGATTTCCTCTTTCTAGGCAGCCAAGTCGATATAAAAATTTCACAGTTCAGCTCACTTTTTTTCTGAAGACATAAAAACCTGTTTTCCCTTCACCATCACACATGAGATTATATCTGCCCATTTATGACTCTCTGCTCACTTATGGCCACATGACACTTCAAAATCTGTTCTCCTGGAGATATGGTATTCATTTCCACAGGGAGTGTATTGACAGCATTGAGGAGGTATAAAGTTTTCAAGATGCTGTCTGGTAAAAATTAAAAATAACCTTTGCCAGCAAATCTAATTTTGCTTTATCCCATATAGAACATTTTAATATACCTGAGCTTAGCACATGGAGTGTAACCAGCACCTAGCAAGCATAAAAACAAGAACGACTGAAATCTTCCTAAATGCTCCACCGCGTTTATCTGAACAAAAATATACATAACAATATGCCATTATCCTTTAACGAACAGCAAGTATCACAAATGTCTTTTCTGAATAAAATGTTGTCCATTTCCCTACATTCAGTCATTACTCTGACTCTTTATCTACAGGGACTCCGTATGTGGATTTTTTCACACAAAATTAATTAGGTGTGGCTGTTGCTCTGCCATTATGGACTAATTTTAATTATTTTGAAAATGACTTAGAAGGACACTCAGTCTAAACCATGCGGAACTCCTGAGAAAAGGCAGAGATGCCGCAGAAACCACAGTCCTGGCAGCACACACTGAATTTTCCTGGAAATGGGGGGGAAGAAACCACACAAAGGAGAAAAGAAGGATGCAGCAAAAGGCACAGATAATGGCTGGCCCCTGGAGAGGTGTTCACTGTGCACAAGAAACAGGAAGATGGAATGAGCAGAGCTGCTGCCTGCAGGTAGGAAACATCTGGCAAGTGCTTTACAGCTGCAACAAGCACGCTGATTTCTTCATCCTGGGCAGAGCAACATATCCATGCCAGGGTTGAGAAGCAGTTTGTGAGGGATGAGGCAAAAGATACAACCCAGTGACTTCAGCTTCCAAATACATAGTAAACGTTCCTGAGCAGCGGTAGCAAGAAAATCCCACCCTGGGACTTCTGTAGGAACCAGCATGGCGTAGCAGTTAAGAGTGGCAGATTCTAATCTGAAGAATCGGGTTCTGTTTCCCACATGAGGCGTGCTGGGTGAGGTTGAGTCAATCTCTCAGAACACTTTCAGTCCATGTGGCTCATGCAATGGCTAGCTATCTCCAAATGTCTCTTGCTGTAAGTCAGCTGTGACTTGATGGCACTTTCCAACATCGCCAGGGATTCTGCCAGACTGCAGAAGCAAAATAGTGCCATGATCATCAAGACACAGACAGTGCTTCACTTCCCTCCTTACGAAAGGAACATTTAAGTATTGGCAGAAGGGACGGAGCGAGGGGGGAAAGCGCCCGGTGCACTGGTGCATCCTCCGTACCGCCACTAATTCTCGTCCTTCCACACGCCTACCACGCTCACTTTCCAGCGCATGTCCGGTGACGTTGTGCCTCAGCTAATGCTTTTGTGATCAGCAGTGAAATCTTTCAAGTAAGAAGAGGAAGGTCACTTTCAACCTGCAACTGGGGCATGCCTATGTAAGGACTGAGTCTGTGCCATGTGTGCCTACCTGGTGAGAGACATAAAAAAGGTAGTGAAAGATGTCTGACTAAAGACAATCTACTTGTCTACTTGTGCGGTGCAGATGGAGGAGGCATCTCCTCAGCTTCAGGCCACATATGGTCACATTACCAAACTTATTGAGAGTTACAGTTATACAGAAGAATAAACAATAAGAAGAAACCAACTGAAACAATACTGGCTGAAATAATTACATATAGCCAGACAGGACCTGTGGCAGATTGTTTTGGATCACAGAGAGTCTTCTGGGCTGGTATTTAAACCTAAGAGCACTAAAAAAATGTTCTGAGGAAGTGTTTTCTACAGGAAAGTCTGCACTCAATAGCAAGCTTATGGTGTGATTTGTCTTTGGGTTTGCAAGTCGCAAGTCATTTCTGACTACAAGCTCTGGGATACAAGATTACTTTAAGCTAATTGTGTGTAAAATGTTGCTCGTCATAACTTAGTTTGAGCTTTTGTCGATAAAAAAGTTGTAAGTCGTTACTGACTACAAGCCTCTCAGATGAAATTGTTATCAGCTCATTTTGTACAAAACGTTGTTCCTGTGACCTCATTCCATTTGGGTTGTTTGTAACTGTGATTAGTGGTGCAGGGGTTTAATTAAATGAATATGTAATTATTTTGGCCAGTATTGTTACAGTTGGTTTCTTCTTATTGTTTATATGCATATGGTCATATGCCAAACACATAAGCGCACTAGCACACGTGATTGATTTGATCTAACACATACCATTGGATTATTAAGGGTAATATTATCTAACTGTCTTGGGTCATCCCCTGCAGAGTGATGAGTTCTCAGGGGATGAGCAGAGCCCAATAACCGCAGACCAGGTTGGGAACCAACAAGGGCTGGGCTTGGAGCAGCATGGCCCCTGCAGGCTTTACAAGGTGAACAACAGGCAGGTCAAAACTCAGAGCCAGAAGTGCATCCAGCCCTGCTCCAGTTGAAGAGACTCAAGCACCTAGCTCACCTGAGCCCATGTGCCAACAAAAGCAGAGGCGCTGGGATTGGTTGCAAATTAAATGGAAAAGGGCATGTCTGCTAGCTCAGGGAAGGCACCTTCTGCAGCAGGAGGAGGCAGAGGCATAGCTGGGCCAAACTGCACCCAGTGCGCAGTCTATATTTTACGCCCCTGCCCCTCGGCAGCAGCTTTGCCGCTTCACGGCGTTTCTTCCCACATCTTAATTTAAAGGGTTCCTTTCTTTTTCCTAGAACCTTTTCAGGCTGAAAAAAAAGGCCTATTCACAGTTCAGGCTTAAAAACGGCCTCATGGGAACTATACTTCCCAGGAGACCTTGTGAGCCTCAAGGTCTCCTGGGAAATGTAGTTTCTCAGGCTGTTTTTAGCCTGTACTGTGAACAGGCATTTTTTCAGCCTGAAAAAATTATAGGAAAAGGAAAGGAACTAAGGTAAGTGTGAGAAGAGGGAGAGGCACCGCAGGGGGGCGGGGGGAGGGGTCTGGGGGCGATTTTCCACACCCCCAGGCGTGTGCCCGGTGAACTGCACGCACACCCGTCCCCTTGTAGCTCCATCACTGGGAGGAGGCAGAGTCTCCTAGCATGAATGATGAAGCCTAGCATGCTGGAAGACCCTATATCGGCAGGTTCACAGAGCATACCGGCCTGGACACAACAAAGCATGTGACTGCTGCAGCGCTTCCTCTGACTTGTCGATTCTGTGCATTCTGACCTGGCTTTTGGACTGGACTCAGCTCTTTGCAGTAACCTGATACCTCTGCCTGGCAGCTCAAGTCCGGACACTAACCTGACTGGCAGAAGCTCTTGAAGGTCTTCAGACGTTTCACGCTAACTGATCCTTTTGAAGTGGAAATGCTGCAGTTATAACGCGGGATCTTCTGCATGCAAAGCAGTTACTTTAACACTGGGCCAGAGCCCTCCCTAACAAATAACATTTCATGGAGCTGCCTTATATTGAGTCAGACTATCGGTATGTAAAGGTCAATACCATCTACTGGCAGCAGCTCTCCAGGGCCTCACGTGGAGGTCATTACATCACCTCCTGTCTGATCCTTTATAAACTGCAGAATCTGGGGAATGAACCTGGGACCTTCTGCATGCAAAGCAGACGAACCGCCACTGTTTTCCTTTGAAGGAACAAAAGGCGTGTGTGTGATTGATGCTCAAAACATGATTTCGGTTATCCTGAAGTATAAAAAAAAGCAATTAGAACAATGTTCTTAAAATATACATTTTTATGGCGAGGAAGCAGGAATGGCTTCTTGATTGTATCCTTTAAATCCCACAAGTGGGGACCTTTTCAGATCCACTTTCCGAATATTTTAGATGAGAAGTGCTCGACAGTAGCAAGAGGAAAAAACCACAGTAACCCGTGTGGTTTCAATGGGGTTATTGGAGAAGGAAATAAGAAAAAAAGACGCTTTTGCTTAGAACTGCAGGGATACTTGCACAGCTTTTTACTGCAGAATTAACAAAAAAAAATGTGCCACATGTTGCCTTTGATCTTGGAAAGTTTTTGAAAACAAAATAAGCTTTAAAATGAGCTTTTAAGATTATCTGTGTGGTGCATGGGGTGGCAATTGTCCTGAAAGGCTAGGGTTAGATCCATTCAGTGGCGAAGCCACCAGGGGACTGCGGGTGCGCAACACACCGGGCGCACCGATTCTGGTCACGTGGGGGGCGGAAAAATCCCCCCAGGCCCCACCGCCCCCCTACCGTGGCACCCACCGCCCCCCCACGGTGGCGCCCCACTTACCTTTAGGAATGGAACATCCCAGAGAAGAAGCCTGTCTGCGTTGCAGGGGCTCCTGGGAAATGTAGTTCCCATCAGGCACAGGCAACGCAGGCAGGCTTCTTCGGCCTGCTCCTTTCCTAAAAGTAAGTGAAATAAAGTGCCACAAGGGAGGGGGCTGCCGCAGGGGGGGCACTGCAGGGGGAGGCAGGGGTGCCATGGGGGGAAGGCGAAAAAGACAGAGTGTGACCGGGTGCACTCTGGCCTAGCTACACCTCTGGATCCATTCCTTGGAAATATATTAGTAATATGCTTTTAGCCAGGACCCCTCAAATAAGCTCTCCTTCCCCAAGAGGTTATACCTGCTATGACAGGGGACTTTCTGCTGGCAGCCCCCTGACCCCTGCTACCGCTTGGTAGGCCATTGGGCAGCAGGGGCAAATAAGGCATAAACTGCTGTAATGGTGACAGAGTTGCAAGGCACAGTCTGGCAACTGGTGGGATGGGGGACTCCAGACTGAGGGGGGATTGGTGTCCCAAGAGCAATGACATCAGAAGTGACATCACTGTGCCAGGGGAGATAGTCTAGCATTCACCCCAACCCTATGGCTTAATAATAGTACTGGAACTGACATCGTTACACTGGGAAAGCTGTTTATGCTCCCCCTCCACTTTGTGGGCATTTCCTCCCACTACCCAGCTCAGTGATAGCAAGCAACAGGAGCTCCCTTCCCCCAAACAGGTAGATGGTAAGCCTACATCACCAATGTGACATCAATTCAGAGGAAAACCCAGAACTGACATCACACCACTCTAGGATTCACATCACTTCCAATTTACCTTGGCAAAAATGTTACGCCATTGCCATGACAACCCTCCCCATGTCCCCACCACAGTTTCCTACCTCTCCCCCAAGAAGCTTCCAGTCAGTAACCCATAAATAGAGGTTATTCAGTCCTTGAGGCAATGTCCTTTTGATTGGAAGGATTAAGAGATAAAACCCCCAATGCTAAAAGCAGTGGCAACCTCCACCACACAACACAGAAAGCATCCTTAAGGTATAACTTTGACAAATGAGTCAGAGGTGGGATAATCCTCTCATTTGTCCAGAGGACTCAGATGGTCCATTTGAACTTCCCTACATGTTTTAAAGATTTTATAAATGTTTATACCAAGGACATTTATTTAATAAGGCAGGAGAATTGTTGTGAAAATCTACACGAAGCCACTAGAAGCTTTTGTTACCTACGGTTGCTTGCTCACTCTGACCAAGTTAGCAGCGTAGCAACTGTGTCTTTGTTTGCTAGATCTTGAAAAATTTAGACTGATGGGATTCACACAGCATAAACTTACTTCCCTATAAAAGCTGCACATTTCTGAGAATAGTTTCCCTCATTGTCACAGCCTCTGCTGCCTTCAAATTTCGGTTTTTTTTAACAGTTCCCCTTGTGTAGCACAGCACAGAAAGCCTTTGCGTCGCTTCTGAATATGGCTCTGTCTCCGCCTCGAGGGAGTTTATAAATCATACATGCTAAACAAGATATACTCCCTTCTGTGCACAGTATCTGAATTTCAAATTTGCTCGGAGCCCTGAGTCGGAACAGATCACAACATTTTCCGTTTCAATTCCATGATCAGCTCTATCACGTACCCTATGCCCCCAAATAAAGTTTTGCAGACACTAGGCCTACTTCACAGTGAGGTAACTAATGTGCGCATAGGCTACACACCGCTTCGGACTGCATTACTTAATGTTGCCAGGGCCGTTTCAGTTTGGGAAAACGTGAGGGAAAACGTAGCAAGGAGTCAGCGAGAACTAAATTGTAGCTGAAGTAATATAACTAGAACTAGATTATTCTGGAAAGCCATCTTTTACACTGCAAAGGACTCTCGGCAGCCACTGTGGAATTCTGATTTCCATTCATTCTCCCTGTCCCATGTATGGTAAGACACTCAATCTGATGTCCAGAGTCTACATGCACCAATTAGTTATTTATTCTGTACAAATTCTTTCCACTAGTCTTCTTAATGATTTGACTGTACCATTTCCAACCAAGTACCCCGTAGAGCAGACTAGTCGTGACATAATGGAAGTTCTTATGACATAACCTGAATCTTAATTATCATCTCTACAATTTATTATAGTACACAGCTACACTTTCTACACCAGGGGTCCCCATCATGGTGCCACAGGCGCCATGGTGCCTGCTGACCCTTTGTCTGGTGCCCGCCAAATATTATTAGGAAGCGGGTAAGACCAGGTAGGGCAAGGCTTCTGATTGAATACTGGAGATTTGATTAGTAGTGCAAAGATTTTTAAATGTTGCTTTGGCAGCAGCTGTCACCAAACCACAAAGATCTGTACTGTGTTACCAAAGTTAAGTTGTGGCAATCATTTTGTGGCTGGCTCTGCCACCTGTAGAAGCCATTCTGTGGTGGTCATTTTGTTCCCGTGCCCACCATGCTGTGTCAGAATTCCAAATGTGCCTGCAGGCTCAAAAATGTTGGGAACTCCTGTTCTACACCATGCTATAAATACAAGTAACAAAAGTCTGTACATCATTGTGTCTGCCAATAAAAATACTTAGGGACATAGGTTGCAGATGGAGCTCTTTAGGGGATAAGTCATGGGATTCTGTTTACATCAAGGGATTCATGGATGCAATTTCCCTCAGTTGAGGGGCCCACTAAACCCAACATGGCAGATTCTTATATGGAAATTATATGGATATTGTTCTCTCATGGCCCACTAGCCTTGTGGCTTTTTGTGCATCAAATCATCTGGCCTAGAGAGGCACAGAAGCATACATCCATCTTTTGATATAAAAGCCATAGGCTCGTGATTTAGGCATGGATTTCATCAGGAAGTTTTGAGAGGAAGTAATTTGGCTACCATAAGAATTCAAGGGGCACATTAATCAGGGTTCTGTGTGATGGAAGATCACACAGAACCCTGATTAATGTGCCCCTTGAATTCTTATGGTAGCCAAATTACTTCCTCTCAAAACTTCCTGATGAAATCCATGCCTAAATCACGAGCCTATGGCTTTTATAGGTCCAGGCTATTTTATAGGCTTTTATAACTCCTCAGGTCCAGGCAATGTATAACAACCCATGTTTTCAGGTTAATAACCCCCTTTTGGTACCTTCTTCACAATGAAGACTTCTTTGGAAATCTAATGAAGTACCAAGGAAAGGCAATGAGCCCTACTCCTAGCCACTGTCAACTGGTCTGAGTCATGCTGGCAACCCATGTTAAATCAATTCTATGCAGCTGGACACCAGCGCTCTTCACCATTATACGATCTATGTATTCCGTATCAGTCCCTCTTACAATAGGAAGCTTGCGTCAGTAAATGATAGGCCAATGTCTGCCTCGATCACCAATGGAGTCTAAGAGCCTAACGTTCCACCAAATGTACTGAAATGCAAATTTCACAACTAGACATCTGGATCTTGAATGTTGGACCATTGCCATTGTTCATCTTAGTTCTGCACCAATTTGGACCAATAGCACTGGATCTCTTTATGGACCCACTTAAATTTAGGTGCACAAAAGTGCTTACCAAACTCTCAGTTTTTGCATGCTGTGCTCCTCAATCTTCTTCCACCACTGCTAACACTTCTATCCACTCCTGTCTTTTATATTCATCATTCATTATTAGTCAGATGTACAGTCACTCAGACATCCCTCATGCCATCCTCACCTGGTTAGGGACACCTTCTCTTTCCATCCCCTAAAGTGATCCCTCTGCATTTTATGGTCCCTTTTGGCAACTTCTGCATAGTTGTATTTTCTCCAGATGAGTTTCTCTCGACAAATACAATTTAGCTCAAAAGTATGAGTATTAGCTTAAAGTAATGCAACTAAACATAAGAACTGTGCAAGAGTTAATTTTTTTATTGCCACATGCAAATTGCTATTGTATTGCAATAACTGAATATTACTGTTTAGAATCAGTTTTGTAGCGCTGCCATTTTGTTCCCCCTTTTCTATTCTGTATCTTGATTAATAAAAGTTATTTTCCAGTTAAGTATCTATCCCCTTCTTTCATTCCATGAGAGACTGAAGAACTTTGGGAGCTGAGTATAAGATTAAAACAATCCCTACCTTGGAAACCCATTGTGACAGACAGCAGCTTTCTGATGAGTTGTCCTGGTCACAGAACCCTTTGATTGACAGAGAGTTCAAATGGAATTCTAAAGATGGCAGTTATAGAGCTCACAGTTGGAAATGGACAGTTATAAGATGGCAGTTGACAGAGTGGGAGATACAACAGAGAGATGCAAGCAGTCTGTAGAGCATTGTCCTCTGGAGTGATAGGAATGCACTGTGGTTTAGGATCAGGAAGGATCCATAACCAGTGATAAAGGGCAACAGCTTTAGTGTTGAGAGGGTAATTCCTAAGCATCTAATGGGAAATAGCTCTAGGGGGAAAAAGTGATCCCAGACTAGTTTAAAAAAGAAAGCTGCAAAATTGTTCATATGTTCCTAACTTCTCCAACAAAAGAACTACTTTTTAAAGAAGCTTATGTTTTGTGAAACAAAGCAGTGACTGCCAAGAGAAATCAATTTCAGTATTTAATAAACGTATCAACACTTGTCTTAGTTATCTCTGGTGTATCTTTACATTCTCCTCAAAGCAGACAAATAAAACCATTTTAAGCTTTAAAAAAAAGCCCTTTTAAGTGTCCAATATTTCTGAACGTTACATAAACAAAAGTAGTCCTATATGTGTAAAGAACACTGTTAATGTGACTGCCCTGTCATGGGGCTGTCACGAGATTAGACTGGAGAGGTCCAATCTAGCATCTCTTACTGGGTTCTTCTCCAACCAAACACTCCAAACTGCCAAGTTTCAAAGGCTTTATGTCAAACAAAAATAATAAAAATATCCTTTTACATAGATTTCTTAGCATAGCACGTTCCTTTTGATTCCCTCGTCTTTATCTCGGGAGCCCATGGCCCAGAGATGGTTCTCTGGCCAAGTCCCGAGGTGGAATCTCCCAAGTCTTTGTCCTCACTTCCCAGGAAAACTACCCTCCCTGCCATGAGGCAATCTAGGCTTTGATGTTTTGACCATTTGCTTACTGGTAAATTTGCATAGGCTTTCTGGTTCTCCACCCAGGAGATCAAAGCTATCTATCATGCTGGTGTGAGTTTGCCTGTTGGGAGTTACAAGGTACAACTTCCTCACAGGGACCAATCTGGATAACAACATTGTTGGATGGATTGAGGTAAGAGTATGAAGCCGTAGGTGCGCCATCTCATTTAGCCATTAGCAAACCCCCACCGAAGTTGAGGAAAGTGAATAAAATACAACTCTTGCATGGAGAACAGGATCACTTGAAGCATGCTGAATATTTGAGCTACTCCTGTGAAATAAGAAAGCTTCTGTCTAAGGGGTTACCTTAACCATGGAGCACTTTCACAGAAGATTACTCACAACCCCAAAACTTACCACAGAGCCACACACAGCATCAGAGACTCCCCCACTTTATTTTCCCAAGCTCACAGGGGCTCATTGCCTTTCCTTGGTACTTCATTAGATTTCCAAATTTACAGTAGAGTGCAAAGAAATTTTGAACCAAAACATTACAATCCACGAATTATCTCAAGTCATAAAGGGATTGAAAAAGAGAAACCCCAGGGCCAGATGGTCTGACAGCAGAATACTATAAATGTTTAGAAGAGAAGCTAATTTTACCTGATGTGATGAATTAAATAAGTAAAGACCAACATGGCAAAGAAGCGTACATTACTATGATTCTCAAAGAAGGGAATGACCCAGAATTACCATAGTCATATAGACCTATATCGCGGCTGTTTGTGCATTACAAACTGTTCACAACTATTATGGTGACCAGAATAAGAAGATGTCTATACATGTTAATTCACAAAGATTAGACAGGATTACAAATTGAAAAAGAAACATGTTAAGGTGATCCATTATCTCCATTGCTGTTCATTTTTGGATTAGAAGTTTTGGCAAGAGAGATAAAAAAAGATTAAAAAATCAAAGATTTGAGTGTCGATGGGGAAGCATGCAGATGATATAATATTAACCATTACTAATCCACAAATATTTGATGAAGTAAGTAGAACAATTTGGCTTTTTTCAGGTTGTAAAATTAATAGAAAGAAAACAAAAAATTATTTTGAAATTCGTAACAAAACAGGAAGGCATTGGTAAAATTGTAGGATGCAATATTACTTCAAATTGTGGCAAGAGGTGAAAGATGAAAGAAAGGAAATACAATGGTTATTATACTTCCAAATAGCTTCAAGATTAAGAAGAGAACTGAAGTAACAGACAGGGTACTAAAGGAGTTGACAGAATTTGACATAGAAATTACATAACAAAAACAGCATTTGTAGGAAGACTATATAAGCGTCTACTAAAATATGATACTGAAACAGAATAAGTGAAAGAATGTGAAATGGATGTAAAATTTCAAGAAGAAATATCTTTCCAACAATGGAAATCCTTGTGGATGAAATATATAAATTCAAACTTGCCAAACTTTGATGGAAAACTGGTATAAGATGTTTTACAGCTGGAACATTACTCCAAAAGATACTCAGAAGATGAATAAAATTTTTAGAAGAAGCTGTTGAAAATATCAAGAAGAAAATGGATTGTTTTACCATATGTGGGAGATGCGTAAAAGAGTGAATTTTTTGGGGAAAGAAATACATGCAGAATTCCCCCCCCCCACACCATTTTTTAAAATTTCTACCACATTTTTTTACCAGAAATTCTAACAAAAAAAATTATCAGCAAAATTGCAAGAACTATTTTTGTATTTGTTAACAGCAGCCAGGGTGATATTGGCATTTGAGATGTAAAGCAGAAAACTGTCCTGACCCTGGAATGTGGGGAGATAAGTGAACACGCTACCGCGGCAAAGCTTACCAGCCTTGTAAACAGATGACTGGAACAGGAGTTTTATGAGAAATGGAAGTTATATTTTATGTATTGTGCTGATATGCCTTAATGATATCTCTTGTAAATTAGAAAATCAAATGGTTAATTAAAATGTAAGGGATACAGGGCTTTATACTAATATTGATGGTAAAATAATTTAATGGTGGAATTAGTGTAACTTATGGCTCCATCCAAAGGGGGTGGGGCCGGATCTGCTTGTGGAAGCAGTGTGCACCTGCACAAGTGGATTCACCCTCCCTGGGGCACTTGCCCTGATGGGGAATATGATTGAAGTCTATAAAATTATGCATGGGGTAGAAAATGTTGACAGAGAGAAATTTTTCTCTCTTTCTCACAATACTAGAACCAGGGGGCATCCATTGAAAATGCTGGGGGGAAGAATTAGGACTAATAAAAGGAAACACTTCTTCACGCAACGTGTGATTGGTGTTTGGAATATGCTGCCACAGGAGGTGGTGATGGCCACTAACCTGGATAGCTTTAAAAGGGGCTTGGATGGATTTATGGAGAAGTCGATTTATGGCTACCAATCTTGATCCTCTTTGATCTGAGATTGCAAATGCCTTAACAGACCAGGTGCTCGGGAGCAACAGCCGCAGAAGGCCATTGCGTTCACATCCTGCATGTGAGCTCCCAAAGGCACCTGGTGGGCCACTGCGAGTAGCAGAGAGCTGGACTAGATGGACTCTGGTCTGATCCAGCTGGCTTGTTCTTATGTTCTTATGAGGGCTGATTCCACTGGTGTGCGGTGGCAGCGGCCCTCCCCAGGGATGCAGCGCTGGACGCTGTCAGCATCCCAGGCCCTTTGCTGCCACTGCCAGCATAGCAGGGGTGGGCTCGGGGAGTGACCAGGGTGCTACACTGGTGGGGGTGTTCGGTCGGTGGCCAAAAGGCGACATAAGTCCATTCAGCCCAATGGAGATTTTTGGGCAGTGGGGAGACATTTTTAAAGTTCAAACCTCCCCACACCGCTGAGAAGCCTCCAATGGGAACAGTGGGGTGATGCCACATCGGTGCCACAGCTCACTGCTTCTGAGTTTGGAGGGGGCTGCCTGGCTTTTTTATTGCTGTCACTGTATGTACTATAGTTATTATATATAATAATTAGTAGGTATTCTTAAAGAAAGCTACATTTAATAGAATTGATGATTGATACTGAAGGTGTCCTCAAATTTGGAATTTAACAAATATCCATTCTATATCTGGATGTAAACTGTCTTGCTGTTTTTATCTGTAAAGGTTTATCCATTTATTTCTATATTTTATTAACTGTTTAATATAAACTTAATTTTTAAAAAACACACAAAACTCTCAAGTTGCAGATGACATGGCAACCCAGTTTTCAAGGTACGAGACTAACAGTGGTGGTTTGGCCTCGCCTGCTTCTGCGTAGTGATCCTAGACTTCCTTGGCAGTGTCCCATCCAACCACTAACCAGAGCTGACCCTGTGCAGCTTCTCAGAGCTGATGGGATTGGCTTAGCCCTGTGGTGGCGAACCTTTGGCACTCCAGATGTTATGGACTACAATTCCCATCAGCCCCTGCCAGTATGGTCAATTGGTCATGCTGGCTGGGGCTGATGGGAATTGTAGTCCATAACATCTGGAGTGCCAAAGGTTCGCCACCACGAAAGCAGAATTACACCCTTGTAGATCAGGTAGTCTCCAGTTCTGCTTAGGATGGAACTGTTACAGAGCAATCCTAAGCGGATATACCCACAAATTAGACTGTGGTTATACAACTCTGGTTAAAAGAACTCCAATTATAAGACTGTGTCTAGCACAAAGCATGATTTGGAATAATGTCTGAAATGGGCCACAGGTTCTCGCAATGCTACCACAAGACATGATTAGTAACACTATCATTGTAACAAGGAAAAGAATTACAGGAATGTTATTTAATGAAGTTAGTGTCAGGGGGGTTATATCTATGTGATTGAGATGCATTCCTAACTCAATGTAACTGCTTAAAGCTACCAATCAATGCTGCTAAAAGGTATATGTAACCAGCCTGCTATATGTTACCACTGCAACCTGGAGCATTCTTTCCTTGATCTTTACTTTATGTCTTCACATACTTTGTAGATAACTAGGCTTCCCCTGACATCCTGGTCCAATGGGAAACAGAGTTGCATTCGTTATCTCATGGGGGCAGGAAGCCAGGTGACTCTCTCTTACTATCTGCTGCCAACCTTGGGGTGCCTCAGCTTCGGGGACTGTTTTTCACAACATCTTGGGAAAGGGGGAGGGGGGACTTGCAATGGGATAAAAGGGATGGCAAAAGCCAGGTTTGTCAGAACTGGCTTTGGTGCTTCGATGCCTCATCAATAAACACTACTGAGCAACACTACAGAGCTCGTTTATTGGCTTAAGGTTCGAGACCCAACAGTTAGTATGTGATGGTCATTTTGTGGGAGGTTGGCCTATAAAGCAGAACTTGAAATAAATGCAACCATATTAAGAAGCTAAAAATAACTACAATTCATCACAGATGTTTTAAATATGAAAAATAATTAGTTTGATTTTTGCAGCAATGGATAAAGATACAGTGAGAAAGAAGGGCCTATAATAATTGAAACAAATTTGTCCCCAGAGCCCCAGAAAAACCACATACCAAACAATTACCTTCATTTACTATGCAATCCTAAAATGGAGCGGGGGACGAAGCCGATTGGAAGTGGGGGAAGGGTTGTGCTGGTGCCTGTGACACCAAAGCTATGCAAAGTGGCACAGATGCCGGCGCAGAGAGGGACTTACCTCGGTGGCCAGCCACTGCAGCATCCAAACCCAGTAGTTCAGCCCTGTGGCGGCAGGCCTCTGCTAGAACAACTTCCACCGGCGTGGAGGGAGGTGCTTCCAGAGGTGGAGTTGACTCTAGTGAGCTCCCGAAAGTATTTCAGCCCGCGAATGACTCCCATGCCGGCAGATGACTTACGCCATTAAAAAGATTGATGTAAGTCGATGTTCCCAATGGGATTTTTCAGGGGGCTGGGGTTTTAAAATTGCTCCCCCCTTCTTGCACTGCCTGAATCGCCATTGGATATGGGTGTGGGTGTATTGTAGCTGCTTACTACCTCCACCCTTTGGATTGGGCTGCCTGTCTCTATCTGGACCATTCTAAACAGAGTTATACCCAGTGGCGTACCTAGGCAAACTGGAGCCCTGGGCAAAACCTAAGAAAGAAAGAAAACAAACATTGGCAGGAAGGAGGTGGATTTAAAAGGAAAATCTGGGGAAATGCCTGCGGTCAGGGGGTGCCTGCTGTCAGGGATGCAATTATTAAGATAGCAGCACCAAAATTTCAGAGTATCTTCGTGAGACCCTACTGATGATACCACCCAGGTTTGGTGAAGTTTGGTTCAGGGGATCCAAAGTTATGGACCCTCAAAGGTGTAGCCCCCATCTCCTATTAGCTCCGATTGGAAACAATGGGGGATGGGGGCACTCCCTTTGGGAGTCCATAACTTTGGACTCCCTGAACCAAACCTCACCAAACCTGGGTGATATCATCAGGACAGTCTCCCAAAAAACCCCTGAAATTTTGGTGCTGCTATCCTAAAAACTGCTCTCTCTGCAGGCCAAAAACGGAAAAACACTGAAAATATAAAAAAATCCCACAAATGAACTTGCAGTTTTTGCGCCCCCCTCAAGGCGGTGCCCAGGGCAACTGCCCACTTTGCCCAATGAGAGGAACGCCTCTGGTTATACCCCTCTAAGCCCATTCTGAAGTTAATGGGCTTAGAAGGATTTAACTATGCTCAGGACTGCACTGTAGAAAGGATCTTTTAAGCAAGGATTAAAAGCAAGGATCTTTTTTCAGCATCCACATATAATTTTTTGACGACAACTTTATTTTTGCTGCTGTTCATGATTGTTTAGGGCTTATAAAGCTGGTATACAAAACTGCAGTGCAACCTAATTGCTGGCAGAAAAAGCTAGGCACATGCAGGAAAACATGTACATTATGTTGCTGCTTAATTCATCTCTAAACTTTATTTTCTCTGCTGCCCCATTGCAGTGTACATCTCCCCTAATTTACAGTATTCAAAAAAAGAAAAGAAAATTCTAGCACACTATCTTCTGAAGCAAAGCCCCTGCCCCTGGAGATCCACTGTTAATGCTGGTATATATAACCAAGACTTTATTCTATTAATATTTTATTAAATTGCATGCATTTTGGGGGAGGAAGATGTCGTACGCCACAAGGGCCAGAATTCATTGTACAGATTTCAATTGCTGTACGCTGCTATTCAAAAACATAAACACGTAAAGTACACATAAATAATAATGAACATACTTAAATACTTTGACGCCAAACTATTCAACCACAAATCTGAAGACTAAACTATCCAACAATTAAAATGTCTACAACCTCTAGCATGAACCATGAGAATCACAGAGGACCACATAATGTCCAGCCTGCCCCAGAAGATCTTCATGAGCCTGTCTTTCTGTACCCCCACCTGTAGAAGTGAGATGGGTGGTGACCAGAAACAGGGTTTTCCAAAGTACCAACCATGAAATCATGTATGCAATTCTCCCTGATCTTGAGAACAGACCACAAAGGTTCTTGCTGAATGTTGTTTATTCAGTTTATGCTGGTTCCACTGGTTTAAGAAAAGAACAAAATTTGGATTTATTTTTCCCAATGACACCACACCAAATCTGATGACAAAGTGTAACAAACTCAAACTTTCAAGCGGCCATAAGTGCCTGTCAGCCCCATCTAAAAGACCGGGTGCCTGGCTGCGGCAGCGCCATTCCTCTGTTGCCAGGAAGGTTTTCCGGGGGCATGGGGAGGCTAAAAACACAAAAAAGCCTCCTTGCCGCCAAAAAGTCCTCATTGGTCTTAATGGACTTATGCCACTGAAAAGATGGAGTAAGTCTGAAGCCCCAACTGCCAGCACAACAGGGTCAATAGCCGGGTAAAAGCCAACTAGCGTTGGTTCCTCCAGCTACATACCACAACTGCCCCTGTAGGTGCAGAAGGCATAAGAGGAATATACTCTGAAAAAGCAAAGGTTTTCTTTTTGCCCCCCATTACTTTCTTTCTGTAATGGGTAGTTGGCAACTATGATGCAGCTGAACAAAGAAAAATGTACGCTTGAAAATCTATCCTTTTTCTGTTACTAGGCAAGCTTGATAGCCCAGCAGAATGCCCCTTGTTCAGAGTTATACAGAATGTGAAAATTCAACTGTTTTTAAGGTCTTACTGCTCCCAGACAGATACCTTGGATTTGCCCTTCTTCTAGTGACAGAAGAGAGAAACATAAAAATGTTTAGGCTCTTTGTCTAAGGAGAAGGGCAACAAAAGACAATATAGATTAGAAAGAAACAGGGCTCTAGTTCATCTTGCGTCAAAGAACCAGGTGCTGACATCTTCCAATAAGGGTCTTGGACAACTCCAAATGTTTTGGGGAAAGGGAAAATCTCCACCTTTCTTTATGATTGATTGATTGATGATGAACTTTGGGGTGTATTCTTTTTACTGCTATTCTGATGTAACCTATAAAAGTAAGAACACACTGTCATTTTGCGTGGTTCCCCTGATGCTGTCTTGCCCATCTGTTGGCGTGAATAAAATATTTATCTGATTTTATTCCTTTGTTGGCTTAAGCTTTTTGGCTTAAATATTTTGAACCCGTTACCCTGCTGTAATGCTGCTAGTAGTGGCTGGGGCACAGGGATGTTGACACAGCATTCAACACTGAGCAATAGCAGCCACCCACCAGTGGATTTGCTGCTCTGCTAGGGCAAGTGCCCTGGGGAAGGCAAATCACCTGGCGTGGCCTTGCGCTGTTCCCAGCAGTGGACCCCCCCCCCCTTTGGATAGGGCCACTAGTCTATGCTGGAGAGGCAAAGCTAACTCTCTAGCAAAGCCTAGCACAATTTACTATATAAAAATAATGTCTACAAAAGTCAGCAACCAACACTTTCAGTGACATGAAGGCACAAAGCAGACCCTTCTCTGTACCCACCAACGTACAGGAGCGTGCCACCGGCATTCAAATCCAACCAAATAGCACATTAAGCATTGCTCCCTTTTTTTGATCTGATCCCGGTCTTTCACTACACAGGCTATCAGGAGCAGAACTGTGGAAGACTGAATGCTGTTATAAATAGCATAATGGCCACATTATCACCATTACCAACCTGGCTTACCACGAGACTGGCTTTCAGGCTCAGTGAGACAGTGTCATAATTTGGCTATTTTGTAGTTGAAATGGAATTTTTCACATATGGCATCAACAATCTGGCTTGTTAACGACACACACAAAGGACAGTGGATGTAGCTAAATGTTGTAAGCAAGAAACTTGCTGTGCCTCTCCTGTGAATCTGAGAGGTTATTAAGGATCCGTGCTCACATTTCAATGCTTCCAATTTTTGCAAATATTCATGTTCATTCATCTTATTGTGCTAATATCTAGATTACAAATAGTTCAGCTTTCTTAGGTGTAACCAGAAGGATTTTCTTAGCAAGCAAAGCTTTAAGCTATATGAATCCTCTTTTATAGATAAGCACATTACGTTGTCTTAGTATTTGCAATAAACCTCAATCGCCTTCCTCTTCTGGTCCATCCTATTCTTGCTACCCTGTTTCCCCGAAAATAAGACCTGCCCCCAAAATAAACCCTAGCATGATTTTTTGGGATTTTTGGAGGATGCTTGAAATATAAGTCCTATTCCAAAAATAGGCCCTAGTTACAGATTTCCCAGCACAGCTGATCTAGTCACGTGGTGGGGGGGGGGGGGGCAAAATCGTGGGGAAAAACTGTCATCCCCTAAAAATAAGCCCTAACGCATCTTTTGGAGCAACAATTAATATAAGACCCTGTCTTATTTTCGGAGAAACACAGTAGTATTACTGTTTAATTTATCCCCCCCCCCCAGCCCTCCTTCCAATTAGCTGTCGGTTAGGAGATCTCAGTCAAGATAGTTGAAATATACTCATTCATTCCTACAGATACAGATTTCATAAAAATGTTTCAAGAACATTAACTATGTCAAGGCCATGACAAATTATCTCAAAAATGTGAATAGGTATTTTGCATTCATATAGGTTCGTGGATCATTTGTCAAACGTAACAGAAATACAACAAGATCAGAATGGCAAACCTGTTTCTATCCAAAATGTCTATATTAGCAGTATCTAAGTCATAAAAGTGCTTAAGAACTCCGGTGATGGCTATGAACACAATTGCATTAGCTACTTGACAAGCACCTAACAAAGAGAATTAATGAAAGAACAGCCTTATGTAAAGACAGAAGTCAAAGAGCCCTTCCAGATTATATTTGGTTTTGTTAAACAAGGACTGGCAGAATTAAAGTGTGTTATTATAGGAAAGATGGAATGCAGCACCTGATGAGGCAATTTAGTTGGCGCCTGCAAGCTAAGCAGAGCTGAACCAGGTGTAACTAAGCACCTGGCCCCAAAACAAGAAGAGATGTCACCAGTGGGGCAGCGCACCACTCAATTACCTCCAAGCATGTAGTAAAGCAGACCTTGTACAGCACAGCAGCTATAGAAAACCACATCTCTTATTGTATGTTTATTGAAATTGCTCTCGTATAAGACAAGGAAAGGCAGAAGGGGAAGAATTCACGAGACAGGCAGACACTGTTCCAAAAATGAAAGCACACCTTCTGTCTTAAGTATGACTTAAGTCAGTTCAAAGGATGCAGACTTTGATGATGGCTAAATTATTGAAGACTGTGACAAAGGAGATTAAAAGATACTTCCCTGCATGAGAAGCTTTCGGGCTTCACAAGAAGCATGGCTAGTTCAGTGTGATAGATTAACTTTTCCATAGGTGCACCGTCTCCGGTCTGATAGTACCAATAATCTATAAATGAAGGACCAGAAGCTTTTCCACAGTTGACCAGTTTTCGATTGGGTGGCAGTAAGAAGTTATGGCCTACATTTTACATTAAGCAAGTCTGTCAACCTTTCAGGAAAAGCACTTAAGAAAGTCATTTTGGGACCTGGATTGATTTTTAATCCATAATTTTGTTTCTCGTTTATGACAGGTGTGCTTACAGGATCTGGTTGTGACCTCAAAGGTCCACCGCATACGATATATTTATTTTATTTATACCCCAGCCAAGGTCATCATGTCATAACCTTTCCACAACTGTGAAAATGGCCCTGAGTAGATATAACAGAAAGTTTCGGTGATGTATGAGCATTAGGGTAGCTTCTATGGCAGTGATTCCCAGCCAGGGTTCCGTGGTACCCTGGGGTGCAGTGAGCATATCCCAAGGGTACCGCGGCAATGCTACCAGGCCCCCTTACTTTTGCGGTGTCTTCCGCCGGTGCCAGCAAGGACATGGAGCTGGCCCAGGGGGCAGGACCTGCCGCAAGGTCAGCAGCCACTTCCCGCCCAACAGTGCTTCCCTTCACGGAGAAGGGATTGGGGGGTGGGGGGTGGCAAGCAGGGGCACTGGGAGGGGAAGGTGGAGGGGATGGCAAGGGTACCGTGAGATATGAAGAGTGAGGTCAAGGGTACTGTGACGTTGAAAATGTTGGGAAACACTGTTCTATGGCTTTCTAAAAGACAGTTTAATGGCACCACAGAAGTTCTTCCACTGATGCAAGAGAGAGAAGAAGCCATCTCATCCAATCCCCTGCGTTATTTCAGCTCTGGTCTATATAGTTGTTTGTTGTTGTTCTCATGGGTCTCACCCCCCCACAAAAACCCCCATAGTATTCAGCAAAGGGGTCTCCTCCTTCCTCTTAGATTCAATGCAACGAGTGATTTATATCAAACAAAGGATTGAAGTTCAAAGGTTGTTCAGTAGCTTCCTGATAGTAGTTATTGTGTATTGGTAAGCATAATACTTCCCTCACCACAGGACTGCATTCAACATCCAATGATCTGCAATTAGACAGAAAGGGCAGCCAGTCTGATGCAGGCCTGCCCGCCCTCAACCTGCCCCCCTCGCTTGCTTGCTTCCCAATGACTTGCTTCCTCGCTTCCTTGCTGCCCCCCTCGCTTGCTTGCTTCCCAATGGGCGGCATAATTAAAATGGGGGGGGGGGGCATGAGCTGCATGGGGCCCACAACAATATCACTGCTGTGGTGACTGGAAGTGCCATTATCTAATCCAGTGATGGCGAACCTTTTTGAGACCAAGTGCTCAAATTGCAACCCAAACCCCACTTATTTATCGCAAAGTGCCAACATGGCAATTTAACCTGAATGCTGAGGGTTTCGTTTAGAAAAAAACGGTTGGCTCCCTCTTCCTCCACCCCACCCGCTCGAGCAGGGGCCAGCCTGCTCTAGCCTCCAGCAAGTCCCACGCACACTGCTCTGTGCCTCTCTAGCATCTCTGCTTCCTCTGTGCCTCCCCCCCCTGGGCAGCAGCCACCCGTAACACAGGCACCAGGCCCACCAGCTGAGTCCTCCCTGCTCACCGTGGTGCGCGCACATCGTGCTCAGTGGCCCAGGCCAGCCTAGATGTGTGTGTGTGTGGGGGGTGATTTTCCACCCCCCACATGACGAACTCTGTGTGCATGTGCCCACAGAGAGGGCTCCGAGTGCCACCTCTGGCACCTGTGCCATAGGTTCGCCATCACTGATCTAGTCGCTCCGGCATTTGGCTAAAACTGAATTCTAGAGCATTCTTGATGTCACTTTCACTAACCCTACAAGGGATAGCACCAGCAACATCATTACATCACCAGCAAGGCTATCCCAGTACGAGTAAGTCTCCCACTGGCTGGCAGCATGGGCGCAATTTCCAGCATCTTGTTTAGATGAAGGTAAAATGGGGAACCTGGAGAGCAATATTTTTGTATTCATGAATGGGGCTAGGGGAGAAACATGACTTATTTAGGTCACTGTGACAAAAACATTAATTACTATATTTGTATCCGCATGAGCTATGTGGGAGTAAGACCACTGGAAACACAGCAACAAAACAGAATCTTATTTTCCTTAAGTGTTTATAATTTAGGTTTATATTGTTCTGAATAAATAATTTACATGTAATTGTTTTCGTTGGGCTTAACTCATCCCACATGCAGTCCTGAGTCTTTTGGGAAGGCTTTTGATTAGATAAATGTTTTACTGCATATAAATACCTGTAAGAGCTATCCTTGGAATGGGTTACAGTGGTCAACTGGCCATGCCGGCAGGGGCTGATGGGAATTGTAGTCCATGAACATCTGGAGTGCCATGGGGTTAGAAACATAGAACTGGAAGGGACCTCAAAGATCATCTTGTTCAATCCCTTACACAATGCAGGAGCTTTTTCAACTTTCTCTCCACCCCCACCCCCACTAGCCCAGTGATCCCTACTCTACACCCAGAGGAAGACATCTCCGGGAGCTTTGGTAAATCTTGTCTGGGAGCTTTGGTAAATCTTGTCTGGATGAAAATTCCTACCCAATAAAGAAAAGTCATGGGAGCCAACAACTGACTCATTCCTTCCTGCCCTCCCTGTCAGGATCTGCCTAAATTAGAACATAAGAACATAAGAACAAGCCAGCTGGATCAGACCAGAGTCCATCTAGTCCAGCTCTCTGCTACTCGCAGTGGCCCACCAGGTGCCTTTGGGAGTTCACATGTAGGATGTGAAAGCAATGGCCTTCTGCGGCTGTTGCTCCCGAGCACCTGGACTGTTAAGGCATTTGCAATCTCAGATCAAAGAGGATCAAGATTGGTAGCCATAAATTGACTTCTCCTCCATAAATCTGTCCAAGCCCCTTTTAAAGCTATCCAGGTTAGTGGCCATCACCACCTCCTGTGGCAGCATATTCCAAACACCAATCACACGTTGCGTGAAGAAGTGTTTCCTTTTATTAGTTCTAATTCTTCCCCCCATCATTTTCAATGAATGCCCCCTGGTTCTAGTATTGTGAGAAAGAGAGAAAAATTTCTCTCTGTCAACATTTTCTACCCCATGCATAATTTTATAGACTTCAATCATATCCCCGCTCAGACGTCTCCTCTCCAAACTAAAGAGTCCCAAACGCTGCAGCCTTTCCTCATAAGGAAGGTGCTCCAGTCCCTCAATCATCCTCGTTGCCCTTCTCTGCACTTTTTCTATCTCTTCAATATCCTTTTTGAGATGTGGTGACCAGAACTGAACACAGTACTCCAAGTGTGGTCGCGCATCTCACGGGGTTTTATATAAGGGCATGACAATCTCTTTTGCAGTTTTATTATCAATTCCTTCTCCTGGATTATCCCCAGCATAGAGTTTGCCTTTTTCACAGCTGCCATACATTGAGTTGACATTCCCATGGAACTATCAATTAAGACGCCCAAATCCCTTTCCTGGTCTGTGACTGATAGCACTGACCCCTGTAGCGTGTATGCGAAGTTTAAATTCACAGAATTAGCCTTGCTGTCAGACAGTCACCTAAGTCTCTGCTTAAAACCTTCAAAGAAGAAGAGCAGACCTCCACACAAGATAGCCTGTCAACCAGTTATAGATCTACCTAAGAGGCATAGGATCCAAACCACATTTTACCAATAATAGGTTATAAATTGGCAGGTGACTCTGTGTCAGTCCAAGAACGGGGTAGATATTCCTAGAGTACCTAAGGTGGCCAGGCCAAGCCTGAAATCCAGCAAGAAGATTGGGGGGCAAGAACACGGGGGACAGGTCATGGTGACACCAGCTCTATGTAATTTCTGAATACAACCCAGCAGTGGATACCTCTAGGAATTGCTAGGAGATCTATGGTAAAATCATATAGTAGCTGGAAGTGACGTATTGGTGCAGAGGTCGTCAGCATTTTAACCCTCCCGTGGAAGTACACAACAATAATGACTGGCAGGAGGCCTCTCATCCTAGTGGCAAGCTTAAGAGTACCCCCCAGTACATCATAGGCATATTTATGAGGAGATTTTCTTGGGAAAGTGATACAGTAAGATGGGGGAGAGAAATGGAGCTGAGGGAACCCAGATAGACCATCCAACTCTGCACAAGAGGGAGGTCCTCTCTGATCTGTTTTGCCCTGCAACAAAGCAAGGAGCTGCTCTACGGGCTTCACTTCAACCAACAGAAGCTAAAATATGCCTTATCCATATTCTCAGTTTCTATGAACTCAGATCTATACTTATCAGGGTGCTCACAACTTAGACTGCCGCCCTCACCAACTAATGGCAGAGTAACCAATGTATTTCTATTGGAATGAAGGAGGAAAAACAGACCACTGGCAGCTGCAGAGAACCACAATTCCAGGAGGAACTGCACACATGACTCTCTAAATAGCCAGCCCTATCCTTAGAAACATGCTCTCTTTATTTCTGGGCAGTGTGAAAGAGGTCTTCTTGCAGAAATACAAAATAAGGAAGAGAAGTGGCAAGATTTCCTTTTTTGGTTTGTTCGTTAAAGCTGCAGGCAACGGTTTAAGCAGATCTGTTGAACTGGGATAAAATATCCGCCGCATACATCTGGGATGCTACTTTTATATAACGTATTAGTAAAAAGAGAAGTCAAATAGAAGAACAAGCCACTTAGGTGGGTCTTCAACAGGTTCACCTGAAAATCATGTAAAATATGTTTTATGGACCTTACATTTTATAAAGATTCTTGTAACTCTTTGTTTCTGGGTTTGTTTACATTTCTGTACTAAAATGCAGACACCAGTTCTGTACAGGAAAGAATGGACTTCAGGCTTAATGAGCGGATGTGTATTTGGAATTCTGCCACAATATTTATTTATGTCTATCGTATTCTTCTCTTTGCAATCATCTTTGATAATTGAAATTTTATTTCATATTGTTTTTTAACACTGGGCCAGAAACTTAGAATTTTTATTTGCAAATGCAATACGTCTGGCTTAAAGTAAACAAATGCTTGATGTTTATTTATTTTATTTATTTATTTCTTGGATTTTTGTATTGCCCATCCCCGAAGGGCTCTGGGCGATGTACAACATATAAAAACACTGTAAGACAATTTAAACCTTAAAAATGTTAAGGCAGCGGTAAAACCATAAAATGAATTCTAACAATTATACAACAAATCACAGTAAAATAAAGTATAAGTGGCTAGATGTTGATGATAGATGTTGCTAGTGTGTGTGTGTGTGTGTGGGGGGGGAGGTAATGCTTTACTATTTCTCTCCTTTTCCACAGGTTGCTAGTACTCATTTCTTTATGACTATTTTCCAGTTTCAGCTGAACTTCCCCTTCTGCTTTATGTTAGCACTTGTCTCACTAATGAAGTTCCCTAACAACACCATTTTATGGTGTCTTGATACAATCAAAGAAGGGTCAATGGTGGAATTTACTTTTAAAACATGTCAAAATGCTCCTTTAGCAAAGGTCTACACTTTCTAAAAATTACTTAATTGTTCATCCTTCAAGCAGAAGTTGGCTGCGCCTCAGATTTTGATGATGTTACCACACAGGTACATGATGCACTTGAAGTAGATTCAGTGGTCACTTGAGAGCAACAGGGTGAAGTTAAAGTGTACATGTGATGTGAATGCTTAATGGAATGTTGGAACTAGTGTCTGACTTCTGATTACATTAGCTTCATACTTTAGTTAGATTGCATATGGTGAAAATATCTAAATACTGTAAGTACGCTACAGAAATAGAATGATTACTTTGCTATAATTTTGACTCAAAGACAATATCCTAAAAAAACCCTTTCCTTTCCATAAAATGGTTGACTTCCATAAGGGTGCCCATAAAGGTGCCCATGGAGTTCCGGGTCATGTTCAAGGTGTTGGTTTTAACCTTCAAGGCTATAAGCGGCCTTGGGCCTGCATACTTGAGGGACCCTGTCTCCCCATATTGCCCCATCTGGTCCCTCCGATCTTCAGAGGAGAACCTATTGGAGGTCCCAAGTCCAAAACACATCTGGCTGGCCTCCACCAGGGCAAGGGCTTTTATGGCCCTGGCCCCCCCTCTGGTGGAACAGGCTCCCTAGAGAGACCAGGGCCCTGCGGGACTTGCAAAGCTTCCGTAGGGCGTGTAAAACGAACCTGTTCCACCAGACATTTGGCCAGCCGGGTTGACTATAACACCATTACATTTAGGCCTCCTGTGGGTTCGGTAGGGGGGTGGGGTGGGGGGTTATCGCCATCTGCTGCTATATAGTTCCTATTTATTCTGGTTTTATTGTTTTAATTGTGAATAGGTTTTAATGTGAATAATATTCTTAAATTATTGTATTTTATGTTGTTCACTGCCCTGAGCCCTTCGGGGGAGGGTGGTCTAAAAATCTAAAGATAAAAATAAATAAATAAAGTTAAATCTTCTCCAGTACAAAAGAGACAAGGATGGTAGTTGCTTTGCTAAAATTAAGCAAAGAAGAATGCCCCGTACTGCCCTATTAGGTCCCTCCGCTCCTCGAAGGGAAACCTCCTGGAGGTCCCTGGCCCGAGAGTTATCCGGCTGGCCTCGACGGACCTGTTCCACCAGGACCTGTTCCGCCAGGAATTTGGCCAGCCGGGTTGATTGGTAGACCCCATAACATCTAGACCTCCCGTGGGTACAGGGAGGGGGGAATTATCGCCATCTGAATTAGCTTATTTTAATAATTGTTATACTGAATTTTAAACTGTATTTTAAATTGTGTATTATTGCTTATTGTTGTAACCCACCCCGAGCCCTTTGGGGGAGGGTGGTCTAAAAATTTAATAAATAAACCAATATAATGAAATAAAAGGAAATGAAGGTTTAAATGGGAGAATTTTTATCGGGAGTTACAAATCAATAAATAGAATTTGATTTGCTTTATCAGGAGCTTTTATTGGATATGTGCACTAATCCTGAATGTCTTCCTCTCAAACACAAAGCAGGTGAAACAATGCAAGCCAGAACAAACAAACCAGAAATACGCATTCCCAGAATGCTGTCTTACTTCTACAAAACCCTATAAAAAGAAAGAAAAATACCTCTACAAGACCTTATAAAAGAAAGAGAAATAACACATTTGAGACAACCAATTGATAACACTTCCATTATTCATTTGAAACACTGTCAGCAAAATGGAATTAAATATAAAAAGTATGTAAAAATCTTGGTAATACTTGACTTAATTTAAATTCATTCAAGATGATGCATCTGAATGTAGATAGTGTGGGTTGAGTCCAGTAATCTGTCAGCAGGAGGCAATGGCACTTGAGAAAGTTGGTTCCAGGGGTCAAAGACGTGCATGACTGAATTATAGAGTAGGAGGAAGCAAAATCTCCCTCCCTACATGTAGAGGAGGTGGGCATTTGAATGAACTGTGAAAAAGATTCTGCTCATAGAATACTAGGAGGTGACAAAGGAACACAATCCAGGAAAGACTGCACCATATGATACTGATGTATAGGTAGATCAGCTTTTTCTTGGAAACAAAGGGTGTGTTTTTTTGCATGAGTTGTTTACAATGAATCTTGAAGACAAATGCTACCTTTTCTTTTTGAATTCTGCATGTTTTCTCCTCAGTATGGTTCCCTTCATTTTTCTCCATTGTTTTCCTGAGCACTTTTACCACAATGTTTTTGAGCCAGATTCCCTTGATCGTGCAATCATGTGGAAATGGCCTTTATTTCTCTGCCCCACCAGACAACTAGCCCTTATCCATGCACCCGATTAGTCACTCAGCCTCCCCTTTCCTCATCCCCCTCATTCTCTACTTTTGAAAGGATTTTCAATTTTTTGTCATATCAAAATGTGATGTAACACTGAGACAGAGATAAGAAGGGGGGCAATTAGATAAGCTCTTCTTGAGCTGTGGGTGCCTATGGAATTCTGTCACAGTATGGTGAACACAGCCATAAGATGGCGGCTGGAGTTAGTGGAACCAGCAAACAATGGCTGATGCAGCTTATCTTCCATCCCACTGAAGATCTCTGTGCTGTAGAGGCAGCTTCTGCTGAAGCAACGTTTTAAAACAATCAGACCTCTAGAGGCGAATCAGAGGTCTTGCTGGGCAAAATCCCCACCTGGCCCCACCCACTTAAAGAAAAGCTTGGTGGGCACAAAGAAAGGTGTTGGTGGGTGCCAGGATACCCATAAGTACCCTGTTTCCCCGAATATAAGACATCCTCTGAAAATAAGATGTAGTAGAGGTTTTGCTGAAGTGCGAAATATAAGGCATCCCCCGAAAGCAATAGCAAAGTTTTTGTTTGGAAGCATGCCTGACGAACAGAACACAGAAAAATAAGACATCCTCTGAAAATAAGACATAGCACATCTTTGGGAGCAAAAATTAATATAAGACACTGTCTTATTTTCGGGGAAACACGGTAACATGTTAGGAACCCCTAGTCTAATCAGACCCTTACACACAAATCCCTATCCACATAGAGAGAATCACATTCGTAATCCAATCTTCACTACTTCTATGACAATTGTATGAATAGTACTTTCTGTTTGTATGCTATATCACAGCTATTACTTACTGCCTGAGGAATTCATGAAACACATTTCCAAAACAGGCATATTTGTCTAGACGTGACTTAATTTGCCATAAGTTAAAGCTACCACTGAAGGATTTTCAACACTAATAAAATAAAGATAAAGCTCAGTTAGTTGGCCTGCCAAACTGCAAGAGCTCGACAAAAAACTTTCCTCCCCCAAAACAAAACCAAAATGTCAGCTTTTGTAAGCCCATCCCTCAGGGCAGGAAACAGAAGAAAGCACTCTACAGATTAGAAGGAAGCTCCCTCCCCCCCCCCCCCTTAAAATATGTCTTTGGACAAATGTTTGACATTGACACCCTCTTTACTTTGGCAAGATTGATGACCTTAATGGGGTTCAGCCCGGGAGTACTGGCAATTATTCAAGTGCTCAAGCAACTACTGTGCCTCTGGCTTATTTCAGACTTCACAGAGAACCTCTAAACCTTTAAACGATGCTTTAATTCTGCTAACTGGCAGCATAATATAGGAAAACAAATTTGTAATGACATGAGTCTTATTTCCCCTTTTAAGAATACAGCAATTTGTCCATTTGTTGTTTTTTAAATGCTCATAGCAGCAAATGCGATCCAGAAGTACTAATACAGGAATCTATTAGCTACCTCCTTCCCAAGTGCATGTCAGAACCTATTGTTGGCCCTTTTCTTTTCACTGCAAACTTTCAGTACCCAACAGTAAACTGCTACAGAGAACTGAGTGTTCTACAGTATTCACATGGCAAAAGAAATTTAATTCAATTACCTCTCCTATGCTTCTTGAACAATTAGTTGTGCAATGAGCTGGCAGCGCATTAACTTCTCTACAGAAATCCCAGGACTTTAACTTTGCCATAGATGCATTTATCCTGACATTATCTATAGACAACTCCACGCCATCAACTGTCCTAGTTCCTGAACCCTCCACACACCCAATACATGCGCTGCGCCGCACGCACGCACGCACGCACGCAAGCCGAATGCACACACGCACACAGAGCATTAAATGCGCTACAGCAGAAACAAAACAACAACAAAAATCATTTTTAAAATAGCAACATTTCTCCCCAATCCCTCTGTCATCTATCTTATCCAACACTGTGCCCTTCAGGCAGAAACTGTCACAAGGATTCAAATAATAAGAACAAATGTAGCTGGGAACAGAATAAAATTATTTATTCAATATATTCAATAACAGATTTGGGGGGGGGGGGGAATCTCTCAAAAGCACTCTGTGTACTCAGGAAACTAAAATTCTGTTCCCAGAACTATGCATATTAACTAAATCTGCATACATCTGCTAAATTTTACAGAAGATATACTGCTTCTAAAAATAAGGTTTTACAAGAATTTAGAGTTCAGCCTTTTCCGCATAAGTTGTTTACAACGTCATCTTACTGCCAAATGCTATATTTTTTCATTCAATTCTGCACTTTTCTCCCACCATTTAGTTCCGGAAAAGTTTTGCCTTCATTTTTCCTCTGCTGTTTTCCTGAGCACTTTTACCATGCTGTTTTTTTTTTCCAATTCATTTAAGAACATAAGAATATAAGAAAGAGCCTGCTGGATCAACCCAGAATCCATCTAGTCCAGCCCTCTGCTACTCACAGTGGCTCACCAGATGCCTTTGGGAGCTCACATGCAGGATGTGAAAGCAATGGCCTCCTGCTCCCGAGCACCTGGTCTGCTAAGCCATTTGCAATCTCAGATTAAGGAGGAT
The DNA here is from genome assembly GCF_021028975.2 of Sphaerodactylus townsendi. Taxonomy (NCBI): domain Eukaryota; kingdom Metazoa; phylum Chordata; class Lepidosauria; order Squamata; family Sphaerodactylidae; genus Sphaerodactylus; species Sphaerodactylus townsendi. The sequence goes on along the minus strand of NC_059425.1, from coordinate 169,936,998 downwards.
CAAGATTGGTAGCCATAGATCGACTTCTCCTCTATAAATCTGTCCAAGCCCTTTTTAAAGCTGTCCAGGTTAGTTTCCATCACCACCTCCTGTGGCAGTATATTCCAAATACCAATCATGTGTTGTGTTAAGAAATGTTTCCTTTTATTAGTCCTAATTCTTCCCCCCCACCCCAGCATTTTCAATGTATGCCCCCAGGTTCTAGTATTGTGAGAAAGAGAGAAAAATTTCTCTGTCGACATTTTCTATCCCATGAATCACTGTATAGACTTCAATCATATCCCCCCTCAGGTGTCTCCTCTCCAAACTAGAGAGTCCCAAACAATGCAGCCTCTCCTAATAAGGAAGGTGCTCCGGTCCCTCAATCATCCCTGTTGTCCTTCTCTGCACTTTTTCTATCTCTTCGATATTCCTTTTGAGATGTGGCGACCAGAACTGAACACAGTACTCCAAGTGAGGTCACACCATGGCTTTATATAAGGGCATGACAATCCTTGCAGTTTTATTATCAACTCCTTTCCTAATTATCCCCAGCATAGAGTTTGCCTTTTTCACAACTGCCATGCACTGAGTTGACATTCCCATGGAACTATCAACTAAGATGCCCAAATCCCTTTCCTGGTCTGTGACTGATAGCACTGACCCCTGTAAAAAATTTCTGAGCCAACTTCCCTTGTGCATTCAATCATGTTGAAACAGTCTTTATTTCTCCACCCATCAAATACCTGTTCCTTATCCATGCCCCATGCAGTCATACAACCTCCCCTTCAGCCATTTTATCCTCCCCCCACATCCTCCATTCTCAAAAGGAATTTTAAAATATTTTTCTCTATCACATTAATGATGTAACATAAAGGCAAGTCAGGTCAATTGTATCAGCTTTGTCAATTTCATCCTGCATGATCAATGTCACATTAAGGTGAAGATGCAAGTGAAATTGATAATGGATAATGTCTGACAGTGAGGATGATGGCCTGTCATGCTGGTCTTTTGACTCCAACGAAGGTGAGACCCCCAAAGCCAGACCTGGCAGCAGTGACTCATTGGAGGATGAGGAACCAGCTGCGGCCACACCAGCCTCTGATGGCCTTACAGAACCAGGGCCAGCTCAGCAAGCACCCCCAGAACAGTCCCAGTGCTCACCTCCAGCCCCCCCAGCTTGCAGCCCTCCTGGTTTCCCTACCCCGCTGGAGCAGCGCCAGCTGCGGCAGGACCTGACAGAGCAGTTGCGATCAGCCAGACTGGCTGCTCGCAAGATGTGAGTGCTCAGAGACTTGGCTCCCTAAGCAAGATGTGAGTGCTCACAGACTCAGCTCTCTGAAGCATGGCAATCAGTCCCACATGGATAAAAAGGGCTGGTTGCTGCTTCATTCCTTTGCAGGTAACAACAGCTCACGTTGATGGCTGCCCTGCTCTGAACTTCTGGATTACAACCCTGTTCATGGACCCTGCTGAACTGGTTCCTTGTGGACTTCCTTGAGTGACCTTTGCTGAACTTGTGGACATGCTCTGTATGGACTTTGCTGCACTGGGGATGGACTTAGTTTGAGTGAACCCACCTGCACCAACAGAGCGGTGAGCTTCTGTGTGTTTCTTTACCTATCTTATATAAAGTAAAGCTGTAAGCGTTCAATACACCTTGCCTCGTGCCTCCTTTGTGGCCAGCCAGCCTGTGACATAAAAGCCTACTGAAGTCCCGTCTGTCCCACATTCAGTTTCACAACATCCTTTAGATACTGCCTAAAGAATTCCAGCTTCTTCCCGGAGGACTAGAAATCTGTTTAACAGAGGAAATGGAGACTGCCATCTTCAGCTTTGGAAATTCCTGGAGATTTGGACAATGAAGACTAGGATGGGTGGGATATAGGGAGGGATCTCAGCAGCATATAGTTTCACACAACCCACTCTCCAATCTAACCCAGGGGAACGGATCTCTATAATATGGGAGACAAATTGGACTTCTGGGAGATCTCCAGATCCCAAATGGAGGTTGTCAACTCTACTCAGGATGCAAAATACACCGTGCAGTAAATGTTCAGGGGCAAATGGGATTATATAACCCTCACTATGAATAATTCCAATATATTATGCAATGAATATCATTCAACTATCTACAGTGTTGTTTCAATATGACAAAAAAAAAACACCACCCCTCCTGAATTATTTATTTGATGGGCATCAGCATTACCATATTCAAATGCATTATTCAATCAAAGTGTTCAACCGTCACTAATTAAAACCGTAAAGAGATTTTTTTTCTCCATTTGGACTGTGGCTTTGCCTCTGTCGTAACAGATGTTATTTGACTTGATAGTGCTTCAGAGCACAAGCATTTTTTTCCCATTCCTGTCCTCGGGCATCTTAATGCAAGTTATTATAAAACGGTCATTACTAGCATTGGTGCTTCGCAAAATATCACAACTGTGAGGGGTGTCTTCATCCTTCGCATGTAGCGAAATGGCGTCAAGATGGGAAAGAACTGTTTGGGGGCCACCATGAACTTGGAAAACACAGCAGAGGTTTGCAGGAGAGATGTTATAGATGAGACTCTCCCTCCGTCATCGTTTCTTCTGAGAGCGCCCACTCCTCGGTTCCCCACCCCCAACAAAGGTTCATACAAGCCCTCATCCCACTCATTTCTTCTCCATTGGAGTAACCTGCCCCTCCCCAGTTGTCATTTTGCATCTTTGGACAAACTACTGCAACACGGTCCCGGCCTTAGTGCTGGAGCATGCTGGAACCCTCCCAGCTCATCTTGAATAGCAAGAAAGTCACTGATGATTTTTCCACTGGAATAAGATGTAGCTTGTTAGCCAGAACAACGTGTTGTGTATTGCATTTTGTTTTTCTTCATTGTCTACATATGTCAGACGAGTATGCCAAGAGTTTATGGTTCGCTACCCAGATGGTTACCTTCTTAAGAAGAGATGTGTAAACATCAGATGTAGCACAGAGAAAGAACAAATGCAGAGTCGGATCCAGATTCCAACCTCTGCCAACAGTTCTTTAGAGCCAACCCGTATTTTCTAGCAATGGAATCTGTTCGCAAAAATGGATCCAGGCTCTGAGGGGAATAAAAGTCCTCATTATGCAGAATCCCGTTAAAGCACCATTTTCTCATCTCCTGCAGCAACCTGAAATGCCCCTTCCCCAACCCTGTTTCCAGGAATAGAACTGAGTTCTGCAGAAAGGCAAAGGTAGGAGAGCTCTGCCTCGTGGGTGGAAATCCTTGAACCCACAAAAATGCTTGTCTGGATTCAAGCCTATGTCCAGAAGGGTATCAAGTTTCTTCCTAAGAATTCAAAAAATAGGCTAGTCAAACTGAGTGCAATCTTGGGAGTTTTAAAAGTTTCACTTGTTTCACCTAATAGATCTATTGAGTGGGTGTAAGCCATGGAGGAAGCAAAGAAAAACAGCACTAAATTAATTATCACTGCTCTTCATAGTTGAGATTGAAAGTCTACGCCCTTCCGGTTGTTTTGCTTAGTAAAATCTGGCAGCTCAGGACTGAGTCCTAGGACAGTGGTGGCGAACCTATGGCACAGGTGCCAGAGGTGGCACTCAGAGCCCTCTCTGTGGGCACGCGCAGAGTTGCCCCCTACCCCCCACACATCTAGGCTGGCCTGGGCTGCTGGGCTTTATTATTAGCATTAAACCTAAGGTCTAGTTTTGGGGAAGCAGTGTAGGTAACCCTGTTAAGCGTTGTTAAACCCTACTGATTTTCATGTGAAGAACTAAAGCGTGATCCTTTACCTGGGAGTAAGCTCAGTTGCTGGCAATGGGGCTTGCTTCTGACTAAACCTTCCTAGGGTTGTGATTTACCCGTTGGAAGAGTTGCACGGTTACTTCAAAGCAAAGCCACCGACTACCAGCAAGCTTACTCCCGAGTAACACACGCCTCAGAGCCAACCGTTTTTCTAAACTAAAACCTCAGTATTCAAGTTAAATTGCTGTGTTGGCACTTTACGATAAATAAGCGGGTTTTGGGTTGCAATTTGGGCACTCGGTCTCAAAAAGGTTCGCCATCACTGTCCTAGGAGAACTGTGAATGTTTAGAAGTACTATGAAAGTTAGACCTACAGTTTATACGACGAATGCCCGATGCGGTTTTGTTTTGATTCCCAAGTGAACGCCACTTAATTCACAAGGTAGTTTCAGAGTACTTGTGGCAACGGCAGTCGAACACCTACAACAGCTGACGAAGGAACTTTGAGTCTCAAAAGTTTATAACTCAACAATCTTGTTAGCCTTTAAGGCCCTACTGGACTCCGATCTAATGGATTTCACGGGTTCCTTTGCTTCACAGCTATCTACAGACAGGACCTATCAGCACAGAACGTCACTTATTTTTAATTTTGCTGTGGCAATGTCTGCTTTGGTTACTTGGGTGAATATTCATTTCATTTAAATGCCTGTATTATCCAATGAGTATCATACAATGCCTTTATTGCCCTTCCAGCAATGAAGTCAAGATTACTGCTGGAAGCGGACAGAGTCTATCAAATTTTAATCCCCTGGAATTTAGAAATTATTTTCAGCATGCTTTCATTTTCTTAATAGACAGTATTTCTATCTATCTTTGGCAGATCGTGTCGGGAGGAGGGAAATCAAATGCTTGAACCGTTTTCAGACAATATAGGTCACAAGAATAAAATGTGGAGGTCAGTGCATCTCCAGTGTGCTAAATGCTAACTGGAACAACTTCTCCCTTTTAATTTGTGTTACTAAACTAAGCGTGTATTTTAACAATTCAGCTCACTCTTTTGACTCTAATCCTCTATTCATGTTTAGCAGGGGATGAATTAGCGTGATGAAATGCAATGCAGACAGTAAATTTACACCACTTGAGAAGTAGCAGGTGACATTTGCCAGCCTCTGACTTCCCTTGTCATGATTGATATAGAGCTATAAAATCAGCAACTGAGCACTGCTGGAAAAATCTGACTGAACTGTGACGAGTCGGGCATTAGAGTGTGCTTGCTAGGCAACGATTGGTGTTTGAGAAACTCGGCCAGTGGAGAAGTCTTCTCTAGCCCACGGATTTCCGTCTTGCGGCATAACGATCATACGCCTTGCGATCCAATAAAATGTCTAATATTACTCACCAATCGTGTGTTAAATCGAGAAAAGCCTAAATGCCAAAAACTTCACTTTGATTAAATGGTCTGTGCTCATGCCTCCCCGTCACATCTCCATTAATTTGTTTTTGGAACAACTTGCCAAATGAAGAGGGTTATTACATTTTTAATGATGTCAGCTTTGTCATTTTAAAATCTAAAAACGAGTATTCAGATTCCACTTGATTTCCTCAATATAAACACAGAAATCTGAAATGGGTAATGAATTAACTCTGTGACATTCAAGGAGATATAAGCAAGGATGAATTGGCTGATAAAAACATCAAGGAATACGGAGTAGCAGAAGCTGACTGAGGCATCAGAGACAAAGAAGATCTCTCTTGCTTGTCTATCACCTATAATCAGTTTCAAAGCTACTAAAACGCCTTAAAATAGAAGTACTGGCAATATCCTGTATTCAAATAAACGTTCTGGTTAGTCCCTTGGCATAGTCTAAAAATATGTTATGCCGTCAAGAAGGCATCAACAGTTATTCGCAAACAATTCAAAAGTTTAATGGATTACCCAATTACGATTTAGATCCACATGATAGAGGAAATTTGATAGCTACATACTCAACAAAGGGTGGAATTGGCCACTACTACCAATTGTCCTATTAAATAAATCACAACTGTTTGGGCTGCATTTGCTACTTTATCTGCCAATTCTCTTCTCTTACTGGTTTTGCTAACCTTCTCTAGTCTATATGTCTGTATTTATGGGTCAGCCCAAGATGGATGAGTCATAGCCATAATCTATAGTTACCTGCTTGCTAAGTCCTTTCCCATTAACAATCAATTGCTATGGTACCATTCACAGTTAAAGAACAGAGTAATAAATGCAGCACACTGTCCAAAATAGGAAGAAAATGTCTATAGGAAGAAAATGTCTATAAAGATAGTTCAGAATCAGAGCTTAGACTAGTATTTTCTGACAGGATTTTTCTGCTCGTGGTTTGGTATCCTGCATCTTTTTGATGTACGCAGTAATTTAACAACATTTTAAAGGTATGCAAGTATTTGCTGCTAAACCTCATGACACATTTATGTAGCTATGAATATAAACATCAGTTACCAGAGCCTTGTGGGTATAAGGAGAAGCTGGACGATGTGAATTTAAGGACCTAAAGGAAGACATTTTAAAATATGCTTTGTGATTAATGCCCCATTTAGCTCAGATGTTTGCAGCTTTCAGCCAATCAAAATACATCAAGCTCATTAGGACTATTTTTGCAATATTTGCGGTTTTGGAGCCATGGGCCCTAAAATAGTCTCAGTCCTGCCAGCAACCAAACAAACTTGAGGCAGTTGAATATAAGTTACAGTCAGTGACGATACAAAATGCTACTTCAAGAAAGGGCGGCTCCTTAAGATTGTAGAGACACTGGGCTTGATCCAAAGTTTAGAATCAGTATCTTTCATTCACTTAAGGGCTGGATGGAAGGCATGGTCTGGACTCATTCCATTGTTTTGTACTGGACTTTTTGAGGGTAACCTACTGAAAGGTGCAGCGCAAAGAAGAAGGCTAAGGCCACTTAAGAAGGAAGGCCACTTAAAAAGGAAGGATTACAAACAGTTGTGGGGAACACATATACATACACACTTCAACCTTAAACACTTCAAAGTCTCTCTTTGCTTGGAGGCAGAGACGTAGCTGGAGAAAATGGAGCTGGGGCAAACTTCGAGTTTTCGCCCCCCCAATGGGCCCCCACGCCATGCCCACTGCGCCACACCACACCCCACTTACCTCCTGGGCCCGGGGTGCTGCCTTACCTCCTCCTGGGCCCAGCAGCAGCCCAGCCAGACTCCCAGACTAGGGAAAGCCCCTCCCTGCCTCCCTCCCTGGCCCAGGGACTGCAGCCTCAGTGCCTTTTTTTTAAGCCGAGGTCTCTCTTGGCTTGAAAAACAACAACGCCGAGGCTGGAGCTTCCTCTCAGAGAGGGAGGGATGCTCCAGAGTGGGAAGTGGCACTCCAGCCACGACTGCGCTGCTTCCTGCATCCAAGCTCAATTGATGTGCACCTGGGGCACGTGTCCGCACATGTCCCCGTGGAAATTACATCACTCCTTAGAGGACAGACTGCTGTCTATGGAATAGGGAGGTCAGGATTTACATTCCAAGTTAATGAAGATTAACTCCTTGCAGAATGCCAGCCCCTTGGACAAGGGGACAACCCCTCTCTCTATAAGCCGTGCTATGAGCTTGCTTCCGCCTGGGTGCAACAAGTGTGTTTCCTGTTGCCTCCATGTGCCTGGTCTACTGCTGATTCCCATTCTGTTTACCTGATCTCCTGTGCCGTGACCTGTTGAACTGACCTGTGACTACTCCTTTGCCTGCCTTGACCCATTGGACTGTCTTCTGACTATACTCCTGTTTGCCATCTGTTCTGTCCCGTGAGACTGGCCCTGACCACGCCCTGCCTGACTGAAGCACACCCTGCTTTATCTACCTACAATTAAAAATAACTAAATATTCCTCTAAAAAGTTTGTGTTCATGCTCATTCTCAAACACTGATCATGTCACAATACATGGCTGGCAAGTTCCATTCAGGGAATAGACTTGAGTATCCAAACTAACGCCCTGACCTGGATGGTCCAGTTGGTCTGATCTTGTCAAATCTCAAAGACTAAGCAGAATTGGCCCTGGTTAGTACTTGGATGGGAGACCAAGGAGGTCCAGGGTTGCTCTACAGAGGCAGGCAGTGACAAACTACTTGTTTGTCTCTTGTCTTGAAAACCCCATGAGGGTTGGCCACAAGTTAACAGCACTTTACACACACATCTGTCTAAATACATAGCTTGATATAGCAGCAGTGGCATAGTGGCTAAGAGCAGGTGCACTCTTATCTGGAGGAACCGGGTTTGATTTCCAGCTCTGCCGCTTGAGTTGTGGAGGCTTATCTGCGGAATTCAGATTGGCCTGTGCACTCCCACACATGCCAGCTGGGTGACCTTGGGCTAGTCACAGTTCTTCTGAGCTCTCTCAGCCCCACCCACCTCACAGGGTGTTTGTTGTGAGGGGGGAAGGGCAAGGAGATTGTAAGCCCCTTTGAGTCTCCTATAGGAGAGAAAGGGGGGGGGGGGATATAAATCCAAACTCTTCTTCTACATACAGCACGTAAAATGCCATGTAGCCACTACCTTGCAAATAGCACTTTTAATGTATTTCGCTTCAGCCCATTTCTACTAGTTTCAATACATGTTTCTGCTGACTGTACAGTATTTATTATTCTACTAATCTCTCTTTGGAAATGCAGTATGGTAAACAGGAGGAATTAGAATTCACAACAAATCATTAATCACCTACAAAAAACCCTGGAGTGCTGGCACTAATTTTTTTTTAAGTATTTGAAGACTCACTACAAATGTAGATAATTTGCCCCTTTAGCTGACTGAATGGAAATGTTCCGGCCTTTAGTAGAAATGTAAAGCCCTTTTTAAACAGGCAATATTCCTATAATCATATTTATCTGTGTTTGTAAAAAAAAGGTATTTTAGAATAAATCTCGGTCACAGCTGTCTGGGGATCATGCTATACATTAAATTCACAAAAGCTAACTTTAAGAAAAACAATGCCACAAATTCAATAGTCCTGCTGTGTTTTTTTTAAACTTCTCATTTCCAAAGCATCTTTCATACATCATAAAACTCCATGATTTCAAAGAGGCTTTGAAATAATATCAGTTCAAGAGTAAAATAAAATCTAAGCATTCTTTTGAGTTAGAAAAAAGTCTTCGTATTTTTTTTTGGATCTTTTCACACATTTATTCTTTTCTTTCCTGTGAAGCTATCACAGAAACATGGATGTCTCCCTCTGCAACAATTCCTGTGATGTAGAAGAGACAGGACACCTTACGCTTAAGCTGAGATATCTTGTAACGTTCCTTTGAAGATGCCACACGGCTTCAGTCAAAAACAATCTCTCCCTCACCATCCAAATTTGCCAAATAACCTTCTATTTCTTGGAAGTGGCATAGACATTTATGGCCAGTGAGAAATATCCTTGACCTTCTTTTCAATATGCCCGAGGATGTCTTGAAGACCAGTTGCTATTCTTTAAAAAATGGAGGAGGGGTATGTCAGAGCACTGTCAAACTGGTGTCTGATCAGCAAAATCTAGTTGACAGTTGTCAGATGACTCAGCCTCATTCTGGGCTTAATTGAAGCTGCAACATGATTGGACAGAGAAATGTATATAAGACTGAACTGTATTTGCCTCTGTGAGACTTCGATCTCTGCACTGCCTGGCGGAGCACTTTGTGAGAACAACATTGTGAACAATAAAAGTAGGACTGCTTCTGTGAAGCTGAGCTGCTGTGTGTGTCCGAGTTCCTACTGCGTTCCAGTGTGTTGTGCAACTCTGCTACTTGGGGATATTCCCCATCCTTCACAGAGTACTGGGGGGGGGGGGGTCATTTTTTCTACACATATAGAAATGACCACTATTTCTTTGATGTACCAATTAGGGCTGCCAATCTTTCAGGCGAACTTGTTACAACTGATCGACAGCGTGCAGAGAACTGTTCCTCTGGAGAAGATAACTACTTCAGAGGGTGGACTTTAGGACACTATACCTTCTTGAGACCCCGTCCTTCCCTCCTCAAACTCTACCATCCTCAGGCTGTGCCCCAAATCACCAGGGATTCCTTAACTCAGGGCTGGCAACCCTAGCACAAATTCCAGACATTTGCACGGCTAGCACCCTGCAGAATTACACTCACCCATGTCAGTACTGTTTCCAGTCACATTGTTGAACACAGTCTCAAAGCATGAATCCACTGAAGAGAACAGTACTGCCAGGCATGTTGTGCTTGTTTATTTGAAATGATTCTTTCCTAAGCCATTTTGCAAGCCAAGGAGTGCCGTGCCAAGGCTACTTAAAACTGTTCCATACAGTAGTTGTTACTGTGCAGTGAACTGTTTGTGCAAGTCTCCCAATGACCTCAGAAGCTCCGCTCCCCCACCCCGCCCACAGTAATTTGGGTGGAAATTCTGAAGCACTGCAGGGGGAGGGGGAATCACCAAAATCTGCAGCTTGCACTGTAGCTTCTGATGTGTATTTCCTTTAATACCATTCCTATTTAAGATTAGTATTAGCTGCTTTGGACTACAATACCAAATTACACAGGGAACCGAAGAGTTCAAACGTGCCATTATAAATTCTCCAGTTACAGTAAAGGTAACTTTACAGCCTCATTTCTCCAAACAGCTTAAGAAGCTTCTGAATATGAGAAAATGGGAATGGAGATATAAACAGAGCTATACTGCAATATAGATACTACTCAGGCAACACGACATTACTGGGAGGTGCCACCTGAAATATCCGGGCTATGTCCTGTTTTTAACACATGAGAAACTCACCACTCAATAATCAAAGCTAGCTTCCAAGAAGGGGTGCCTGGGGGAGAGGGCAAACTCCTGGAGGGCCCAGGTACTCTCAGATATTCATGGAGCTGGGCAAATTTCTGACCAATGTTTATGTGATTTGGAGGTTGGGGGTGGATGGTGTGAAGAAAGGAGCAAGGAGAAATTGTGAGCTCTAGTTCTTGGCAGCCTTTCTTCAGCTGACAGTATTTTCTTTTCAGCAGAAACATAAACTTGTTTTAATACAACTTGTTTTAATACAAAAAAGAACCTGATTTTAGGCAATTATCAGCCACCATTTATTTGAAAATGCTAGGCTAGTTTGTTAGAATTTAGATTCAACGACCTATTTATAAGGCTGCCCAAATTGTTCAGATTGACAGAATGTTCTTAATGAAGAAGAAGAAGAAGAAGAAGACGATTTATTTATTTATATCCTCCATTTCTCTCCTGTAAGGAGACTCAAAGCGGCTTACAATCTCCTTTCCCTTCCTCTCCCCACAACAAACACCCTATGAGGTGGATGGGGCTGAGAGAGCTCAGAAGAACTGTGACTAGCCCAAGGTCACCCAGCTGGCGTGTGCTGGAGTGCACAGGCTAATCTAGTTCACCAGATAAGCCTCCACAGCTCAAGTGAAAGCGGGGAATCAAACCCGGTTCTCCAGATTAGAGTGCACCTGCTCTTAACAACTATGCCACTGCTGCTCCATTGCTGCCCCATTACAATGTGCATCAGGCAACATTACAGCAGAGCAGCTACTGAGCTCACAATAAACTATGATCTTTTGGTAAACAAAGCAACTAAGCAGAAACAAATTAGGCATATTACAAAGCTTCAAAAGACCCAACCAAACAATAACCTAAAAACCTCATCCTGAAACATAAGAGCTTATGGCATGCATTGAAGAGATGACCCAATGGGATGAATTTCTCCCAGGTGCTCTTCCAATTATTCTGAGAGGGCAATTTGGCCAAATGTATTATGAGAATATTTTTAGCTCAATAATACTGTTACCTTGCTAGGATTAATTCAGACAGATGTTTCAGCAATTATGAATCACTTAACTAATTATCCCAAATACTTTTCTGGCCACCGCTGACTGGTGTGATAAACACCTCAAGCCAAATTACACTGAGCAACGCACACTGAAATTGTAAATATTCTTGGCTTTGGGAAAAGACATGCTAGTATTTAGGATCTGACAATTACTTTAATCAGCATTATAATGATTCTGCTGGAGTATATATAATTTTTTGTTGCTGACATTACATTATTAGATAATTAAGGTAATTTAAGTAATTTCGTGCTAAAAAGACTAATTTTGCTCATCATAAAAGGTCTCGGAGCACAGCAATAGAAAGGAATTAAGACTTCAATATGGCAATTTTGGGGGAATTAAAATATCTGAAATGCACATTGAAAAAACTGGCTATTAAAATAGTTAGAAAACTATTTCTTGGTTAAACTGGGAGATAATCCCTTTTCTATCATACACACTCCATACACTTGCTTATTATGGACAAATATTTATTTTTGCAAAATGATTAAAAGACTCTCAGATGCACACTCTGATTAGCTAAAAATGAGAAAATAAGCTAACGACAAAGAAGATATCCTCTCATGAACCATATCCAACTATGTCAATAAATGAAATACACACATACATAAAAAGATACACAAAGAAGAAGAAGAGGAGGAGTAGGAGGAGTAGGAGGAGTGGCAGAACAGGGAATCAAACCTGGTTCTTCAGATTAGAGTGCACCTGCTCTTAACCACTACGCCACTGCTGCACATGCACACGAAAATTAAAATTTGAGGGGTGTTTTTACTTATGAGCCTAAGACAATTAAAATTGTATAATACAGAACCATGAATGCTTTTTTCTTTTCATAATATCTTCGCAAGACTGTTCATAACGTAACACTATCTGGATAAACAGATTGCTCTCTCTCTCTCTCTCTCTCTCTAGCACAGCAGAACTCTGACTTTCTACTTGAAGTATCATGAGCCTTAACTATAACAAGTTACATTAAAGAGAGAAATTTCAAGACAAGTCTCTAATGCTTGCACGCCCCCTCATCCTGTATCACAGACATAAACATGAATAAACTCACTGTACGGCATTTGCTTCAATCCAATATCCCACTGATAATCTAGACAAAATTGCATTCTTCGGAGGGCAAAGAAGGTGGCCAAGAAGATGCAATAGACTGGTTTGCTCATCACCTTCCCATGGGAAGAAGCTTATAAACAGCACTAAGGTTTAGTTGGGCTGGATTTTCCTCTAGGGAATGCAACTAAGTGAAGAGCTACAAAGATTCTGAGTAGGCTGGTAAGAAGAGAAAAATTACACACCCTGACACACACAACAAAATAAACTACTGAAGGTTGCAGTAGTTTGAGACAGGCTTGCTGAACCTGTGACTTCCCACGCAGGACACAACACGTATCAGCCATACGATGTGGCCCACCAAACGTTCTTCCATGCCATGTGCCTCTTTTGACTGCCCAAAACTACAAAAACAGGTTGATCGTCAAGGCCTACATGTCGGTTGGCTTAACTAATAGTAAAGGTGACAAAGCCTGTATATGGCACATAATTTTAGTTCATTCTGAAGAATTCTCTGCAGAATTTATCTGCAGAAATAGAAGTAGTTTTTTTCTGACATACTCTTCAAAGTAGTACTTAAAAGAATATCGGATAGTTATAAATAATTTTCTGGCGTCACTAATGCAATGTACAGAACAATAGAACTGACTGCTCCCATTTAGAGAACTCTGGCTTGATTTCATGAAGGATATATAAATAATATGCTCTACTTTGAAATGGTGCCAAGCTGTTCTGATAAGCCGGGACTCTCTCTATTTTGAACAATCAAATAAATTAAAGAGTGCTGGAAATGAAGTGAACAAATATACTTTCCCTAAAGCAAAACCTTTATGTGTGAGCAATGAGAAAGTCTATATAATTATCCCCCCACCCCACCCGCCCCCCAAAATCCCCAAACAATACTCTGGCCAGATGTTTTAAGGGGAAATACATCCAAGGTGGTTATATTTCAGCTACATCTGTACTGTACCAAAACCAGCTGATGTCCAACCCCAGAGAAGATCCAAATCCTGTGAAAGAAAACACAGCTCCAAGTTATCCAATGTCTAGGGAAGAGGAATGTGGAGCCATTACAGAGTATTCAGAGCAAAAGAGGGAAGAAACAAGGAACTAGACCAGGGGTCTTCAAACTATGGCCCTCCAGATGTTCATAGACTACAATTCCCATGAGCCCTACCACTTGGCCATGCTGGCAGGGGCTGATGGGAATTGTAGTCCATGAACATCTGGAGGGCCATAGTTTGAAGACCCCTGAACTAGACCAACAAGTAGTTGAGGTCAGCAAGTTAATGTTCACATCAGGAGAAAATGTCTAGGCTATGAGTTATGCTTGGCTTGAGATGGCAGTCTAAAGATAGCAGCACAACACCTTATTAAATGTATCTTTTCCATCCAGCCAGTTGCCATGCTGGTAGATGTGTCTTTTACAAATTACAGTGCTTCATCAAACAGTAAACCTAGGTTGTCATGAGTAAGGGGGTGGAGAAGAATTGCCAACTCTGTGGAATCACTGGAGATTTGGGTTGGTGTCCTCTGACACAGACATTTTATCCAGAGGAACAGAACTATGAAGTCTGGAGATGACGTGCAAATCCAAAAGAACTCCAGGACATGCCTAAAGATAACAAACCCTTGGGGTCAGCTTAGCCAACTGATACCCTCCCCCTGAAACCTGAGGTTCTTAGCCTCAGCAACTGAGGATTTTCTATTAACAGCATTGGTTTACTCTATCAAGAACCACTGTAAGTCTTGAGTTTGTGCCAACTCAAAGCCTCATTTTCATAGGGCTACACTCCAACTCTCATGGACAAGACCAAGGCTACAATGTGGGCTTTCTCCCCCACTCCACATAAATCCAGTGACTTCTGAAATATAAATGTCATTTGTGCTTACCACAGGCAAAACAATTATAGGGTGATATCCTGTAGCTCGGGGGTCAGCAACCCGCGACTCGCGAGCCGCAAATGGTGTGGCTCCTGGCCCCTTCCTGGGCAACGTGGGGAATCTGCCCCCCCCCCCCCAGCGGCAGGGGGAGAGAAGAAAGTGGTGTTGGCTGCCGCCGGGCCGCCGCCGGCTGCCCGCTCCCCCAAGGGTGCGGCTCCATGAGTTTTCTTTTCTGGGGAAAATGGGTCCAAATGGCTCTTTGAGTGTAAAAGGTTGCCGACCCCTGTAGCTATTTAGAAAATAAGAGAGCCAGCGTGATGCAGCGGTTAGGAATGGCAAACAGACCTGGGTACAATTCCACCCTCCTGCAGATGAAGCCCGCTGGGTGACCTTGGGCCACTCACAGTTCTCTCAGAACTCTCTCAGCCCACACAGATGCAGGCAATGGCAAACCACCTCAGAACATCTCTTGCCCTGAAAGCCCCACTGAGTTGCCATTAGATTGGCTGTCATTTGACAGCACACATACATATTTAAGAAATATCAAATAAAAGATGCTAACATTTTGAGGCCAACAATTCCCCCACATGTTGGGAAACCAAAGGGTATGGAATACCTTTTATTAAAACTAACCAAAATGACCCAAAATTTTATGACAGCATTCATGTTCTTCATCAAGCTAGATGCGGGGAGAAAAAACACCTTTCAAGCTGTGGTGTTGAAACCTCTTGGTCTGCACCTTGTATAATTTCTGTGGGATTCTTACAATTTGCTGGAATTGGATTGTATCCCTGGTATGATGGGAAGAACAACCCTACATATAAAACTAAAGCATACATTTTTGCTCTCCCCCTAAAAAACAACCCTGTCTGGAGCCACAAACATATTTGAGCCTTATAATAAAGGCAACACAGACTATTAAGTCTAAATTAGCCTATGAACATTATCAATAGGTCTAACTGAGTATTCATTAATACGGTTTACCCTATGTGGCTCTATACTCTGCAAAGCCCAAAAGGAAGGATCCAACTGAAATCACAAAGATCATCGGTTGGTTGCTGTAACACCAGAAAAGACAGATCCTTCAGAAGGCTGACAGAAAGGGAAGTACATGGAAGTCACTGTATTAAAAATGTTGGTGATTAAATTTAGTTAGATTAAATTAAACAATTATGGCAGCATGTACCTAAGCCACTGCCAGGGGCTAAGTTTTGGTTTTGGAATGTATTTTATTGGAGTGGTGAAAGATAATTGTAACTAGAGTTTTATGGAAAAGCTTTTCATTTTAAGTGCAAAGCAGCAAAAGCTTGTCAAAGGACTGCAAAAGCATTTCATTCAAACACACTTAATTGTTAATAATCCTCCCATTTTTAAGCAAATTGGGTAGCTGAAAGAT
Source organism: Sphaerodactylus townsendi (assembly GCF_021028975.2). Lineage (NCBI taxonomy): Eukaryota > Metazoa > Chordata > Lepidosauria > Squamata > Sphaerodactylidae > Sphaerodactylus > Sphaerodactylus townsendi. The sequence continues at coordinate 169,921,127 of NC_059425.1, read as the reverse complement.
CAGCTATTTAGGTAGATAGATAGATATTCTAGGTTTAATACATTACTTGGAAGCAGTCCATTTATTTTAACGAAACTCCACCATAAGTGCGCTTAGGATCATATTTTTATGACTTATATACACAATAAGTTACACTGGGACAATACCCCATAAATGATCTTTGATCACCAAATTGTTTCCACATCCAAGAATTCAGAGGCTGAATTCTGTTAAAAGAGAGAGTAACAAAAACCCTAGAGATTAGGGCCTCTGGAATAATTTATCTTTTGTTGCCAAGCTATGATAATAGGAACAGTAAGATACTTCAGGTTTACATAAAAGGCTGTCCCTTGCTGCTTTCTAAGGGTCAAAGTGCACATTACAATGTGTGCAACTCCATCATGGGGACTCACAGCTATAGTGCAGTTGCAAGTTTTTGGGGGAAAGTTGTGGCCGTGTGGGGGCAATTTTCCACCCCTCCCCCATGTGACTGAACAGTAGCCACCTGGGGTGTTTGTCCCCAGGCCGCCCCGACCCGAGGAAGCTCCGCCTCAGTCAGTAAGGAGAATTGGTTTTATTTACATGTTAAGTACCAGCATAGTTTAGGGTGCCACATGCATTAGAATTGCATTTATGATTTTAATTATACTGTTTTAATCTTGTATTTCATTATCTATTGATTGCTGGCTTTAAGTCACTCTGAGGCCAGCCATGCTGGGAAAGGGTGGGACATCAATCAATCAATCAATCAATCAATCAATCAATCAATCAATCAATCAATCAATCAATCAATCAATCAATCAATCAATCAGTCAGTCAGTCAATCAATCAATCAATCAATCAATCAATCAATCAATCAATCAATCAATCAATCAATCAATCAATCTTTTGTTGTTGGGCCCGAAGTTGCTTTTTAAGTTGCATCTTAACAAGGAGATATGGCAGAAAACCTTTTGAATTCTTAGTCCGTATGTGTAGCCTCAAAATAAAAACAGTGTACCAACTAACTCTGAAAATCGCCTCATGTCAACCAGCCTTGGGGTGTTATGTTACCAAGGACTTCAATTAAACCCGACAGCCAATTACATTAAATTTTGCAAAGTCCACTTGGAGCTTCTATTATTTGCCTTGAAATAAACCAAATAAGATTTAGCTAACAAGTTGCTAGTGAAAAACAGTGCCCTGTTCTTTGAACATTTCCCTGGTAATTAGAAGTGATTTTTCTAATCAATTAGTGTTATAGCTTGCTTAGGGGAAGTAGAGTTCCTGCCTTTTTAAGATACACACTTAGAGAGGATTCATGTTTGAAGCAATGCTGTTTTATTAGTAGTAGTTTTCTTAGATATAATATGTTGCTGGTAGAAAGATGCAGGCATTCCTCACTTCCAGTGATCTGAACGGCATCTCTTTAACATACAAATAGTCCCTAATAGCATGTTTAAACAGTTATTAATAGGTTTATCCCCTTATTCAAACTAAGACAAAGGATATATGGGGTGAAACACCCCTTCTGAAGCACCCCTCCTGGCTTTGGACCTACAAACAGTCAGAAGAATGAGAATGCTAAGAGTCTTCAAGGGCATTGGTGGTATTCTTTGAGGGAAGTCTCTAGGCTAGGCAATGTATTCCAGTGCATTAAATTTGGGCTACATCAAGCTGGTACCTAGCTTGCTCAATACTACAGTAGTATACACTGGGTACAAGCTATTTTAACCACTGTTGAGATTTGCATGGGAGAACACAGAACATATTTATATATTTTAGGAGAATCATTTTACATTGGTAGCCAAATGATCTTGAACAGCTAGGAATAACTAGAGAATCAAACGGGAGTTTGCATGCTGGGTTACTTCAGTCGTCCAAGCAGCATTAAGAATATCTGTATTGCTGTGTGCTTCTCTGATTTAACTCACCCCTTCAGATGTGAAAATAATTCACCAAAGAGCAGGAACGAAAACATTCATAAGTTTTGTATTCCCTTTTCAAAGCATCACTAACAAATATCTTCTCTAATGTGACACTTCTGTTGTGCTTTAACGAGGAATTTAAACAGTGTTTACCTAAGCAGCAGTGGCGTAGGAGGTTAAGAGCTCGTGTATCGAATCTGGAGGAACCGGGTTTGATTCTCTGCTCTGCCGCCTGAGCTGTGGAGGCTTATCTGGGGAATACAGATTAGCCTGTACACTCCCACACATGCCAGCTGGGTGACCTTGGGCTAGTCACAGCTTCTCGGAGCTCTCTCAGCCCCACCTACCTCACAGGGTGTTTGTTGTGAGGGGGGAAGGGCAAGGAGATTGTAAGCCCCTTTAAGTCTCCTACAGGAGAGAAAGGGGGATATAAATCCAAACTCTTCTTCTTCTTCTCTTCTAAAACAACCAACGCAATAAAACCCCTCAGATTATCCTCAAATCTACAGTTTTTATAGCTTATCATTTCACAACAAGCTGCACAAGGAACTGTCATACAAGCAGCAGAACATACAGCCAGTGATGTACAGTAGCACAATAACACACACACATCTCTACACACACAAGGACTTTTGTTTGAATATATTTAGGTACTTTTCAAACATAATGAAACTAATGACTGTCTAGGAAAAGGTATATACAGCCATCTCAGAGAAAGTATGTCAACCATCCCATACCACAAATGTACATACTGGGGACCAGCATTCAATCAATTCTTATTCTCACTGTATGTATTTTATTTTGTTATCCCCATTTCTCCATTATTTGAGCTTCACTTTTGAACAAACAAATGGGATTAAGGCCGCCTCTTGTTCAAATATGCCAGGTCGTTTAGGCATAACTGGACTTATCACTTACTGATGCATCATTATGTAGATCAAAATATCTAAGGAAGAAGATCCAGTCAAGAAGGATCTTTGCGCTTATGTCTCCCAAGAATGAATTTGCCTTGTTTTAAAGAGAAAATTGGAGGAACTGGAGGGAGAAACTGCTTCACTTGATCTGGCTACTTAATAGTTTTTCCAGCTAAGTAAGGAAGACATTTATCTGGTATTCAAGCAAACTATCTATGAAGAAGGAATGTGATGATAGTAAGAAGGGCTAAATGAGCCACATCATGGTTTGGCATTTCATATGAGCTTCAATTCATGTAGGATTGCTAATGTAGGATTGCTACTGGGTGTATTGGGAGGGTAAAGACTGACAAAAACAACATTGTATGATGTAGTGGAAATTCTCTAATCTCTATGGTGATAGCCATAGAGCATAAAGCCATAGCATTTTGGGGGAATTCCTAGAGCACTACATGACCTCATGAGGGAACTCACCTGGAAGTCATATCACGGCACAGCAGAATGCTACTCACCCAGTTTTGCTCCCATTACTCCACAGAGTGAGCGGTCTGGCAATTCTAGGCTCATGTATATCACCTTTTCTCCCATGGTCTGATTCACTGAATTAGTCCCTGTTTCTTGCCACCCACAGTTTGCAGTTATATCCAAATCATCAAACTATGACTTATGCCCACGAAACCAGGATGGTGGCCATGGTTGGAAATTGGTTTGCAACTCTGGCTTGAAGTGGAAGTGCAAACTATAATTCACCAGTAGGAATATAACCTATGACTTTTGTTAAACAGGAGTAACTGAATTGAATTGAGATGTGAGGAGGAATCACCTTACTATGGTTTGCTGTTTCAACTCAACCAATTTTGAATGGACGAGAGGAAACAGGAAGGTGCAGAACATTATCATATTGATCATATTGGAAAGAGATAACAAATGCTTAGTTAATCTATATTTTGAAGATTCAGAGAATAAGGAATTTTTAAAATTTTCCATATACAGATATTTGCAAACTATGTAAAAGAGCCCCCAGGAAACTTGCATTCACATCCAATAAGTGATCAAAGTAGCAAATGGGAAAGCTGCCTTCATATATCAGTCTGAAGTTTGCTTACAATAAGTCCTTTATCCAGGTGTCTGGGAGCACTACTCCAGATTCCCACTCCCCCACCCCCACCCCCAGAATGCTCCCCTGGCTGCCAGGAGTATTCACCTGTAAGGGCTGGAATGGCAGAGGCCAGAACAAGGATGGTGGGGAGCCACAGCTGTGGGAAGCCACACCATGAGAGCCTGGGATGTCCCCAGGGGCAGGGCAGAGGACAGGGCCCACTCGCAGTCAGACGAGGCCAGCAGGGGAAGGAGGAGGCTGGTGTCAGACAGCAGTGCAGGCTGTGGGATCAAGAGGACCTTGAGGACCTGCAGAGGCCAGAGATGGCCTGGATGGCAAGCTGCCTGGCAGGCAGAGGACCAATGCTGGCAGAGTCCAGGGTGAGCAGACTGGCCACAAAGCGGGCAGGCAAGGAGGCAACAACCTGGTCTAAAAAGAGGCCACCAGGTGTGCAGGTTCCTGAAAAAACATATCTGAGGGAAGGGAGGGCCTGTGGGAGCGGGAAGTATTTATGGGTAATTGGCAGGGAGGTGCGGTTCAGGATGATGAGGGGATAAAAGGCCATTGGCCTTGGATGGCTGGGGAGGAGAAGGGTGGGTCTGTCAGGAGGTGTCTGGCAGCCAGGAACGGGCGGGGGGGGAGGTCTGTGTCAGGACCCAGCCCATATCTGAGGCCCGATGGCCATGGCAGAAGTGGCCTGGGAGGGGGCTGCACCTGAGAGTGGCGATTCCCAAGTCTACACAAAGAATGCCGTTTAATTAAAACTGTTCCTGCACTGTACGATTGCAGGTTGAGACGCCAAAACAAAACACAAACCAAACAACATAATTACAAGGAAAAGCTAGACCTCTCCCGAACAACTTCAAAGTTTTTTTGGGGAAGGGAATATCCAGATATAAGATTTGTCCCCTGTTCCAAAGACATATACATGTAGCATAAGGTGGCACAGTTCAGGAAATGTTTTATGCCAGAATCTGATATTTGTGTAGACTAGACCCTCTGTCACCTATTTCCTTGCAATCTCGACTTTTTTTTAAAAAAAGAAGTTCAACTGTAGGACAGTCATGACATAAACACTTTGACAGGAAGAAATTAAAGGAAAAGAATTTTCAAACAAAATGTTTCTGGAAGAATCAGGTCAAAGCTCTTCCCTACA